>NC_065593.1:57058748-57377082 GCF_024542745.1 Macaca thibetana thibetana | reverse complement strand
TGGGGGTCTAGAGAGCTGGGAAGGATCTCACTGGGGGACCTTGTTCAAATGCCGATCCACTCCTGGCAGGCCTGAGATACGCCTAAGGAACCCCCAGGCCAGGGCTGCTGTCCGTTTCCCAGCCACAGCACAGGTCATAACTGACCCAGACCCTCTCGCTTAGAAACTGGTCGTGATCTTGGTCCTTCCCCACAATTGGTCTGACAGTGACCACCAGTTACCACAGCGGCCACCGCTGCCCGTCATCCATGGCAAGACACGGCCCACCCACCACTGCCTCCATCCATGGTGGGACACGGCCGGCCCACCACTGCCCTCCATCCATGGCGGGACACGGCCGGCTCACCACCGCCTGGACCAGCTCCGCGTGGTCGGGCCTTGGGTCTGCAGAGTCAGTCATTATTGGGGGCCTGGTGGCGTCTGGACCCAACCTCAGTCCACCCCTCCCACCCCTGCCACGCCCCCACCGGGCTCCCCTTTCCCCAGCAGAGAGGCAGGACCCTGAGACCTACCTTCATTCTGAGCACTCAAGGAGGCAGCCAGGAGCAGGAGGGCCCCAAAGGGCCAGGAAACGGGGCCGGGGAACACCAGGGGCCAGGTCTGCATGGCTGGCGGGACTTCAGCAGCCTCAGGGGCCCCTGGTCCTTGTCACTGGCTCTCGGGACACTCCCTGGAGGAAGGAAAGCCTGTGGGTCAGAGCCCCCTGTGGCTGCCAGAGGGGACAGTGGTAGTGGCTGTCGCCTGGCGGGGGCTGGGAGGCTGGGGGTCCCCACGCTCTTTCCTGAGTGGCTGTGCCTGGGATGCCAGAGCCTCCACCCTCCTTCCCTTCCCTGTGACTGTAGAGGGCGTGCGATGCCGGCTGCGCGAAACAAAGAAGACACGTGGGGGCAGGAGACAGAGTGCCCGAAGCACGGCGGGACATCTGACTTGTGGGTCAGCCCTTTTGTTTTACAATAAATTACTCATGACTGTCTGAGGGTGTTTCCTGTAGAAATGGGTCAGGACAGGTGGAAGCTTTGGTAGCCGTGTCTACCTGACACTGTACGAAGACCAGCTTCCCGCCCCAGCCCCTCACCAACGCGAAGCACAAAACCGATTCTCCGTCTACTTTGGAGCATGTGTGTGATATGGCTGCACGCCCAGGGCACAACCCCAGCCCCTCACCAATGCTCCTCCGTCTACTTATCCGTCTACTTAGGAGCACGTGTGTGATATCGCTGCACGCCCAGGGCACAACCCCAGCCCCTCACCAATGCTCCTCCGTCTGCTTATCCGTCTACTTAGGAGCACGTGTGTGATATCACTGCACACCCAGGGCACAGAGCTTCGTCATTACAATCCTCGGGTGTCTGCCTCCTCTGTGATGCTGTCCAGACGTCCAGTCACTCACACAGACCCTCACATGAGCAGCACCCACCGTCCGCCTCCCCCAGCCAAGCCCAGCGCTGACCACAGCCTGTAGTCAGCACCCCCCCAGCCCATCTACCGGTCCCCCCTGCCCGTCCATGGGCCCCCCACCCCCAGCCCCTCTACCGGACCCCCTCCCGGGGCAACCCTCAGTTGTGTTCCTTTCGAACCCATCGTTTACACCTCTGTGCGTTCCTAACACACAAGTCAGCTTTACCTCTGCTGCTCTCACTGGCAAGGCAGGCTGCTGGGCAGCTTCCAGCAGGCGAGCCTCCTTTTGCTATCTTGCCTTGGGCCTGCAAAGGCTGGGAGCCCCCAGCTGTGTGTCTCCTCTCCCGCCAGGCAGAGGCGGCTGCAGTGCACACACACATAGTGCCGGGGCAGGGTCAGAGAGGCAGGGATGAGCCTCTCAAGGGCCCCAGCGAGGTCCCAGCTTCTGTGCTTCCCACGGGGCCCCACTCAGGCCCTGCATACAGTGGGTGCTGGATACATGTGGATCTGGGTCCCCTGAGAGCAGCTGGGGGATGAGGGTCCCTGTGTGGACGCTCCACAAAGCCCCACCTGCCCCCACGCAGGAGCTAGCTCAGCTTTGCACAGGAAAGTGCCCTAACCCTAACTCTATCAGTCCCTCTGGTGGGGTCTGGGCCGATGCCCGTGCTGGTCAAAGGTCAGGCCCTCACCTGGACCAGGTGACGTGCTTTTGCATGAACCTGCTGACAACCCTGCTGGACTTTGAAAGGCACGAGGGAAGGGAAAATGAGGGGAGGCGGCCTGGGTCTGTTCCAGGTAGGGCAGAGGGCGAGGCCCGGCAGGAGCCCTGGCAGGACTTTCCCTTCAGCCAAGAGAACACCGCCTTCGAAGGAGGCTGGGGCAAGGGTTCCTGGCCAGGCTGCCCTGCCGCTCGGGTCCCTGCACCTCTGCTGGGAAAAGTCCCTAGGTAGGGCGGTGACTCCAGCCCTGCCTCTCCCAGCTCCCAGTGCACCCCACACACCAGCGAGCAGGGAACTCCCATGAGGGAGTTGTGTAAAGCGACCTTCAGACGAGCTATTTATAGATGTCTGTAGTTTTGTAGATGTGCGTTTCTCCAAACAAACAAACCGCCAGAAAGTGTCACAGCAGGACATGTCACCAACCCCGGGAACCCCATGTTACCAGGGGTCCTCCCAGAGGCTGGAGTCTGGGCCTGCTGAGGACCGGGCTTGCAGATGGGCTCCGGCCTTCTCGTCCCATTGCCCCAAGTGTCCCAGCCCCCTCTGAGCCTCCCTCTAGTCATCTCTGGGCCCTGCACAGCCACAGGCAGCCGCCCGGTCATTCCCACACTCTCACCGTGGTCCTGCCTCCACGCGGAAACCCCTGCCAGCCGCGGAGGGCAGGTGTGGGGACACGTCCCTGCAGGTGGGCACGTCACCAACCCTGAGGTGCTGCTGAGGCTCGGGCATGGTCCCACGTTGGTGCAGGGTGGGGGTGCCGTGTCCCGAGGTCTGGGTTCCCCACTCCAGGCAGCTACCGCGCTCAGGATGAGTCCCGTCCCTTCTGTCGGACACCCCATCCCACCCTGCCGGGCCTGGGTTCGAGGGGAGGGAACCCATCCCGAGACCTTTTGTGGCCTCTCACTAACACCCGCTTTCCTGCTGTGACCCCTCAGGGCTGCTCAGATGGGCTTGAAGACAGGCTAGGGCCCCATCTCCCATCATGCATCTAGCGTTCTGGATTAGCTGGAAGCCCGATGGGGTCTCTCTGGGCTAAAATCAAGGGGTGGGCCAGGGTGGTCCCTTCTGGAGGCTCCAGGCGGAATCCGTCCCTCTCCGTCTCCAGCGCCCAGAGGCATCCGCATCCCTCGGCTCACGGCCCCTCTGCCACCTCCCCACCACCGCCCCCCAGCTGCTTTCCTTGTCTCCCTGACTCCCCCTCCTCCCTCCCTCTCCTGGAGACCCTGTGATGGCATCAAGGGCCCCCCTGGGTGACCCAGGACACACGCCCCAGCTCAGCACCCGAGACTTCATCCCATCTGCACAGTCCCTTTGCCATGTCAGGTTCTGGGATGAGGACATGACATCTTTGGGGACTGGTAGCCGACCACAGAACCCCCATCCCCAATGCAGTGGGAGACCCAGGCCACCTGGAGACCCCCGCATGGAGGTGAGATTCACACAAGGAGACCGCAGTTGGGCCTGGGTCCGGCTCCCCTCACCCCACGCTCCATGATGCCAGCTCAGCACGCCCACCTTGGAGCCATGCAGATGGACAGCAGGGAGGGTCGGGGCTGCTGGGGGCTCTCCCACTGCTCTCCGCACCACCCACCGACTGTGTCCGGGAGGGGTGCCCTGCTGTTCTCCCCAGGCTGCTCTGGGGGGTCCTGCCCTCACCTAGAGCCCGAGGCCATCTGAGTCTGTTTCATAAACGCTTCCAGGGACTGCCCTGCCACTGTGTTAAGGGGGGAACTCTGGGCACACAGCCAAAGGTCACAGATCCCCAGAGCCCTGAGGGTGCTGCATCCACCCCACCTGCCCACCCAGGTGCTAGCTCTGCCACCTGCCTGTGTCCTGAGTCAGCCCTGACTCAGCAAAGAGCTGCACCGTGAACCAGACCTCAGCAGCTGGGTCCTGAAGGCCCCCGAGGGCCAGTTGCATGCACCTGGCTTCATGCCAAGCTCCTCCCGCCTGGCAGTGGCTGCATCTGCCTCCCCTCTGCCCTGAGTGTCCCAAGTCTGTCCGCTCTGTGTTCCATGGGGCCAGCAGTGCAGTGGAATCTCTGCTCTCAGGGGCTACAGCGGCTCCTAGATGCCTCTGCCGCCGCGGGTGGACCCTGCAGCTCCATCTCCCAGCCTTCCTGCCCGATTGCTTCCCGAAGACCCAGGGTCCTGGGCTGCCCTCGTTGGGGAGAGGGGGGTGGGAGTGAGAAGCTGGCACTGTCCCTCTTTCTGGCCTCATCCCCTCCAGGGACCCCTCTCAGCCCCTGGCAGCCTGGACTGCACCATTCTGGAGATGCTGCCTCCCCGCGGTCCCTTCTGCCCAACTGTGGTGGTGGCTGCTGCTTCTCACACGTGGATCCTCTCACTGCCTCTCCCCGATCCTCCCTTCCTCCCAGCACCTTCACCAGCTCCCCACTGAGTGCCCTCCGATGTTGGCGGCCCTGACCCTTGCCCAGCCAGGGGTGAAAGGGAGCAAGGGCTGGGCTGGAGGGTACTAGGAGCAGGTGATGGTGCCCTCCCCATCAGTCCACACCCGGCATGTGGTGGGAAAGGTGTGGAATGAGTCAGCCGTGGAGGGGAGCCCCAGGCCTGGAAGACCCCTGTCTTTGGCTTGAGAATGACTTTGAAGGGCTCAGGGGGAAGGGAGCTGAGGGGAGACAGGATGGAGAGTGGCAATCTGGCTCTACTCTGAGGCTTTAGGCTGCGGACTGTGTGTGGCCCCAGCTCTGTCTGGGCAGCAGGTGTCAGGGACATTGGGTTGCTGCAGGGAATTTGCTCCGTTTATTAGAAGAAAACGCACCAGGCGACACAGGCCCCTCTCAGGTCATCAGGCATCAGTGTACCTGCACTTCTGGTCACATCTGAGTCTCAGATAAACAATCAACGATGTCCTGGTAAAAGCTTGTCCCGTGGGACACTTGGGACACACTTATATTAAAACACGATTAATGATCTCAAACTCAGATGTTGCTGGGTATCCTGTGTCAGCCCAGTCACTCTGCCCCTGTCTGCCTGAGCCCTCTCCTGCCATCCTCCTGACCAGAGGCGTGGGCTCGAGTTGAAAACCGTGCAGTGGCTAAAAATCAGAGACAGTGCAAGCGGCAGGGTGCAGCCACCGGGAAAGTGGCCAGGTGGGCGGTGACCGGCCCAGCAGCTCCGTTTATGGTACAAGGAGACCAGGCTCAGGGAGACCAGGCGCACGGAGCCTCAAAACTTCCAGAGTGGGCTGGGTGCGGTGGCTCATGCTTGTAATCCCAGCACTTTGGGAGACTGAGGCAGGTGGATCACCTGAGGTTGGGAGTTTGAGACCAGCCTGGACAACATGGTGAAACCAAGTCTCCACTAAAAATACAAAAAAATTAGCCAGGCCGGGTGGTGTGTGCCTGTAATCCCAGCTACTTGGGAGGCTGAGGCAGGAGAATTGCTTGAACCCGGGAGGTGGAAGTTGTGGTGAGCTGAGATCGTGCCACTGCACTCCAGCCTGGGTAACAAGAGCGAAACTCTGTCTCAAAAAACAAACAAACAAAACAAAAACAAAAAACAAACTTCTGGACTGGGAAAAGATGGGGCAGCAATCAGATTTCTCCCAAACCACGGAAACAGGGGTCGGCATCTGAGGAGCTGGCACCAGACACAGTAGGGTCTGAATGCTCCCAGACCAGGATTGACGCACAGGCTTGGAGCCGTTCCCAGTGACACGCCTAGGAAAGTTCATGCACCACCCAGCAAGCCTGTGCGCGCCTATTCCCACTCCTTGGTGCTCCGGGCACCTGCCTGTCCCGGCTCCCACAGGTGCTGGGTGTGTGGAAGCTCAGGTCCCCTCGGGCTGGGTTCACTGGGGTCCTCCTGTGTGGTCAGTGGACTCTCTACCCCCACAGCACCTGAGGGGTGGCTGACAGTGCTTTCCCAGCTGCTGCAGGGGCTCGGGGAACACAGGTGACCCCACATCTCTACAGAGAATGAGCTCACCAACACCTCTCAGAAGACAGCTGCAGCTCGCGGAGGCCATGAAGCCCACCCAGGCCCACGGTGTGGACGTCTCTGCCCTGGTCTCTGCTGGAGCGGCCCAGAGGGGACCCCAGGTGGTCAGCAAAGTCCCCTCAGGCCTGGGGGCTAGATCAGGCTAACCCTTCCTCCTCAGCATTTGCTCACCTGTCCCCTCTGTTGGTGGCCTCCTGTCCTCCTGCTCTGGGCTCAGCAGCGGCCCCCTGGAGAGGCCCTGCCACCACCCCCCCGCCCTGCTGGAGACAGGCCTCCTGCCCTGGCCCCCGCAGCCAGTCACCCTGGGCCTCCCAGAAGCCGAGGATCCTCTGCCGACGACGGGCAGAAAACGTGCTTCTCAAGCTGCAGGTGAATGACCAGTAGTGGGCAAGGAACTGAATGTGGACGTTACTGCTGAGTCAGCAAAACCAGCGCCAGAAGGGGCAGCTGAGGGCCTGCCTGGGTGAGGGGAAGCCTCACGGTTCCTGTTTTATGGGTTTGCTGTGAGCGCACACGAAGCTGTGGCTGTGGAGTGTGCAACAGTCCACGCGTGCCTGCGTGTGCTCATGCGTGCGTGTGTCCACCAGCTCGTGTGCACTCGTGTGAGCAAGTGCGTTTTGCTCACAACTTGGTCGCAGCGACGGCGCAGGGAACCCCGGCTGAGGCCGAGGACCAGGAAAGGCGGAGGGGGCTCCGACCCACTGGACTTAGGGGAGCCCCGGGTCCGAGACGCCGCCTCTGTCCCTTCAAGAATCGAGCCCGGGGCGCAGGGCAGAGACGCGGGTCCCCACACGGCCTGTAGCTGGTTCCCGCCCCTCCCGGAGCGCGCCCGCTGCGCCCCCGCCCGCCTGGCCGGCGACTCGCGCTCAGGGCCGGCGGGGGGTGACGGTCCCCGAGGCAGAGGCGCTGCAGCCCCAGAGTCCCCATCCCTGCGCGGACCGGCGACCCCGGTGCACCGAGAGGCCCTAACACAGAGCGCCCAGCACCGAGCCCCCAGCACCGAGTTCTCAGCACCGAGCCCCCAGCACCGAGCCCCCAGCACCGAGTCCTCAGCACCGAGCCCCCAGCACCGAGTTCTCAGCACCGAGTCCTCACCCCGGGGCACCCAGCACCAAGTTCCCAGCACCGAGCCCCCAGCACCGAGTCCCCAGCACCGAGTCCTCACCCCGGGGCACCCAGCACCAAGTTCCCAGCACCGAGCCCACTCCGCGCCCGCCCCTCTGGTTCCCCCGCCCGTCCCTCTCCGCGCCTCACCGGGTCCGCTGCGGGACGCGCTCCTCCGGGATGCAGCTTCTCCGGGCCCCGGAGCCCCAGGAAAATGAAACAGACGGGAGGGAGGGGCCGGGGAGGAGGCGGCGGACCCGCGCCGGACCCACCCCCCGATGAGGAAGGAGCGGGGTTTACGGGAAGCCGCCGAGTTTCGGGAACACCCCGCGTTCGCAGCAAGCGTGACAGGGAATTTGCTGTTTTCACGCGAGGCGCCGCACCCGCGGTTCACGCTAAAGGCAGCGGGAAAACTGCCAGGGGCGTGTTTCCAGGAGAGTTCGCGTCTGGCGGGTCCAGCTCGCGCGCGGCGCGCGTTCCCCACGGGGCAGGTTGGCTCCGCTCGCAGCTGCCGCGAGTCTGTGCACGGGGCGAGCTGGGCGGGTCGAGGGGGCCGCTGCGGGGCTGCGGGGAGCGGGGAGCGGGGAGCGGAGAGCGGGGGCGGCCCCCAGATGGCCGGGGTGCGCGGGCAGAGCGAGCGGGGCAGCGGGAGGGTCAGAGGCCCTTTCACAAAAGCGCGCGGAGCAGAGGAGCGATCCCCCAGCTCCCGCGCAGAGGGTCCTGCACCTGCGGCCCGGGCCTTCGGGCGTCCTGAGGCCCCTGCGGAGGTGCTGGCCTGGCCAGTCCAGGAGGAGGGGCCCAGCCTGTTGGGGCAGGAGATGGGGTGCGGGTGGAAGGCTCCAAGATGCATCTGGGCTGGGAACGCACAGACACCCCAGGTGGGTTGAAGGTGGGTCGAGGAGGCCTGGAGGACCCGGTGCATGGCGGGGTGGCAGGCGGGCCACATCCTCCACTAGAACCCAAAGGGGCACGCGGGCAGGTGCGGGCGGGGTCAAGGATGAAGTGGTATCTTCGGGACACTAGGAGGAGGCCCCACAGGCTGCAGTCACGTAAGTGGGCAAGTCCCCACCCGGCAGATGGTGGGGGACACCGGGGTGTGGGCAATGCCCCCAGTTTCATGGAAGAGAGGAAGGAGCAGAACCAAATTCTGTGAAACCCTCAAATCTGGGGAATGGACAGAGCAGGGCCAGACTGGACGCTGAACCTTGGGGCCTGCAGCTCGGCCGTCAGACCCAGGGCCCAGGGGTGGATAGCACCCAACAGAGTCCCCCAGGATGTTCAAAAGAGAAACTGTCGCCAAATTGGCAGGTGAAACACAGCCTGTCATCCTCCCAGCAAGATGGCACCATGGCCGGGGCACAGAGGTCAGATTCCCCAGCTCCCGCCCTCGGGGAACCCCCAGCCACCCTGGCTGCCAGTGAGATGCTGGAGAAGGGGCTGAAATCCCACCTACCCACGTCCTCTGCACAGAGGGGCTTGTCTCCGAGGCCACACGCCCCGGCAGCCACAGCTTCCTTCTCCTCTTTTCCTGCCCACTAGGGTCTCTCAACTCAAAGGGGGCTCTAGTTCCTTGGGGCGGGGGTTCCGGCTGCTTAGGTAGGAGCACCTGCACCGTGAGGCCCTGGAGGGCAGCTGAAGGCTGGCAGACTTTTGTCCCGTGATGGGACACCTTTGGGAGTTGGAGGAAAACGCA
This sequence comes from Macaca thibetana thibetana, assembly GCF_024542745.1. Lineage (NCBI taxonomy): Eukaryota > Metazoa > Chordata > Mammalia > Primates > Cercopithecidae > Macaca > Macaca thibetana. The sequence goes on along the minus strand of NC_065593.1, from coordinate 57,368,206 downwards.
TATCCTGATAAAGCAATCATGTTGTGAAAGTGAAACTAGTTTGTGTATTTTGTTTACTTTAGAAGTAATACAGGCACAGAAACAAAATAGAATAAAACCAACTGTTGCCTTTTCCTCCCCACCCTGGCTTCAATTCCCAGGGCTGAGTTATAGACACTGCCTCACTTATCCTTCCAGAAGTTCTCCTGGTCCATACAAACAGCACAGTCATCCACTCATGTTTCTTTATTTCTTTTTTTTTTTTAGACAGAGTCTCGCTCTATTGCCCAGACTGGAGTGCAGTGCTGTGATCTCGACCACTGCAACCTCCAACTCCTGGGTTCAACTGATTCTCCCGCCTCAGCCTTCTGAGTAGTTGGGATTGCAGGCATGTGTCACCACGCCCAGCTAATATTTGTAGTTTTAGTAGAAATGGGGTTTCACCATGTTGGCCAGGCTGGTCTTGAACTCCTGACCTCAGGTGATCCACCTGCCTTGGCCTCCCAAAGTGCTGGGGTTACAGGTGTGAGCCACTACGTCTGGGCAGTATCTTTCCTTCTTTTTTTTTTTTTTTTTTTGTTTTTGAGACAGAGTCTCGCTGTGTCACCAGGCTGGAGTGCAGTGGCGTGATCTCGGCTCACTGCAAGCTCTGCCTCCCAGGTTCACGCCATTCTCCTGCCTCAGCCTCCTGAGTAGCTGGGACTACAGGCACCCGCCACCACACCTGGCTAATTGTTCTGTATTTTAAGTAGAGATGGGGTTTCACTGTGTTAGCCAGGATGGTCTCGATCTCCTGACCTCACGATCCACCCATCTTGGCCTCCCAAAGTGCTGGGATTACAGGCATGAGCCACCGTGCTGGGCCATATCTTTCCATTTCTATACAATGCTGGGATCAGGCATCTTAGGGTAGGTACGTGGCTCATTCCTTCACCCTTGGCCTGGCCTTGAATCACAGCCTCTGCTGCGCCAGGTGACATGTGGAGTTTCATTTCCTTTCTGTTCTAGGAATTTGTAGATTTTGGTTGTGATTTCCTATTTAACTCTCCAAATTATTCAGCAGCATATAATTAAAATCCCCAAGGTCCTGGAGCATTTGCTTTTCTTTTTTTTTGAGACGGAGTCTTGCTCTGTCGCCCAGGCTGGAGTGCAATAGTGCTCACTGCAACCTCTGCCTCCCTAGTTTAAGCGTTTCTCCTACCTCAGCCACCCGAGTAGTTGGGACTACAGGCACCCGCCACCATACCTGGCTAATATTTTTGTATTTTTAGTACAGACAGGGTTTTACCATGTTAGCCAGGATGGTCTCGATTTCCTGACCTTGTGATCCACCCGCCTTGGCCTCCCAAAGTGCTGGGATTACAGGCATGAGCCACCGTGCCCAGCCCCGAAGTTCTTTGGTTTTATTTTTCCAAACAGAGAAACCCCTGGGTTATGGGTACCCTACTCACTTTCCTTACCTGGCAGAATTTGCAGGAGAATTACCCGGAACTAGCATACTGATCCCGGTTTTTACATTACCCATCCCTTTCTGTTTCTTCCAAGCTGCAGGAGAGCACCACTTGGTTCACGGGAATAAGCAGGGTTGGTCTAAAATGTCAGCGAAAAGCTGAAAAACAATTCATGAGACTAGGATTTAATGGCAAATAAGTTTTGGGACACAATTTCTCTCTCCAGTCCTCATTTTTGGTAAAAACAAATTATGATAGGACCATGTTGTTTGTAGAATAAACTTTAGTCTTTTTTTTTTTTTTTTTTTTTTTTTTTTTTGAGACAGAGTCTCTCTCTGCCGCCCAGGCTGGAGTGCAGTGGTGTGATCTCAGTTCACTGCAAGCTCCACCTCCCAGCTTCACACCATTCTCCTGCCTCAGCCTCCCGAGTAGCTGGGACTACAGGCGCCTGCCACCACTCCCGGCTAATTTTTTGTATTTTTTTAGTAGAGACGGGGTTTCACCGTGTTAGCCAGGATGGTCTCGATCTCCTGACCTTGTGATCTGCCCGCCTTGGCCTCCCAAAGTGCTGGGATTACAGGCGTGAGCCACCACGCCCAGCCTAAACTTTAGTCTTGTACGTGGCCTGATTATTTGCATGAAGTGCAGCAAAAATAATTATTTCCACATAGGTCTTTTGGACTGGCTTTGATGGACTCTGTTCCACAAGGAATCTCAGATAAGACCACTTTGAGTCAAGCCCAGACATGGGTTTGGACCCTCAAACACCTGAGAGTTGGGGAATCCTTTTCTCTTAAGGTCCCACCATAAACTTGGAGCTCCTGGATGCGTTAGAAAGTGACATTCTTTACTGACCACAGGTTAGGAACCCTGGACAGGGTCTGTGTAGACAGGTATGAGGCCAGTTCCCACCATGGGGCTTTTATCGGCTCTGCAAGTCACGACTGAGTCCTTGAAGGGTTTGCAGTCAATACCCTTCCAGTCAAAGCCTTGATAAAATAGTCAGTTTCTCCAACTGCATCCTGTTAAAAAGAAAAATGGATTCTTATTGCACTGATGCAAACAACTGTATTGCCATCAGAGTACTCACAGATAGTTTCCAAATTCTAGAGGAACCCGGCAGAGAAACAAACATGCTCCAAATTTCGTTCACGGGAGTTTGCTCTGCTCAATTATTAAAGGCCGTGAATAGTTCAAGTTTCCTTGACTCTGAAAAACAAGACAAGGATCAGCAATATTCCAAGCAAAAGTCAAAAAGGTGCTGTCTGAGTGCCGTCCATTTAGTCAACTCTTGTTTTGCTTGACATTCGTGAACATTTCAGTTCTTTGTGAGTCCTGTAAGTTTTCCTCTGCTCCAAAAAAAAAAAGAAAAGAAAAGAAAAGAAAAGAAAAACAAAAACAAAAACAAAAAGGCCAGGCACGGTGGCTCACATCTGTAATCCCAGCACTTTGGGAGGCCAAGGAGGGCAGATCACTTGAAATCAGGAGTTCGAGACCAGCCTGGCCAACATGGTAAAACCCCATCTCTACTAAAAATACAAAAATTAGCCAGGCATGGTGGTGCACGCCTGTAATCCCAGCTACTCAGAAGACTGAGGCAGGAGAATCACTTCAACCCAGGAGGCTGCAGTGAGCTGTGACTGTGCCACTGCACTCCAGCCTGGGCAACAGGGCGAGACTCCGTCTCAAAAAAGTTCCAGGGCCTAATCTTGAAATAGACAGACCAACCCTGGAAACTCAGTGGCAAAATTCCAGAGATTTCCCCCAGGCAGCAAGTCAGCCACCCAGTCATTAATCAGATGACCCCAGTCCGCACTCCAGGTGGACTGGGACCCAAGATGGCCACTGCGGACAGACACACAGACCTTGTACCCAGTACAGCACCTGCCTCCCACGCCAGCTTGCCCTTTACAAGCCCCTGCCTTCTCCCTAGGAATTTGAAGTGGTTGTTTTGAACGGGAGTGCGGCCCCTTGCCCATGACTAGTTTTGGTTAATAAAGTCACTTTCGGCCGGGCGCGGTGGCTCACACCTGTAATCCCAGCACTTTGGGAGGCCGAGACAGGCGGATCACGAGGTCAGGAGATCGAGACCATCCTGGCTAAGCCGGTGAAACCTCGTCTCTACTAAAAAATCCAAAAAACTAGCCGGGCGAGGTGGCGAGCGCCTGTAGTCCCAGCTACTCGGGAGGCTGAGGCAGGAGAATGGCGTAAACTCAGGAGGCGGAGCTTGCAGTGAGCTGAGATCCGGCCACTGCGCTCCAGCCTGGGCGACGGAGCGAGACTCCGTCCCAACAACAACAACAACAACAAAAAATAAGAATAATAAATAAATAAAGTCACTTTCTTTCCACCAGGCCTCCCTCTTGATCACTGGACTCTGCAAGTGGTGAGGAACGGAACTTGTGTTTGGTTATAATTTTGGTGGCCCATGTGGGGAACTTGTGTGCTTTGGGGGGCCCAAGCCCGCCCATCTGGTTTCTGTTGGACAGGGCGTCGGTTCACCTGTGAGTTCCAGCTGCTCGTGGCCGCTGAGCCTGTGGCTGGAACGGGAGGAGCTGCCCTGCAGCCGCTGAGATGCTTTCGTCCGGGAGTCCTGTCTTCCTCTTCCTGCTGCCTTCAACGCTTTGCTGGCACAAAGGAAGTGACTTTTGGAGAAGTTAATAAACTTTGGAACTTGGGAACTTTGGAACTGGGTGCATTAGTCGGAGTTACCCAGGGACCCTCTGCCTCTCTGGGATGTGGCTAGGGCCCTGCTCTGTTTAGACTTGGCTGTGAGTGACACCAGTTGGGCATCTGATGCATTTGAATTTGTTTGTGTTTGTGGCACCCTCAGGGCTCTGCTCAGTGAGGGCTCAGTCGCCCAAGGGGCCGTTTGAAACTGAGGCCAGGGATGTGGGACTCTACCAAACCCCTTGAAGGGGATTTGTTTGGACGCAGCTGTTGGTTTGTGCGTGTGAGTGTGTGCACCCTGACCTCTCTCTCCTTCCTCCCATGTCCTCCTGCTGTCCGCCACCAAAGCCTTATTCCTCTTGGTCAAAAGCACCCTTAGCTCCCTGTGGCTGCAAACAGTTGACCTTGACAGGCGACCTGCGGAGGTGGGAGGGATTCGTCCAACACCGCACAGGTCTGGGGTGCTGAGGCTCTCCCTGGGAGATGATTGAGGGTGGGGGGGTGCTGGCTCTGCACCATGCAGTGGCTGGAGGCTCCCTGGCCTCCCTCCTGCAAACCTTTCTCCTCCGCTTTCCTTTCTTTGCTATTTTTCTGTTCAATCCAGGGATCTAGCCCAAAAAGGGAAAGACAGTTTCCAACATCCTGGCCCCTGCTTTTGTCGTCCTCTTAGGGACTCCAGCTGGTTACATACGACAGCCCATTTGTGTGGGCAAATGACAGTGAGAAAAATTCAGACCTCCAACAGTGAACCTGCGCTGTAGTTACGTACAGTCTTCTCAGGTGCTCTCTCGTCCTCTCTTTTCTTTTCTGCTTTCAACCTGCTGTTACGAAGCTGCTGGTGTGGAGACTCATTATTTATGGTCTAACTAGAATGTAAACGTTGGAAACTCATTTGAAATTGAAGAGAAAGAGGGTAAAACAATTTGTTTTGTTTTGCTTTGTCTTGTTTTTTAAAACCAAACTGCCACAGAGATTGGTTCAGGCTCTCCTTGGATGACCTATCGGGTGACAAGGGTTAGCCAAGTGAGCGGGTTCCAGTTCTGTCAGCACAGCCACCTGCAGCCCCCTGGCTCCTACAGGTCCAGGAGTTTGTGACTTTACCATTGCCGTGGCAACACCCAGATGTTACTGCCCTTTCCTGGCAATGACCCAGAGGCACCTCCGCTTTTCTAGGAAATTCTGAATGCCCCGCCCCCTAATTTGCATGTAGTTAAAAGTGGGTATAATGTGCCGGCCACCCCACCCGGAGCTGCTGCTGTCCGCGCACTGCCTCTGGGACGGCCCTGCTTGGAGGGTCCTCATGGAGCTGCGACATGCCACCACCTCAGTGAAGCTACTTTCAAGGGAGGAGGAAAGGAAAAAGCTGGGCAGACAGCTGAAGCTGGTCTTTGGTAAAATTCTTTTTTTTCTTTTTTTTTTTGAGATAGAGTCTTGCTCTGTCACCCGGGCTGGAGTGTAGTGGTGCGATCTCAGCTCACTGCAACCTCCATCTCCCAGGTTCAAGCGATTCTCCTGCCTCAGCCTCTTGAGTAGCTGGGATTACAGGCGCCCGCCACCACGCCCGGCTAAATTTTGTATTTTTAGTGAAGATGGGGTTTTGCCATGTTGGCCAGGCTGGTCTCGAACTCCTGACCTCAGATGATCCTCCCGCCTTGGCCTCCCACAGTGCTGAGATTACAGGCGTGAGCCACGGCACCTGGCCTTAAATCGTTTTTAGCCACAGATAATACGGCACACCTTTCAGAGACGGAGCCATCCACACCACAGGTGGTGAGAGTCTCGAGTCCTCCTCAGCCCCAGGTGCCTCTTCCTTACTCTGCTCCTGTGGATGCTTCAGACCTCATGGAGCTAAAAGCAAAGAAAACTACGTATTCTACCTACCCCTCCGCTTTGACACAAAAGGAGGCGCGACCATCACAGTGTCCTGAGCTCAGCCTGGCCCACAGGAGGCCCTCCTGGTGGGTGGGGGCGGCCTCCCAGGCATGGCTGCTGCGCTGGGTGGGGGTGACTAAGTCAACAGCCCTGTGTGTGCGTGCATGGGCTGACTCTGGCCTTCAGCAGTCACAGTCCCACAGGAGACACCGTGGGGATTCTCGGTGTGTCAGCTCCGGGCCTCCAGTAATGTTTCTCTTTAGGGCAAATCCCCACCCCGCCCCGGGCTGCCAGCTGCCACATCTCCCAACGTGGGGAGCGGGGAAAGGCGGAGTTGCAGGGGGTGGTTGCAGGGTGAGGGTGTGTCTGGCTGCACAGATTTCCACGCCTGTGGGCTGGGCGGGAGTGCGGCAGGCCAGGTCTCACGAATGTGGGCCTCCATGACCAGTTTCAGTACTGAGGGAGTTAAAAGCCAGCACCCTTATACTGAGGCTGGAATGTAACAAAAACCCACCAAGAGTTCTGCCTAGCCCTTTCCTGGGCCTTAAAGCGTGAAAAAATAACAAAGGAATTCTTAATAGGACCCATTTAGGATTAAACACGTTTTATTGCCGCTCTGAAGAAACTCCCCAGGCCTCCACAAACAAGCTTACTGGGGGCGGGAAGGAACTTCTCCAACCTGGTGACTTAGCAGGAGACAAGATAAGGGTCATGACCCCAGCACCTGGACCCATCTAGATGAGTAAATGTACTGAGGGCCCAGAAGAAGGGCTTCAGGACTCAGACCTCAGTTACAGATGAGAAGTTCATCACTTACGTCTTTAGATGACACTCTTACACGTGGACATAGAGCTGAAAGGGTAGATAAGCTCTGGAGGACTTTGTCATTTTGAGCTGGTCTGGAGATAATGCACAGGCCTCCTTCTTGTGACTGGTTGGGGAAATAAATACGTGCTTCCCCCCCAAGTTCAACTGCGCCTCGTTATGGGGCCCGACCTTCAGTTTGGTCCGAGAACGGGAGCTCCCTCTCATCCCAGGACCTGCTGCTGCTCCTGGTCACGGCTGCAGCTCCGTCCGCCTTTCTGTCCAGGCTGCCAGCTCGCCGCTCTCCCCACATCTGGCTCCCAGCTGTCATGCAGGGTCACATCGTCCCCAGAGTTCTGCTAACACAAGTGAAGTCTCGTCGGTGTGACCTCAAACAGCTACAAAGGCCGTTTCTGTGACGTGGAGACCACACGCTGAGTCTCCGGACGAAGCCTCGCTCGGCAGGGCCGCCGGCCGGTGCCTGGTCTCTGTGTTCTGTGCCGCAGATGCCGCGTGACTGTGTTTCCCACTCCCTGTGTGTAGGTGGGACCCCAAGATAACGTTTTTCTGAAATGAGTATAATCCAGTGCCGTTCCTCAGATGATTGTTTATAAAATTGGAAAAACTGGTTCTAAAGTTCACACGAAATAGCAAAGAGGGCTGGGCGTGGCGGCTCACGCCTGTAAACCCAGCACTTTGTGTCACGTGCCTCCGTGTGACACGGCACCAACGGGCTTTGTGTGAGCAACAAGGCTGTTTATTCACGTGGGTGCAAGTGGGCTGAGTCCGAGAAGAGTCGGCAGAGGGAGGTAGGGGTGGGTCCATTTTACAGCAACGAGGTAAACACTGGAAAGTTACAGTTAAAGGTGGTTACCTGTTGTCAGCAGAGGGGGGCACAAGGTACCTGGTGGGGAGACCATAAGACTCGTTGTCCAGAAGAAGGATGTCACGAGGTCAGTCGATCAGGTGGGGGCAGGGCAGGAACAAATCATAATGGAATGTCCTAAGGTTGGTCAATCAGTTAAGACAGGAGCTGGCTGTTTCACTTCTTTTGTAGATTTGGGTTGCCCCAGACTGCTTGGCTCTTGCAGGTCATCTGGACATATATGTGCAGGTCACAGGGGTCACAATGGCTGAGCTTCGGCTCAGAGGCTTGACAGAAGGGAGCGTGTGTCTGAGGGAGCAGCAGTCTTGGCTCCTAAGGAGAAGTCGAGAAGCTGTTTCCTGCACACTCGAGTGTGAAGCTGCAAACCTCTGCCTGCTCAGCGGTAGGTTCAGGTTTAAAGACGCAGAACTTAACAAAATAGGCCGGGCACGGTGGCTCAAGCCTGTAATCCCAGCACTTTGGGAGGCCGAGACGGGCAGATCACGAGGTCACAAGATCAAGACCATCCTGGTGAACACGGTGAAACCCCGTCTCTACTAAAAAATACAGAAAACTAGCCGGGCGAGGTGGCGGGCGCCTGTAGTCCTGGCTGCTCGGGAGGCTGAGGCAGGAGAATGGCGTAAACCCGGGAGGCAGAGCTTGCAGTGAGCTGAGATCCGGCCACTGCACTCCAGCCTGGGCCACAGAGCGAGACTCCGTCTCAAAAAAAAAAAAAAAAAAAAAAATTAGCCAGCCACCACAGTGGGGTTGGAAGAACCACTCTGCAAATACAAGAGAGGGCACGAGGTTTCGGGATAGCGCCCATGCGGGCGACCCTGACCCGGTCCCTGCACTGCTTGTGCCGAGGACCCTCAGGCACCTGGGCTTCCTGTTTGCACCGTAAGGAAGGAGACCACTGCTACTCCTGCTGCCCTCCTCCCCCGACCTTGCCTGGTTCACAAGACAGGAGTAAACAGAAAGAAACAAAAGTAAGATAAATAGCCAGACAACCTTGGCACCACCACCCAGTCCTAGGAGTTAAACAAAGTAATAATAATAACATCAACCCCTGGCCTAAACTACTTATGTTATCTGTAGATTCCAGACACTGTATGAAAAAAGCATTGTAAAACTTTTTGTTCCGTTAGCTGATGCAGGTAGCCCCCAGTCACATTTTCCACGCTTGCTCGATTTATCACGACCCTTTCACGTGGACCCCTTAAAGTTGTAAGCCTTTAAAAAGGCCAAGTATTTCTTTCTCGGGGAGCTCGGCTCTTAAGATGTGAGTCTGCCGATGCTCCCGGCCGAATAAAAAAACCTCTTCCTTCTTTAATCCGGTGTCTGAGGAGTTTTGTCTGCGGCTCGTCCTGCTACAACAGGACGCCCAGGAGAACGCCCTCCCTCCGACTGGAGACAGGGACTGAGGGGTCCCCAGCCTGAACGCCCTCTCTGTGGGCTCGTCCATCAGAGCTGAGACCTTCTAATTTTCTTGTCTGGTCTTTTGAGATGGGGTTTTGCTCTTGTCACCCAGGTTGGAGTGCAATGGTGCGATCTCAGCTCACTGCAACCTCCGCCTCCCAGGCTCAAATGATTCTCCTGACTCAGCCTCCTGAGTAGCTGGGATTACAGGTGCCTGCCACCACGCCCGACTGATTTTTGTATTTTATTAGGGACAAGGTTTTGCCCTGTTGCCGTGTTGGTGAGGCTACTCTTGAACTCCTGACCTCAGGTGATCCACCTACCTCGACTTCCCAAAGTTCTGGGATTACAGGCGTGAGCCGCCGCACCCAGCCAATGCCTTCCGATTTTTCTGATCTCTCATTTTCCTTTCTAGAAGGGAGGCCTCTTGTCATCCTGTCTCTACCCGCAGAAAACAGAATTTGAGTTTCCATTTGAGTGCTGGGGCCCAGCATTGGAAGGAGGAAGACATCAGAGCCAGAGCCCCTCCAAGGCTGCTCCCCAGGGCCTGGGGCTGCCGGGGCTGGCCCTGCTGGGGAGGAGAGGCTGCCAGGCGGGGCCCTGGGCCAAGGCCCAGGCATAAACACCCACGAGACCCCCTGGGCTGGCCAGCTGCCACCCTGCCCTGCTACTCACCTCATAGCTTTCCTTCACCTCTCTCTCCGTCATAAACTCACCCAGCTCCACATCTGACACACATTTTTTTTTTTTTTTTTTTGAGACAGTCTCGCTCTGTCGCCCAGGCTGGAGTGCAGTGGCCGGATCTCAGCTCACTGCAAGCTCCGCCTCCCGGGTTTACGCCATTCTCCTGCCTCAGCCTCCCAAGTAGCTGGGACTACAGGCGCCCGCCACCTTGCCCGGCTAGTTTTTTGTATTTTTTAGTAGAGATGGGGTTTCACCGGGTTAGTTGGGATGGTCTCGATCTCCTGACCTTGTGATCCGCCCGTCTCGGCCTCCCAAAGTGCTGGGATTACAGGCGTGAGCCACCGCGCCCGGCCCTGACACACATTTCTATTTTTTTTTTTTTTTTTTGAGACGGAGTCTTGCTCTGTCGCCCGGGCTGGAGTGCAGTGGCCGGATCTCAGCTCACTGCAAGCTCCGCCTCCCGGGTTTATGCCATTCTCCTGCCTCAGCCTCCGGAGTAGCTGGGACTACAGGCGCCCGCCACCTCGCCCGGCTAGTTTTTTGTATTTTTAGTAGAGACGGGGTTTCACTGTGTTAGCCAGGATGGTCTCGATCTCCTGACCTCGTGATCCGCCCGTCTCGGCCTCCCAAAGTGCTGGGATTACAGGCTTGAGCCACCGCGCCCGGCCCTCTGACACACATTTCTAAATCTACGTTCCTTGTCAATGATTCAAACAATGCTTTTATTTTTCAAAGAGAAACCTGCCATAGCGGTGAACTTAGAGCTGCAGTCCCCACAATGTAAACGTTTTCTTCTCACATTTGGAAACCTGCTGTGCTGGAATTGAATAGAAAACGAGAGAATGATAATAAATGAAATAAACCAGCCGTCCCTGAAATATGATTGCTTCTCAGGACCTGAGGCTGATCTGAGCCAATTCTTCCACTGATTTCTGCGTGGAGCCCTGGGGAACTCCTAGTGGAGCGTAAATTCTGAACTGGAGACGCACGTTCGGGGGCATGGAAGCCTCACGCTGAACAACTAAACAAAAGCCTCTGATTTTAGAATTTAAAAATATCCGTGAGGGGTGCTTCAGTTGCCCCCGTGACCCCAGCTCTGGTGCATGTCCTGGGATCCTGACCCCCCTTTCAAACCCGCCAGAGCGATGCCAGGTGACTCTGGGGAGGCTCACCTGCTCAGGTGAGTAGAGTCAACCCTGTTGGCCGCTGGAGCCACCGGGGTAGCCAGGACCGCAGAGCTCTGCATGGCCTGGGGTAGGCTGATGTTCAAAACAAAGCTGTTATCATTGGAAAAGTACAAACATAAACACAAAGGAGGAGACTGGGACAATAATCCATTCAATCACTGCCTTCTCCTGGCCTCTTCCGCTTCCTCTGTCTTCCTCGGCCCCTCCCAGCCAGAAGGGTGGGAAAGCGCTGGTTTTAATTAGCGATTTCGTGACTGCCTCCCCCGCGTTCCTGAGCCTCTCCCGGTTTCCTGACAGTGGAAAACACTCTGGCTTTGATTTGTAAGCAGATGTGTAGATAATTTTCTTAGAAGGTTTCCCAATTGTAAAATGATTGGAACTTGGTTAACGCCTTCTGAGACACAACAGTTCCGTTTCCCCAAAGCCTCGCTTTAAAGGAGTTTTTACTTTATTAATTATATGCGCTACTGAGAGAACGAACGGTGTTGAAGTCACCTCCGGGTTTCCTGGGTTGTCTGGAGCTCCGAAGTGTCCAGAGAGGCAGACGTCTGCAGTCCAGAGCTTTCAGCAGGAGCAGACTCTGCAGCTTCAGTGAGGGCCACACACGGGGCATCTGTGCAGGACGCATTGCCCTCCACACGGCCCCAGGACCACGGGGACAGCATGTCACTTTCCCACATTCCTTGGTGTTTTTAAAAGCTCAAATGTTAAAGAGTCGGCTTTTTAGGTTGTGCCAGAATGGCTCTGGGGTCAAACTATTTCTTTTTTTTTTTTTTTTTTTTGAGACAGAGTCTCGCTCTTCACCCAGGCTGGAGTGCAGTGGCGCGATCTCGGCTCACTGCAACCTCCACCTCCCGTGCTCAAGCAATTCTCCTGCCTCAGCCTCTGGAGTAGCTGGGATTACAGGCACCTGCCACCACGCCCAGCTAATTTTTATATTTTTAGTAGAGACGGGGTTTCACCGTGTTGGCCAGGCTGGTCTCGAACTCCTAGCCTCAGGTGATCTGTCCGCCTCGGCGTCCGTAAGTGCCGGGATTACAGGTGTGCGCCACTGTCTCCTGCCGAAACTATTTCAGTGTGACACCAGCATCATGTATGGCGTCTACAGGCCTCTCTCGGGTTCCCCTCTGCACAGAGCCTGTGGTTTTCAGGGCAAGATGCCCAGCTGCGAGCCAGCCGCCCTCAGGGCCTGAACCGTCTGTGGGACAAGGGTGACCTTTGGCCTGGGGTGCAGGGGCCCCTGGACTCTGATGCTGCACCTCGAGTTTACCCAGGTCCCAGGCCCTGCACAGACTGAGCCCCACACTAGCGTGACTGCCCCTGGAGCTGTTTGTTACAGAGACTTGCCGCCTGACTTGGGGCCCCACGGTGGCAATGTCACCTGGCACACCAGCAAGGGTGTCTGTGGGTGTCGATGCCTCCAGACACTGGTCTGTTCTTGGGGGAGGATCTTATTTGTCACAAAAAGAGGTCAAGTAGGCTGACAGTTCCTGATGATGGCCAGGTGTCGGGGCTGTGTGTCAGTCCTGGCTGCGCTGCCTGGGCCCTGCCCGCTTCTCTGCACCTCCCTGGGTGATGCCCATCTCACCAGCGCTGGTGGCAGGTGCACCGTCATGGGGCCCGGCACACGTGGCACCTCAGAGGCCTCTGCCCCAGCCACTGGGTCTGCCCAGGAGGACTGGACGGGTGACCTCCTCGGCCCACCCTCGAGGCTTCTCCAGGGCTCAATCCAGGCCAGAGTTGCTGGCAGCCCTAGAATGTTACGATTGTTGAGCTTCTTATTTCCAGGTAACTCAAGTTCATTTTAGAAGCTGTGGAAAACACAGGCAAGCAGAGAACATGAATGACCTGTCCCCTATTATCCACCCCAAACCTGACTTCAGTCAGCATCTGCTTTTACGTCCTCTCACTTTGTAGCTCCTGCCTTTGGGGCCAGCTCCTCCACACCCCAAGTTCTATTATTAACGGACTCTTCCTGTTTACTTCAATCCAGCAGATGTGTGTAGAGCAGCAACCACGCCGGGCTGGGACCCTGTGACCAAGGCATCTGCTGGAAGGAGTCTCTGAGGTCACTGCTGCCCTCTCCCACATACACACAAACACACCTGTGCATGCACATACCACACCCCCCACACCCCTGCACACGCGTGAGTGCATGCTCTCACACACAAACATGTACACTCACAATGGGCCTCCAGGGCTGGGACCGGCCGTGAAGCTGGACTGAGGGAGGGAGGGAGCTTGCGGGGGTGGCCCAGGTACAGCCCCTGGCCCGGCCTCAGCCCACCTGCCAGACTCTCGGCTGAAAGAGGACGCGGGTTGCTGTTCGGACACCCGTGTGCAACATCCCAACGTCACAGATCTGAAGGTGGAGGCAGAGCAGGTTGGAGGAGGAGGGTCAGGAGGTCTCAGGAATCGCTAAAGGGCCAGCCATGGGTTCTCAGTTCTTCCCAGAAACCAGTCCAGAGACCGGACCAATGGCAGGGCCCCTTTGCCGGCCTGGCTGATCTGGTGGCACAAAAGCACGAGCGTCTGTGCAGACTGAAGTGACCACCAGGGAGTGCTATTGGCACACAGCAAGTTGGCGCCCAAATCCAGGGCCTAGAAATTGATCCTGCTGCCTCTGGGCTGCTTTGTTGCACCCAGAGGTGCCCAGGGATGCCAGGCACCTACCCCAAGTCGCGTGGGGGTGGCACAGGTGCACCTGGAAGCCCTCGATTTCCATAATCTTCCCTCCCTACCGGGAGGTGTGTGGACTGGCTAAGTCCGCTTCCAGTACCTGCTTCTCCAGTCTGAGATCTCAGTGAGGACACCAGGGGCATGGGGGGCCTCACACCCAGGGGCTGTCGCTGCCACGCCACTTCCTGTGTGTGGGCGCTGTGCCTGCCAGGGTGGGCACGATGCCACCTCCCAGTCATCATGGGCAGAGCCCTCTCCCTTGGACAGAATCCCCAGTGCCCACCCCTGGAGGTGGGATCCAGACCAGTGGGCAGAGGAGGGGGAGGCCATGCTCCTTTGGGACCATTTGTGTGCCTGGCAGTGGCCCCCATTGTATCTCCAAGTGGGGTTTATGGTGGTGCCAAGGGCTGCGGGGGGCACACCCAGTACCAGGAGCTTCTGGGCTGATTTGAGGGTTGTTCTGTGTTACTAGGCCATGCGGGGTGGGCCACGGCTTGTGACCAGGGTCTTTATGGAGCAGGATTGAGCCACGTGTGGACAGGGTCTTGTGAAGTAGGATTGAGGCCCCCTAACCTCCCAGCTCACTCTCTCTGCACAACTTTGGTTTTGCTCTGGTTTAAAAATGAACAGATTAAACTGAAGTAAATATTTCAAGCTATTTTTAACCAAAAAAACAAAAATGTGTTATTCATCATGCTCGGTGCCCTCGCTCAGATGACAGACAGTGATGAGCCTGGCTCCACGGGGCAGGCAGCTGGTGGCTAAGGGTGAGGTCAGCGTGACATGGCTCTGATTTACCCAGAATGTTTAATACATGCCATTTTTCTCCTTAGTTTCGTTTAATGTCTTTTTTTTTTTTTTTTTTTTTTTGAGACGGAGTCTCTCTCTGTCGCCCAGGCTGGGGCGCAGTGGCCGGATCTCGGCTCACTGCAAGCTCCGCCTCCCGGGTTTACGCCATTCTCCTGCCTCAGCCTCCCGAGTAGCTGGGACAACAGGCGCTCGCCACCTCGCCCGGCTATTTTTTTGTATTTTTTAGTAGAGACGGGGTTTCACCATGTTAGCCAGGATGGTCTCGATCTCCTGACCTCGTGATCCGCCCGTCTCGGCCTCCCAAAGTGCTGGCATTACAGGCTTGAGCCACTGCACCCGGCATTTTTTGTATTTTTAGTAGAGACGGGGTTTCACCGTGTTAGCCAGGATGGTCTTGATCTCCTGACCTTGTGATCCGCCCGCCTCGGCCTCCCAAAGTGCTGGGATTACAGGCGTGAACCACCGCACCTGGCTTTTTTTTTGTTGTTGTTTAAAGACAGAGTCTCACTCTGTTGCCCAGGCTGGAGTGCAGTGGTGTGATCTTGGCTCACTGCAACCTCTACCTCCCGGGTTCAAGCAATTCTCCTGCCTCAGCCTCTGGGGTAGCTGGGATTACAGGCGCACACCACCACACCCCGTCAATTTTTGTATTTTTGGTAGAAACAGGGTTTCACCATGTTAGCCAGGATGGTCTCAAACTCCTGACCTCTGGTGATCCACCTGCCTTGTTCTCCCAAAGTGCTGGGATTACAGGCGTGAGCCACCATGCCCGGCTATTTAATGTCTTTATGGAGATGCCATTTTATAGGGTGATGAGAGCAAAAAACAAAATCGAGCACCAGGACCCCCGGTACATGTCTTCTATATTTGGTTTATTTGATGAAGGAGTCTATGGCTAACAGGGCCCCATAGCCATGGAGCCTGGCCCTCCATTGCCCAGGTGTGACCCAGACCTTTAGAATTGCAGGCCCTCAGCTCCATCTCACTCAGAAGCATGAACCCTAAATCTACTGTGGAGGCCTCAGGGAGAGAGGGGGTAGGAGGGTGGCTGCACTCTCATACCCTCCTGCATCTGCTGGAACCCAGGGCCCACCTCACAGGCAGCACCTGCTCCTGCAGGCTACAGACAGGGTCATGCAGGTGCCTGGAAGCTGCTGCCAACTGCCAGGATTGGGTTTGCACCTGCCCCAGCCTCCCTGGCCCTGGGTGATGGGGGGAAGCCAAGAGGGGAGAGTCCGAGGGAACGTGACCCCCGCTGCCTCGTCCCGCGTGGGTGTTCAAAGGCCTGGAGTCCTGGGATGCTGGGGGGATATTTCTGTATCCCCAAACCTGAAGGCACCCAGACTTCCAGAAAAGGCTGGCAATGGAGGGACGGAGGTGCGGGTGCCTCCTTCACGGGCAGCTTCTTTCTAAGCTGCATCAGGCCAGGAGGTTGGCAGGGCACAGAGCTGCCCGGGGCAGTGTTTCCACAGGTCTGGGGTGTGGAAATGGGGACTCCTGGCCACCCTTCCTCTCTGGCCTTCTTCCAGCACCTCCCTCCAGGAGACACCAGTCCCCTTTCCCTGTGGGACTGCTCAGAGTCATGTCCAAGACCTTCCCCAATGGTGGTCTTTGCTGACCTTTCAGGGCAGCCCCCACCCTTGCCATTGTGGATGGAGAAATCCCCTGGGGTGGTGGGGGCTCTGCTTCCCGGGGTCTCACGTGGCCACCTCCACCCTCTCGCTTGGTCCCCAGCCGCCTAGAAACCTACCCCTAGATGGACTCAAGTTATCCACAGCTATGTTTGACAGAACAGCAAGGATGTACCTATGGTTTCAAAGACCCTAGGCTCGGCGGGATCACCACCCTGCCTTTGTAGGGAAGGGCCCACAATTCCCAGCACTCATTTGCTCTTTTGCTGCTCAGAGACTGTCACCGCACAGACCCTGGGGCCTATGGAGGAGTCACAGACTCTGGACTCAGGATGGGGCCCCAGGCCCCAACCAGGCTCTGGCCCAGCCCAGGGAAGATAATAATGGAAATCCCACCCCAGGAGGGTTCAAGACAGACCCCAGGAGGGTTCAGGACACAGCTGGCCACAGGTGGCCACAGCGCCTAGGCCCTCTCTCCTTCCTCTCCTGCAAACGTTCTTCCTGCTTGAGAGTGAGATGCAGAGACCTTGCTTTTTTCACTCTCTGGAGAACGTGTGGCTGGTGATGTTCTTTCCTCTTATTTGCTTGCCTCTTTTCTAAATGTTTGACAATGAATTTGTTCACTTTGAAATAAGCAAGCAATACCAAAAGTTATTTTTAGAAGGACAGGCTGTAAGTCCGTGATTACAATTTGGATGATGGCCCAGGGTGATCCAGGGTGTTCCGATCCTCCCACAGCACTGGCGACAGACCTGACCAGGGCACGTGGAGGTGCCTCCACACGGCAGTGGCTTCTTGGTCCTTCAGAAGGACGGAGGCCTTGGAGCTGAGTAGGTGGACAAAGCAAATGAGGAGGAAGGGTGGGCTGGGAGTGAGGGGAGGTGACTGTGGTCCCTCAGGGTCTGTTGTAAGGAAGCCACTCGGCCGGGTGTGGTGGCTCACGTCTGTAATCCCAGCACTTTGGGAGACCAAGGGCGGATCACGAGGTCAAGATGGTGAAATCCCGTCTCTACTAAAAATACAAAAATTAGCTGGGCATGGTGACGGGTGCCTGTAATCTCAGCTACTTGGGAGGCTGAGGCAGGAGAATCGCTTGAACCCGGGAGGTGGAGGTTGGAGTGAGCCAAGATCGCGCCATTGCACTCCAGCCTGGGCAACAAAAGTGAAACTCCATCTCAAAAACAAACAAAAGAAAGAAAGAAACAGGCAGCTTCTCAGAACACATCTGTCCTCCACGTCCACAGACGCGTCCCACCCCGGCCACCACCGTGTGGCTTTTCTCCATGGAAGCAGAGGCCGTGCATCACTCCCACAGGCAGCATGTCTCTGACGAGCCTCAGTAGTCAATTCATGCAAGAAACAAAGAAAACTGCTCCTCTCCTTCTTTAGTGTCTTTGCGGAGGAGCGAGAGGGAAAAGCCAATCAACGCCATTGCATGTGCTGCTGAAATGCTTTGTGCAAATATTGAGACTGGAGGTGAGGGTGGAACTTTGTAATATAAGAGCAAGAAGATAAATGTTGACTTTAAAATCCAAGTACTTGGACTTTGCTAGAATATTCCATAATCCTTTCCTGG
The DNA here is from genome assembly GCF_024542745.1 of Macaca thibetana thibetana. Taxonomy (NCBI): domain Eukaryota; kingdom Metazoa; phylum Chordata; class Mammalia; order Primates; family Cercopithecidae; genus Macaca; species Macaca thibetana. The sequence goes on along the minus strand of NC_065593.1, from coordinate 57,350,579 downwards.
TCTTGATTATTAAAACAGTTTTCAAGAAAGTTCTATTTGGTGAGTCACCTGATTATCTAAACACACTTTTCTTTCTTGTTAGGGTTTGACTCCAGCTGGGTCCTCTGCCAACAGAACCAAGCCCACTTGGGTCTTGGAGGCTTTGGGGGCTGGCTGGTTTCCCTGGGCACGATTGGTGAGCCCAGGTCAGATTCCTGGACTTGCTGGAGATCCTGTGTCCGGGAAGACACCAGCCCAGGAGGCTCCGAGCCTCGGCCTGGGAGGCAGCAGGTTGGTAGCGCCTTGGCAGCCATCCCGAGGACACAGGTAAGAAGCCAACAGAGAAGCAAGAATGTGTCATAAGACATTAAAGCTGCTCCACTCCACAAGCATCTCTGGAATGTTCTCTGGGCCCCGGACCTGTGCGAGGCGTTGTGGGTGAGACAGAGACGAAGCCCCTTATTCGGAAGCTGGCACTTGAAGGGCGGGATGTGGCCTCACCCCATTCCGCTGCAGGGCTCAGCTGGCATCTGCACCCCCCAGGTAGCTGGGGGCCCCTGAGCTTGGCCAGGCCCATCTGGCAGCCTTGTCCCTGCGCGCCCACCCCCTCTGGGTTTTGTTCAGTTTCCTGGGCTCCGCCTCTTCACCTGTTCCTAACGAGAGCTTGTGCACCCCAGGATGGTGGGGATGGAGTTTTGGCTTGTGGGCAATCTGGGTGTCAGGCTCAGGGCCCCAGTGGCTCTGGGTCATGGCCTTGGTCCCACAATGGCTGTGCTGCTCCATCAGTGGTCTCTGCAGCTGGGGAAATGCCTGGTCCTTCTGGAGATACAGCAGTGCTGGATTCCCCGATGATGGCCATGTCCTGTTCCTCTGGTACCATCCACCCACCAAGTCTTGCCACGGTTTCCCTCTGGGCCCCGAATCCAGCTGTCCATCCCAGCTTCTGCCTCGAGTGGCCTCTCCTGTACCCAGCTGCCCAGGGAGCGATTCAAAGTTTCCGTCCCAGGCTGCTGAGGTGACCGAGGACCTTGAGAGGGCCCTACACTCTCAGACCAGGGTGAGGCCGAGGTCCGAGAGGCCAGTCCCTGCCCAGGCCCTGGTTGGCCAGGACGCGCTGGCCACAGCTTCCCAGAGAGGACATTGCCATGCACCCACCAACACTTCCCCGTCAGCTTGCTGGTCCCGCACCGCTCCTGCTGGGCAACGAGGTTGCAGCATATTAAATTCTCGATGCAACTACGGTATGAAAAAGCCACGCAAACCAGCAAGGAGCCTGCTCTCCACAGGGGCCCTCAAAGGGCTCTGCTGCTCCCCTGTCAAAACCTCCTTTAGGCAGTGTATCTGCCGGTCGCCGGCTATGTCCTCCAAACTGGGGCTAGGAGGGGTCCAATGGGAGGGTCCTCACGCTCCAGACGCCCGCTGGCCCAGCCCTCAGTGTTCACGACAGGTGCAATGCCCCCTCTGGCCCCCTCCTGGCCAGGGCAGCCACAGCTCAGCCCCGAGGCCTTGAGTGGCCTTTTCAGAGAAAACCAGGACCCAGGGGCTCCTCCCGGGAGCCTCTGACCACCAGACCCATTAACAGGCTTCTCTGTGGGGTCCCTCAACTACTACTTTCCTCGCGCCTGAGGGGACCAGCCAGGCGGCTCAGGCACCTGAGTCTTCAGGGAATGAGCTCAACGCCCTCTCCATCCACAGCAGGACACCTGGCAGCCAAAGCTCCACACCTGCCCCTGCCCCAGGGCTGGGATGAGGAAGCCCTGGGGTGAGGGGTGGCCCTGATCCGAGCCCTAACCTGGTGGGGGTGGCAGGCAGCCCAGGTGCGTGGATGACCCGAGCCAGGCACAGACAGCCTCCAGGTCGGGAGGAGCAGAGGTCATGGGGATGTAGGGAAAGGGTTTGGGGGCTCCTTCCGCAGGGCCACTGTGGGAGACAATTTGTCACTTTCTTACAAAACTAAACACACTCTGACCACAGCATCCAGCAATCCTGCTCCTCAGAGTTTACCAAAATGAGTTGAAAACTTACGTCTACAGAAATCTGCACACGAATATTGGTAGTGGCTTTATTCATAATTGCCCAAACCTGGGAGCAACCAAGATGTCCTTCCATCATAGATGAAAGGATAAATAAAGCATGGTACATCCAGACAATGCAATATCATTCAGTGTTAAAAAATAAGTGAGCTGGCCAGGCAAGGTGGCTCCCGTCTGTAATCCCAGCACTTTGGGAGGCAGAGGCAGGTGGATCACTTGAGCCCAAGTGTTCGAGACCAGTGTGGGCAACATGGCGAGATCCTGTCTCACAAAAAATACAAAACTTATCGGGGCATGCTGGTGCGCACCTGTAGTCCCAGCTATTTGGGAGGCTGAGGTGAGAAGATTGCATGAGCCCAGGAGGTTGAGGCTGCAGTAACTGATTTTGCCACCGCATTCCAGCCTGGGTGACAGAGCAAGACCCTGTCTCAAAAAAAAAAAAAAAAAAAAAAAAAAAAGAAGTGAACTATCAAACCACAAAAGACATGGAAGAACCAAAGTGCATATTACTAAAAAAGAAGTTGAAAAGACCACGTAATGTGTGAGTCCAGCTCTATGACATTTGGAAAAGGCAAAATTCAGGAGACAGTCAAAAGATCCCTGGTGGCCAGGGGCTGGGAGAGGGAGGGATGAAAATGCAGAATGCAGATGAATCTTGGGGTGGAGAAACCTGTCTGTACAATATTAGAGTGGTGGGTCTGCATGATTATATGTGTGTCCAAACCTACAGAATGCACAGCACCAGAGGAAAGCCAAATGGAAACTGCAGAGGTGATGACGATAATAACAATGTGTAACACATGGCTGGGATGGTGGGACTGGGGAAGGCTGTGCACCTACAGGAGCTCCATGGTGGGAGAGCTCCATGCTTTTGGCTCAGTTTTGCTATGAACCTAAAACTGCTGTAAAAAATAAAATCTATTGGCCGGGCGCGGTGGCTCAAGCCTGTAATCCCAGCACTTTGGGAGGCCGAGGCGGGCGGATCACGAGGTCAGGAGATCGAGACCATCCTGGCTAACACGGTGAAACCCCGTCTCTACTAAAAAAATACAAAAAAAAACTAGCCGGGCGAGGTGGCGGGCGCCTGTAGTCCCAGCTATTCGGGAGGCTGAGGCAGGAGAATGGCGTAAACCCGGGAGGCGGAGCTTGCAGTGAGCTGAGATCCGGCCACTGCACTCCAGCCCGGGCGACGAGACTCCGTCTCAAAAAAAAATAAATAAATAAATAAAAAATAAAATAAAATAAAATAAAATCTATTGAAACAACAAGTGTTAATTTACAAGTGTCTCTGTTTAAAGAGCAAAGAGATGAACCACAAAGGGGAAAATGTGTTTAAACAATAACTAATTGACAATTGGCTCGTTCCTAAAATTCAGAAAACTTTTAAGAAAGAGACAGCAGGCCGGGCGAGGTGGCTCAAGCCTGTAATCCCAGCACTTTGGGAGGCCGAGACGGGCGGATCACGAGGTCAGCAGATCGAGACCATCCTGGCTAACACAGTGAAACCCCGTCTCTACTAAAAATACAAAAACTTAGCCGGGCGAGGTGGCGGGCGCCTGTAGTCCCAGCTACTCAGGAGGCTGAGGCAGGAGAATGGCGTGAACCCGGGAGGCGGAGCTTGCAGTGAGCTGAGATCCGGCCACTGCACTCCAGCCTGGGCGACAGAGCGAGACTCCGTCTCAAAAAAAAAAAAAAAAAAAAAAAAAAAAAGAAAGAGACAGCAAAGCAGGGATCACGTTTTACAAACACGACAGGACCAGGACATCGTGCCCACGACGAGACAGCAACCACAGGTTGGATGTTCACCCCGTGCCAGTCTGTGGACGGAGAGCACCCACCCCGACCTCCAGCCCCCAGAGGAGCTGCCTCCTCAGGGCCTTGCTGCAGGCGCCCAGGGGCTGCACATGGCCCTCCTTAGGGGGAGCTAGTGACTCATCATTTTCATTTCCTGGAAACTGAGGCTCATGGGAGATATGCAGATGAGCCCAGAGCACCATGGGAAATGGCCCTTTATATACCCAGATGGACTCTGCCTCCTCCTTTCCCTGGGTGCCCACATGAGCAGAGACACCAGGACGGTGAGGTCTCCCGAGGAGGGTCTCGGAGACACGGCCTGGTGCTGGGTGAGGGATTGGGAGGCTGAAGCGGGGCCAGGATTCCTCAGGTTCCCTCAGTTTCCCTCAGTTTCCTTCAGTTTCCTTCAAGTTCCCCTCAGATTCCCTCAATTTCCCTCAGTTTCCCCCAGTTTCCCTCAAGTTCCCCTCAGGTTCCCTCAGTTTCTCTCAGGTTCCCCCGGGTTCCCCCAGTTTGTGTCAGGTTTCTTCAGGTTCCCCCAGTTTCCCTCAGGTTCTCTCAGGTTCCCCCAGTTTGTGTCAGGTTTCTTCAGGTTCCCCCAGTTTCCCCCAGTTTCCCTCAGGTTCCCCCAGTTTCCCTCAGTTTCCCCCAGTTTCCCTCAGGTTCCCCCAGTTTCCTTCAGTTTCCCCCAGTTTCTCTCAGGTTCCCCCGGGTTCCCCCAGTTTGTGTTAGGTTTCTTCAGGTTCCCCCAGTTTCCCTCAGGTTCTCTCAGGTTCCCCCAGGTTCCCTCAAGTCCCCTCAAGCTCTGCCAGTTTCCCTCAGTTTCCCCCAGTTTCTCTCAGGTTCCCCCAGTTTGTGTCAGGTTTCTTCAGGTTCCCCCAGTTTCCTTCAGTTTCTCTCAGGTTCCCTCAGTTTCCTTCAGGTGCCCTCAAGCTCTGCCAGTTTCCCTCAGGTTCCCCCAGTTTCCCTCAGGTTCCCCCAGTTTCCCTCAGGTTCCCTTAGTTTCCCTCAGGTTCTCTCAGGTTCCCTCAGTTTCCTTCAGGTTCCCTCAATTTCCATGAGGTCCCCTCAGGCTCTGCCAGTTTCCCTCAGGTTCCCCCAGGTTCTGTCAGGCGAGGCTGACAGGGTGTTGGGGTCCCTGAGGTATAGGGGTCCCTGAGGTGCAGGGGGTGGATGATGAGCCCGGGGAGGTCGGATGGAGGAACTGAAGGCTTCCCAGCCCCGGTGCTGTTCAAACTGAGTAGGGTCCCCACTAAAGGGCCAGTCTGAACCCTGACATCCCTGCCCCTGCTGGTCCCCACAGTCCGCTCCACCCTGCCTGCTGGGGGTGCCTAACCTCCCTTCCTTTGCCTTTCCAGCTCCCTGAGACCACAGCAACTGCAGAAGCTGAAGACATTTCCAGAAGTTCAAGCTTCCACCCTCTGCAGGTCCCCACTGAGCTGGGACCCAGGTCATCCACTCCACCCCAAATCCCTGGATAGGAAACCCCTTTCTCCTCCTGCTCCTCATCCCCTTCATCCCTGCCCCCCAGCATCCTACTGGCCCCAGCACCTGAGGCCAGACTGTCTGAGATCCTCTGAAGGCCAGACTGTTGCTGTCCACCCTGGTAGGAGGCAGGCAGCCTGGCCATGTGCCCTCCGGTCAGCGTGCGGTATGAGGAAGAGGGCATGTCCTACCTCTACGCCTCCTGGATGTATCAGCTTCAACATGGAGATCAGCTAAGCATTTGCTTCACTTGCTTCAAGGCTGCCTTTCTAGACCTTAAAGACTTGCTGGAGTCAGAGGACTGGGAAGAAGACAACTGGGACCCTGAGCTGATGGAGCACACTGAGGCAGAGTCGGAGCAGGAGGGGTCCTCAGGGATGGAGCTGAGCTGGGGGCAGAGCCCAGGACAGCCTGCACAGGAGGGCTCTGAGGCATGGGGGCTAGGGACCCTGGCATCAGCCCCAGAAGGGTCGGAAGATGCAGGTCTGGACCCCCACTTTGTGCCTACTGAACTAGGGCCTCAGGAGGCTGTACCCCTGGGCCTGGGACTTGAGGATGCTGACTGGACCCAGGGTCTGCCCTGGAGATTTGAGGGGCTTCTTACCTGCTCACACTGGCCAAGCTTCTTTCCTTCATAGCAGGGGTTTCTCAAAGTGGACCTGCCCCCAGGGGAGCCCATGGTGTTGGGGCTGGGCATTATCTGGGCAGTGGACCCTGCCGAGGATGAGGCCTGGTTACTGGCCCTGCAGCTTGTCTCCATGGTGGGCTGCTATGATGCCACCTACCTGCAGAAGATGACCCCAGACAGGGCCCTGAGGACCCCAGGGCAGCACTGGAAATTGCTGCTGGAGCCTGGTGAAGTGTGGGTGGTAAGACTCCAAGATGCTCCCCGAGAGCAGGACCTGCACTGGTGGACACTGAGCTTTCTAGAAACATCCTCAACAGGACACAGAGCAGAGCTGGCCCCTGCAGCCTCAGCCCTGCAGAAGAGGGTTCACCATAGTCTCTTATTCACCCTGGACCAACAGGGAGAGAAAGAAGGGGGACTCGGCCTGTAAGCCACAGTCCTCCAGCCAAGAACAGGATCCCAACACCCCTGAGACACACAGCAGAGGTCCTGAAGAAAGCCTGGCTGTTACAGGAGCCTCGGCCATGGGGGAGCTGCCCTGTTTCCAGCCTCAGTCCAGCGCTCCAGAACTGAGAGACTAAGACTCATGTAGCTGCCATTGTCCTGGGAATACCAGGACATCAGAGACTGGGAAGGGCCAGCAATTGCTCTTCCATTACAGCCAGGGGAGCAGTTGGCAAAGGATAGGCCCTTTGCCCGTGGAAACAAGAGGAGCAACTTTAGGGGCTGGGACATAGGGCCTGCTGTGGCCTCAGAGGGAAGCATTACAAATATTTGTAACCTGGAAACAAGTTCTTATCAGTTGATTGTCATATAGTTCTGGACGTGTTGGCCTGAATGGCTATTGTGCTGCTTGTGACATGGGGCGCAGGGCACAGAACTTGTGCCTATTTCACCTTGGCCATGGGGAGGGACATTGCTTGTAAAACACACGCTCTGCAGAACACACCAGAATCTGTTGTGACCTGGACATGTTCTCGACTTTGCCAGGACAATCTCAGGGGTGCCACAAGACCCCATCAGCAGCACTAGGGTCTCTGGTCTACAGTGGAGGGAGAGCTGGTTTCAAACATTGGCCGTTGATGCAATTTAACCATTTAATTCCTGTTGCTCTATATGTTGTTTTTAATTTTAAAAAGTCATAAAGGCTTTCAGTCAAGCTCCTGTGTAAGTCATTCCTCAGCACGTTTTGTTGATTGGCCTTATCTTTGTCCTCTCAGAATCTGGGCTAAGCCACCTTTGCTGGCTTGAAATCCCACTAGGTGGTGGGAACAGAGGACAGAAGGGAAGAGGAGCATGGGAGAGATGAGGGTTCTGGTCGGTTTTCAGGCTCATCATGGGAGTTTGTTTCACTTTATTTATTTATTTATTTATTTATTTATTTATTTATTTATTTATTATTTTGAGATGGAGTCTCGCTCTGTTGCCCAGGCTGGAGTGCAGTGGTGCGCACTCGGCTCACTGCAAGCTCCACCTCCCAGGTTCACGCCATTCTCCTGCCTCAGCCTCCCGAGTAGCTGGGACTACAGGCACCTGCCACCATGCCTGGCTAATTTTTTGTATTTTTAGTAGAGACGGAGTTTCACCGTGTTAGCCAGAATGGTCTCGATCTCCTGACCTCCTGATCCGTCTGCCTCGGCCTCCCAAACTGTTGGGATTACAGGCGTGAGCCACCGTGCCCGGCCTCACATTATTTATAAATACAGGGCCAGGCACAGTGGCTCATGCCTGTAACCCCAGCACTTTGGGATTGCTTCAGCCCAGGAATTCGAAACCAGCCTCAGCATCAAATTGAGATTTCATCTCTACTAACAATAAAAAAAGTTAGCTGGGCGTGGTGGCACATACCTGTAGTCCCATCTACTCAGGAGGCTGAGGCAGGAGGATTGGTTGAGTTCAGGAGGTCAAGACCGCAGTGAGCTATGATTGTGCCACTGCACTTCAGCCTGGGTGACAGAGCAAGACCCTGTATCAAAAAATAAAATAGGCCAGGCAAGGTGGCACATACCTGTAATCCCAGCACTTTGGGAGGCCAAGGCAGGGGATCACTTGAGCTCAGGAGTTTGAGACCAACCTGGGCAATGTGGCAAAACACTATCTCTACAAAAAATACAAAAATTAGCCAGGCGAGGTGGTGTGTGCCTGGCGTCCCAGCTACTTGGAAGGCTGAGGTGGGAGGATTGCTTGAGCCTGGGAGTTCAGGCTTCAGTGAGCCAAGATCGTGCTACTACACTCCAGCCTGGCAACAGAGTGAGACCCTATCTCAAAAAATAAAAACAGGCCTGGCATGGTGGCTCACGCCTGTAATCCCAGCACTTTGGGAGGCCAAGGCAGGCGGATCACAAGGTCAGGAGATCGAGACCATCCTGGCTAACACGGTGAAACCCTATCTCTACTAAAAATACAAAAAATTAGCCAGGCGCGGTGGCGGGTGCCTGTAGTCCCAGCTACTCAGGAGGCTGAGGCAGGAGAATGGCGTGAACCCGGAAGGCGGAGCTTGCAGTGAGCTGAGATTGAGCCACTGCACTCCAGCCTGGGTGACAGAGCGAGGCTCCGTCTCAAAAAATAATAATTATAATAATAATAAAATAAAAAATAAAATAAAATAAAAATAAATAAAAATATATACTTAAAGAAGGGCCATGTTTTGAACAATAAGAGTGTGTTGTCAAACATGTAATTTAATATAGATATGTGCCCCCCAAATTTTTTTTAAGTCTATAGACCAAACCACATGTAAAGGTTGCTAATGTTGGCCGGGCGCGGTGGCTCACGCCTGTAATCCCAGCACTTTGGGAGGCCGAGGTGGGCGGATCACGAGGTCTGGAAATCGAGACCATCCTGGCCAACATGGTGAAATCCCGTCTCTACTAAAAATACAAAAATTAGCCAGGCGTGGTGGCGCATACCTGTAATCCCAGCCACTCGGGAGGCTGAGGCAGGAGAATCGTTTGAACCCGGGAGGCGGAGGTTGCAGTGAGCCAAGATCGTGCCATTGAACTCCAGTCTGGGTGAGAGAGTGAGACTCCATCTCAAAAAAAAAAAAAAAAAAAAAAAAGTTTGCTAATGTTCAGGAGACAGATGATGCCAATGATGATGATGGCTATGATGGTGGTGATGGTTCTAGTGGCAGTGGTGATGATGGTGATGGAGATAGTGAAGATGGTAAAGGCCCACAGGAAGAGTTCTGAAGGATAAACGACTCTGCCTTCTAGGATTTGGCTGCTGCTGAGGCCCCTCCATAGTTTCAGTATCAGGGGCCTCTGCTGCTGTCAGACACGGATGGGGATGATAGTCCTTCAAGAATGAGGTGGGACCCCTGACCTCCTTGTCTGCCAGGAAGGCAGGAAGAAGGGGAATGACCATGCTCAGGGGGGAGGAACCCCCACACTGTTACATGACACGGGGTTAGGAGTTTGGCCCCATGGCGTGGTACACACATGTGCCTTTGGTTGTATGCTTGCAAGAAAAATCTGGGGCCCCTGGGGTTTCTGCCCTCACCCCAGCCCTGACTCCAACCTTTGGAATCCCTGGAAGGGCTTTCTAGAGCTCTGCATCCAGCCTCTTCACTCAGGACGTGAGGTTTCTTGAATCCTAAACTGGAACCTTTTCCCAAAGGTCAGCCGGCTTTCAAGTGGCCTCATAGGGCCAGGGAGGCTGTAGTGTGGGGACCCCAGGGGGCCCCCAAAAGTTGATTCTGAGAAAAGACTATTATGTGCACTAGACAGTTCTCACTCTCCTACATTTGAGCTTTCCCGAGCTTAGACATTTTAAGTCAGGGGAAGGGCTCTGAGTTCCACATTGTCTCCTGCCAGCTTCAGCCCTTCCATCACCTGTGATTGCTCAGATGTCTGAGGCTCTCCACTAATTAATAGGGCCACCACCAGCTGGAGACCCGTGCAGGTTCTAATTGGTTTGATTTATGTTAGCATCTCTCCAGCTGTGTCTCATATCTGGAGGTGTCTGAGACCAAGATTGGGGAAATCGTGGTGCCCGAGGCTGAAATTAAGGGAAAATACCAACAGCAGCATCAAGGGAAGTGTCTCCTGGAAGAGTAAAGTGAAACCACCAACTGCAGAGGTGCTCTGGGAGAGGTGGGAGGCCCTGCAGGGGTGTCCCCCTGGGACCTCCTTCCAAAAGAAAGAGCCCTCAGCTCTGGGTAATGAAGTGGGCCCACGGCCCCTGGGCAGGATCCCAGGCTGCTGATGGCCGATGGCTGAGCTCTAGTTGGGGCTTTAAGGGCCTGGCCATTTCTGCACGGCCCAGTCTTTGCTCCTCATGAGGTTCCCTAACTCCATCTGGGCTGCACTCAGCCTAGCTGCCCCCACCCCTCACTTTTATTCCCTTATTTATTTTATTTTTATTTTCTTTTTATAGAGACAGGGTCTCACTATGTTGCTCGGGCTGGACTTAAACTCCTGGGCTCAAGCGATCCTCCCACCTCAGCCTCCCAAAGTGTTAGGATTACAGGTATGAGCCACTGCGCCCCGCCACGTTCCCTTATTTTCATCAAGCATCTCCACCCCAGTGTCTGTGGCAGAATGGGCCTCTGGTCTCTGAGCACCTGGGAGGTGGAGTGGGTTCTGAACAAAGCACCCTCTTCAAGTCTGAAAAACACAAACATCAGGCTGGATGGGCACCTGAAAAGAGCCCCATGAAACCACCTCTGTCTGCGGAACCTCATTTTCTACAGAATTTAGTAATCCAGTTGGAAAGTAGTTCTTCCAGAAAAATTATCATTGCAAAACACAATGAACCCATTAAGTCCAGAGCAAAGCTTCAGAAGTCACATTTGTGGAAAATGGGAGCTTTATGATTATGATTTATGATTTAATGGTCCGTAAAGTGAATCATAGGCAGGCAGAGCCAGTTAACACTAAAACGCTGGCATTACAGGTGTGAGCCACCGCACCTGACCTTACACAATAACAAAGAACTTTCCAACTGTGTAATTTCACTCACCCTTCTTCAGAGACCTGGTGCTATCGTTGCCGTGGATATTCATCTCCACATGTCATCATCATCGTGTGCCACCACAGCTGTTGCTGCACAGTCCTCATTTTTTTTTTTTTTTTTTTTTTTGAGACAGAGTCTTGCTCTGTCGCCCAGGCTGGAGTGCAGTGGTGCAATCTCAGCTCACTGCAAGCTCCACCTGCCGGGTTCACACCATTCTCCTGCCTCAGCCTCCCGAGTAGCTGGGACTACAGGCGCCGCCACCACACCCGGCTAGTTTTTTGTATTTGTAGTAGAGACGGGGTTTCACCGTGTTAGCCAGGATGGTCTCGATCTGACCTCATGATCCGCTCGCCTCGGCCTCCCAAAGTGACAGTCCTCATATTTTTAATTTACAAACATATTTACTTTCCTGGTGCACTTCATTTTTCCACGCACTTCCGAGTTTCTATCTGGGGTCGTTTTCTGTCAGCAGAAGGAAAGCCCGGAGGACTCCTTTAGTATTTTTTGTGCTGCCACAAATATTCTTAGCTTTGTCTGAAAATATCTTTATTTTATCGTACATAAATTATTGGTTAAAATCCTTTATTTTGGTATTTTAAAGAGGTCATTCTCTTCTGGTTTCCATGGTTTTCTGAGGAGATCTAGCCATCTCTCCTATTGTTATTCCCTGAATGTACTGTCTTTTTTTTTTTAATCTCAATAATTTTTGCAGTTTCTGTTTACTTTTGGTTTTCAGAATTTTTTACTGTAATGTGCTGGAGGGGTTTGCTTTTAGTTTTTTCCTGCTTGTGATTTACTAAAATTCTAATGTCTATCAGTTGACACTGCTTGTCAATTTTGAAAATTTCAGCCACTGCCTTTTCAGATACTGCTCCTGCCCCATTTTCCTCTGTCATTGTTCTAGGGACTCCAGGGACATGTAGGTCGGATCATTTGATGGTGTGGTTCCACATGCTTTTCTGTTTTTCGTTCTTTTCTCTTTCTGTGTCTGGATAATTTCTATTGACCTACCTTTAAGTTAACTGATTCTTTCTTCTGCTGTGATTTCTGAATTTTAGATACTGTACTTTTAAAGTTATAAAATGTCCATTTGACCCTTGTGAGAAACAAACTCATCCATTCAAATCCAAAGAATGGACTCAGGGACCTGGAGAACCACGAAAGCCAGACTTTTAATGATGGTCTTGCAAGATCGGGTGTCTGGTGGGCAGGCACACCCAGAAGTTTCAACAAGCAATTTATCCCCCAGTGCGCAGATCCCTCCCCTGGTTCCTCATAGGCTGAGTACTATGAGGTCACTGTCTTCTCACCTGTCACCTACTGGTTATTGGGCAGGGGCTGGAGGGCGCAGGTCCCGCCCCAGGTTCCTCATAGGCTGGGTACTGTGGGGGGGGTCACTGATTGGTTATTGGGCAGGGGCTGGAGGGCGCAGGTCCCGCCCCAGGTTCCTCATAGGCTGGGTACTGTGGGGGGGGTCACTGACTGGTTATTGGGCAGGGGCTGGAGGGCACAGGTCCCGCCCCAGGTTCCTCATAGGCTGGGTACTGTGGGGGTCACTGTCTCCCCAGACATCACTGATTGGCTGTTGGGCAGGGGCTGGAGGGCGCAGGTCCCGCCCCCGCTTCCTCATAGGCTGGGTACTGTGGGGGGGGTCACTGTCTTCCCAGACGTCGCCTATTGGTTGTTGGGCAGGGGCTGTAGGTGTTTTCTTTAGGGTTGTCCTGCTGCATTTTGTTGCGGCCCACAATGCATTGCAATCCTAGTCAGCTCAGGGGCTCTTTAAGTATCTGACTTATGACCCAAGTAGCTGGGCAGGCTGATAAGAACAGACCAAACAAGCTATTTTGCAGGCTAGTAAACTTTCATCTTAAACTTTTTTGATTTGGGTGAGGGCAACTAAGAGGGGTTTAAGAGGGGAGTGGGTGAGGCCGACAAGCAGGCATCCGCTATCCAAGCTGGGGCCTAGTATATCCTGTTCTTCTGTAGTTTGCTGACCTAAGCCGATTCAAGGCACTTTGTCTTGGAAATGGACCACTGTATACATTAGTTCCTTCACCATTTAAATTTTTTCTTTATAAATAGAAATGGGGGGTCTCACTATGTTGCTCAGGCTGGTCTCAAACTTCTAGACTCGAGCGATCCTCCTGCGTTCAGTTTTCAAAAGTACTAGGATTGGCTGGGCCTGGTGGCTCATGCCTGTAATCCCAGCACTTTGGGAGGCCGAGGTGGGCAGATCACAAGGTCAGGAGTTCAAGACCAGCCTGGCCAAGACAGTGAAAGCCTATCTCTACTAAAAATACAAAAATTAGTCAGGTGTGGTGGTGCGTACCTGTAATCCCAGCTACTCAGGAGGCTGAGGCAGAGAATTGCTTGAACCTGGGAGGCGGAGGTTGCATTGAGCCAAGATCACGCCACGGCACTCCAGCCTGGGTGACAGAGCGAGACTCCATCTCAAAAAAAAAAAAAAGTGCTGCGATTACAGGGTGAGCCACAGTGCCCAGCCTGTGAATTTCTAATAAAAGAGTCAAATGGGGTTGGGCATAGTGGCTGGGCAACATGGTGACACTCGTCTCTACAAAAAATACAAATATTAGCTGAGTATAGTGTAGCAGTGCACCTCTGTAGTCCCAACTACTCGGGAGGCTGAGGTCGGAGAATTGCTTGAGCATAGGAAGTCAAAGAAAGCTGTGGTGAGCGATGATTATGCCACTGCACTCCAGCCTGGGCAAGCCTAGGCTAGACTTTAGGGTGAGACCCTGTCTCAAATAAATAAATACACTCCCATTTTCTGGTGAAAATTTCCATCTTCTCATCCATGTTGCCCAGGTTCTTCTGCTTGCTTTACCATATTTATAATAGTTTTTGTAAAATAGAAACTCCTGGTCTGCTAATTTCAATACTTGTGTCACATACGGACCTGCTTCTATTGGTTATTTTTCTTTTTCTTTTTTTTTTCTTTTTTTTTGACACGGAGTCTTGCTCTGTCGCCCGGGCTGGAGTGCAGCGGCTGGATCTCAGCTCACTGCAAGCTCCGCCTCCTGGGTTTACGCCATTCTCCTGCCTCAGCCTCCCGAGTAGCTGGGACTACAGGTGCCCGCCACCTCGCCCGGCTAGTTTTTTGTATTTTTTAGTAGAGACGGGGTTTCACCATGTTAGCCAGGATGGTCTTGATCTCCTGACCTCATGATCCGCCCATCTCGGCCTCCCAAAGTGCTGGGATTACAGGCTTGAGCCACCGTGCCCGGCTGGCTATTTTTCCCTATCAATTATGGATGACATGAGATGTGATATAAATAATAATCAGATTATTATTTCCTTGCTGAAGCATTTTGTACATAGCAACTGTCAAAGTCAAAATAAAATATACAAATCTTTAATGTTCAATTTTAGGAAGAATTTCAATTCTGTATGTTCAAGAACAAAAGAAAATTGGAATTCTATTGGAAAGAGAAATGTTTTCTATTGCTTTGAAAGGAAGCCCATTGGCCCTGGTAGTTCTGGGGAACTGGCAAACTCTGGCGAGTGGCCTCGGTGGTAAAACCAGCATTGGAGGCCAGGTGCAGTGGCTCACGCCTGTAATCCTAGCACTTTGGGAGGCTGAGGCGGGCAGATCACCTGAGCTCAGGAGTTTGAGACCAGCCTGGCCAACAAGATGAAACTCCATCTCTACTAAAAATACAAAAATTAGCTGGGTGTGGTGGCGGGTGCCTGTAATCCCAGCTGCTCGGGAGGCTGAGGCAGGAGAATCACTTGAACCTGGGAGGTGGAGGTTGCAGTGAGCCGAGATCACACCACTGCGACTCCAGCCTGGGTGAAAGAGCGAGAATCCATCTAAGAAAACAACAACAACAACCAAAAAAAACATAAAACAAAAAACCGGGGTTAGAGTCAGGGCAGGTCATTTCAGCAGCTACTCGGTGAACTGGCTGAGGTGACAGCAGGTCATTTCGGCAGCTGGCTTGTGGGAAATTTAATTCTTGGAGCAGGCATTCTGGGTCCTGAGTGCTTTTCCCCAGCCCCAGCCCCTAGACCCCAGCTTAGTAATCAGCTCTCACAGAACCGTCAGGTCGGAGGCAACCTTCCATCTCCTTTCGGGCGCACAGGCAGGATGAGCTGCTCCCCTGTCGGGTCAGAAGCCGCAGCTGCCGTTGGTTTCCGTTCGGCTGTTTTCAGCCCACAGAGAACGAACTGTCCTACTGCTGGACCCTCGCTCTGCGCAGCGGACCTCGGAGACCAGAGGGACTTTTCCCGCCCTCTCCAGCCCAGCCTGGCCTCCCCAGCACGTGGCAAACGGCCCACGGAGGGGACTGGTGGGCATCTGGGGCTCCCCCGGATCCAGCTCATTGCAGGAGCCTCTCTGCCACTCACACTTGGCCACCTCCTCTCCCCCCGCAGAACCGCTTCAGCTGTAGGGGCTGGTCCACGGCCTGAGGCAGCAGATGAGCCCGGGCGGAGTGGAGTGGGCGAGGCCAGCTCCTCGCTGGGGGTCCCTTAGACCCCCTGTGTTCACAGCCCTCCAGCGTCTCCTCTAATTTTATCGATGTTCTGTGTCTTTCTTTTTTTTTTTTTTTTTTTTTTTTTTGAGACGGAGTCTCATGCTGTTGCCCAGGCTGGAGTGCAGTGGCGCGATCTCGGCTCACTGCAAGCTCCGCCTCCCGGGTTCACGCCATTCTCCTGCCTCAGCCTCCTGAGTAGCTGGGACTACAGGCGCCCGCCACTGCGCCCGGCTAATTTTTTGTATTTTTAGTAGAGACGGGGTTTCACCGTGGTCTCGATCTCCTGACCTTGTGATCCGCCCGCCTCGGCCTCCCAAAGTGCTGGGATTACAGGCTTGAGCCACCGCGCCCGGCCCTGTGTCTTTCTTTCAGTGGTCCAGCATGAGTGACGGCCGCATCCTACCTCCTGGCAGCGAGTGAAACCGAGTGGGGGCCAGCACCCAGCTCAGGGGCTCAAGGGTGAGGCCGTGGGGTCCTTCCTCCTACCCTGCGGGGCCCTGCAGCCCCCAGTGTCACTTCCGTGGATTTGGCCGCCACGAGTCCCTGCCGGGGCCTGGAGAGGCTGCGTGGGCTTCTAAGAGCATCTGTGGGAGACGCGCAATGGGGGCGGGGGTCGTCGAGGCCCCCAAAGAGCCCGTCCCCCTCTGCGTGGGTGACTCCATCCCTCCCCTACCTCCTTTCTATGACCCTCTCGGGGTGTAGGGGTGTTCCCGCCCCCCAACCTGCACGCGGGCGGGTGCAGGGCTTGGCGGACACGGAGAATTCCAGGCTCCGTGCCCTGAAAACACGGGCGTGAGGGGCGCAGGGGCGAAGGCTGGAGGCGGAGAACCCAAGAGGGGCAGCGGGGCTGGAGGCAGCTTCGCTCCGCGGACGTGAGACCCGCCTGGGACCCTTCGCCGACCCGGCTGCGGCCCCGCGCCCCCCGCGTCTTCCCGGCCTCGCGCTGGCAGCGCCGCCCCCCGGGCCCCCGCGCCGTCCTCCCTGCGCCTGCTGCCCGCTGGGGCTATTTTAATACCGGGCGCTGGCGCGGGGCCGCGGCGCATTCCCAGCTGGCGGCGGGCAGGTGGCGGCGGCGCAGGGACCCGGCGCGGGGCTCCGGGCGCGGCTTTGGTAGCGGGACTGGCGGGCGCCCCTGCCGTGCGCTCTGGGAGCCGAGGCCACCGCGGAGCCCCTCGCGCCCCCTCTGCTCCGGGACAGGGGAGCGCGCCTCTGAAAGCTCCCCGCGGCCGCCCCGACCCGCGACCCCAGGCTCGGCGGGCAGGTCTGGCGGCTCCGTGACCGGAGGCAGGTGGGTCCTCCGTGGGTGCCTGGGAGCGCGGGGACTGCGGGGCCTGTGCCCTTCGGGGCCCTCCGCGGGGCTGGGCCGGGGCTTCGCGGTGGGACCCCACCCTGGGCGCTGGGAGCAGGGTCCAGCGAGGCGGCTTCTCCCGAGCCAGGGAACTTTGGGCTCCTCCCCTTCCCTCCTGGCGACCCTGGAGCACGGCCCGGCGTCCACTGTCCCCCTACCCGTGACTCGGGCTCGTGCACAACTGGGGAGCCCGGTGCCCCCCGGGCTTCTGGGCCATCCCCTGGGTGAGGGCTCTGGAAACGCCCCGGGTGGGGGCAGCAACGGGTTGAGGGTCCTCTGGACAGATGGAGCTGGGCGGGGAGCTACCCAGGCTAGTGGGAAAGCGAGGCAGGGCACATTTCCAGGCCCTGGAAGGCCCCCAGCGCTCCCACCTGTTGATGCCGCCCCATCCCAGCCAAGACTGCTCCCTGTGCGGCCATGAGTGTTCGGCCTAAATTCAGCGTGGCTCGTGGAATCAGGCAGCCTCCTGTGTTTCTTCTGCCCCACAGCTCTGCTAGCTTCGTCCAGGCTGCTGACCTCAGCGGTGACTCCTTCTTCACTGGCTTCATGTCACAGTTTGCTTGCCCCCTCCACTGGGGACATTCCAGCTGTTTCCGGCTTCTTAGGAGTCACGCTGCCGTGAACTTTCGCACACTTGACATTTTCTGGACATTGGCAGTCCTTTATCTAAGGTACAAACCTAAAAGTGGAATTGCCGGGTGAGAAGGTCTAGGCGGTCAACTCTGCAAGTCTTGCCAATGGTTTTCCAAAGTGGCAGCGCAGTCCAGGTTCCCAGCAACAGCAAACGGTGGGGCCAGCTCCTCTGCAGACCCCATGCCTGTTGACAATGATGTCTGCCTTTTCACACCTTCGTCGTTGTCATCACGCAGGGGCTTCTGTGGCCATGACTGGCATTTCCCTGCTTGTTGGCCGCGTGGGTGTCCTTTTCAGGGAGTCCCCAGTCACGGTTTTGATCTCTTTTTTTTCAAATGGGTTGTCTTTTCCTTACTAATTTGCAGTTCTCTATATTTTTCTTACCAGCTTTTTGTCTATGTTCTTTCTTTCTTTCTTTCTTTCTTTTTTTTTTTTCTGAGACGAAGTCTCGCTTTGTTGCCCAGTCTGGAGTGCAGTGGCGCAATCTCAATCTTGGCTCACTGCAACCTTCACCTCTCGAGTTCAAACAATTCTCCTGCCTCAGCCTCCCGAGTAGCTGGGATTACAGGCATGTGCCACCATGCCAACTAATTTTTATATTTTCAGTAGAGACGGAGTTTTGAGATGTTGGCCAAGCTGGCTTTGAACTCCTGACCTCAGGTGATCCACTTGCTTTGGCCTCCCAAAGTGCTGGAATTACAGGCGTGAGCCACTGCAACCTGCCTGATATATGTTTTCTGATGATCTCCTAGCCTGTGACTTATGATTTCGCTTTCTTGGTAAAGTTCTTAATTTTAATGAAACCCATTTGCTCAATCTTTTATTGCAAGTATTTTTTGTTCATTTTTAAGAAATCTTTTCCCATCCAAGGTCATGCCAGTATTCCCGTTTTCTTCCAGAACCTTGACTGATTGATTTAACCTTTCACACTTAGGCCTGCAATCCATCTCGAATTCATTTCCCTGTATGAGAAATGGAGATTGCAGAGCCCTCCCTCTCCTTACTTTACATGTTTTTCTATTTGGACTTTTAAAGTCAGTAGCTACTAGTTTTGCAATCTGAAGAAAACTTTTTAAAAATGTACAAGTGAAATAAAAAACGAGAAAGGACTCTGGGGTAAGTGGGCCCCACCCGTGCACAGATAAGAAAATGAGGCCTGGGGGGTGCACTGGGCGGGCAGGCAGAGCCCAGGACTCCCAGCTCTGTCCACTGCCAACCTCTGCCCCAGGGGCTGCCCTCCTGTGTTCCAGCTTTCAGAAAAGCCCAGTCCATCCCAGAGGCCACGGGACCTACAGTGAGGCGGGGGCAGGGGTCCTGCTGGGGCATGTGGGGGTGGGGGAGGGAGGTTGGGGTGGCTCATCTGGTGGCACTCGAGTCCTCCTGCAGAGCTGGTGACTTCCAGAGAGTCCCCAGGAGCCGGAGGGCAGTGGGGGGCCCACGTGACTCTGTGGGAACGGCCGTCACAATGGCCTCCTGGGAGCAGAATGGGTTGCCTACTTGCATCTTTAACAGGCTTCTTTCCCCACAGGCTGAGCTGGTTGCCCACAGGTGCCCGTGCCCCATCTCAGGGAGTGACCACCCAGCCCTGAGCCGATCCTGAGGGGTCAGAGATGGCGCTGACCCCCGAGTCCCCGAGCAGCTTCCCTGGACTGGCGGCCACCGGCAGCTCTGTGCCGGAGCCACCTGGCAGCCCCAACGCAACCCTCAACAGCTCCTGGGCCAGCCCGACAGAGCCCAGCTCCCTGGAGGACCTGGTGGCCACGGGTGCCATTGGGACTCTGCTGTCAGCCATGGGCGTGGTGGGCGTGGTGGGCAACGCCTACACGCTGGTGGTCACCTGCCGCTCCCTGCGCGCCGTGGCCTCCATGTACATCTACGTGGTCAACCTGGCGCTGGCTGACCTGCTGTACCTGCTCAGCATCCCCTTCATCGTGGCCACCTACATCACCAAGGAGTGGCACTTCGGGGATGTGGGCTGCCGCGTGCTCTTCAGCCTGGACTTCCTGACCATGCACGCCAGCATCTTCACGCTGACCGTCATGAGCAGCGAGCGCTACGCCGCGGTGCTGCGGCCGCTGGACACCGTGCAGCGCCCCAAGGGCTACCGCAAGCTGCTGGCGCTGGGCACCTGGCTGCTGGCGCTGCTGCTGACGCTGCCCGTGATGCTGGCCATGCGGTTGGTGCGCCGGGGCCCCAAGAGCCTGTGCCTGCCCGCCTGGGGCCCGCGCGCCCACCGCGCCTACCTGACGCTGCTCTTCGCCACCAGCATCGCGGGGCCCGGGCTGCTCATCGGGCTACTCTACGCGCGTCTGGCCCGCGCCTACCGCCGCTCGCAGCGCGCCTCCTTCAAGCGGGCCCGGCGGCCCGGGGCGCGCGCGCTGCGCCTGGTGCTGGGCATCGTGCTGCTCTTCTGGGCCTGCTTCCTGCCCTTCTGGCTGTGGCAGCTGCTCGCCCAGTACCGCGAGGCCCCGCTGGCGCCGCGGACGGCGCGCATCGTCAACTACCTGACCACCTGCCTCACCTACGGCAACAGCTGCGCCAACCCCTTCCTCTACACGCTGCTCACCAGGAACTACCGCGACCACCTACGCGGCCGCGTGCGCAGCCCGGGCAGCGGCGGAGTCCGGGGGCCCGTTCCCTCCCTGCAGCCCCGCGCCCGCTTCCAGCGCGGCTCCGGCCGCTCCCGGTCTTCCTGCAGCCCGCAGCCCACTGAGAGCCTCGTGCTGGCGGCGGCGGCCCCGGCCGGACCTGCGCTCGAGAGTCCCAGGGACCCGGCGTGAGCACGCGGAGGGGCGGCTGGAGTCCAGGCGGGGACGGGCCCCAAAGCCTCAGCCACTACCGGGAGCCCCTCTGCAGAGCCCCCCACTCCGAAATCACAGGCTCTGCCCCTCCTCCTCAGCCCCCTTCCGGAAAGATCCTGCTCGCTTCCCCTCAGTGCCCTCCCCGTGATGCCCAGAAGCACCCACCCGCCTCCCTGAGGGTCTCCAGGAGGCTCCACTCCAGTCCCGGCTTCTGGGGACCGAGGGCAGCAGGCACCAGTGCCCGGCCCGTGTGGAGACCGTGGCGCGGCTGCCGCCCCCGGGACCCTCCTCCTCTCAGCCAGCGTCCCCGCGGCTCCCGTCCCAGCCTGTGTGACTCCATCCCTTATGGCTTTGCCACTGGAACAATCAACCCTGAGCTGGCTTCCGTGTCCTGCCTCAGCGTGGGGGATGCCACATCTGAGGGGTGGGAGGATCAGCCGGCAGGACCCCCAGCATGACACCGGCAGCTCAAGGAGGAGCCTGTGGGTCTGGCTGGGGTGAGGGGTGCACCTGCCTTTGAGGTCTGTGCAGGCAGCTGGTCTGGCACTTGATATGGGGCAGGGAAGGTGGCCAGGAGGGGAGGCTCTGGCAGCGTGGGCTGAGGGGTGGAGCAGGGGGAAGGCACTGCCCAGCAGAGGCCTGAGGCTTCAGGTGCAGAACGCAAGAGGCCAGGGTCACTGGCCGCACCTACAGGCCCCCTGGCCTCTCATCCACATCTGGCTCTGGTCTGATCAGGAACGGAATCCAGGGCCGGGCGCGGTGGCTCAAGCCTGTAATCCTAGCACTTTGGGAGGCCGAGACGGGCGGATTACGAGGTCAGGAGATCGAGACCATCCTGGCTAACACGGTGAAACCCCGTCTCTACTAAAAATACAAGAAAATTAGCCGGGCGAGGTAGCAGGCGCCTGTAGTCCCAGCTACTCGGGAGGCTGAGGCAGGAGAATGGCGTGAACCCGGGAGGGCGGAGCTTGCAGTGAGCCGAGATCGCACCACTGCACTCTAGCCTGGGGCACAGAGCAAGACTCCGTCTCAAAAAAAAAAAAAAAAAAAGGAACGGAATCCAGGTCCCGCCTCACAGTACCCTTGGCAGTCTCTGCCCCACTCACCCCTCGCTGCCTCCTGGACAGACTTCCTGCCCCTGCTCTCAGCTTGGCCAACCATCCTCTCTCTGGCGACTGCCCCTCTCCAGCCCCCAGTCCAGGCCCCGGACCCTGCACAGCCTCCCCCAGCCTGGCCTCCCCTCCCCACCCCATGCCCAGACTACCAGCCCCTTGGGGCTCCATCTGAACACTGGGGCAGGGGTCATGCCCACTCGGTCCCTCCAGCACCTGCCCCTCAGTGGAGTGAGCACAGCTCCGCTGGCAGGACTGTCGCAGGCGTCGGGAATGAGCATGCAGCCCTGTCCCCAGGGCCTCCCAGAAGAGGGGCAATGCTTGTAGGTCTCCCCTGGAGTGACGAAAGTGCTCTGGAACTAGACGCCGGTGGCTGGGCGACACTGTGAACGAGCCAGTGCCACAGAACCGTGCCCCTGAATGTGCGAGTTCTGTCGTGTTTTACCTTAAAAACAAAAAGATCCCACTCCCCAACCTTGTCCCTCTGTTAAAACTGAAATAGAGACGGATGTACGTCCCACTCCTGAATACATGTAAAATGTGTACAAAAATATCTTCTATGAAAGTGGTTCATAATCTGTAGATTGTAATCTGGGATTTGTAATCTGTAGATTGTAATCTGGGATTTGTCTTAGATATAAAATCCCATCTTTGGGTTGTGTGTTTTTTGCTTTCTCCAAATAAATCTGATCTTTAAAATTCAAAAGAAAAAAAAGAAAAAAGAAAAATAAAAGAAGTAATAAATTACAGGCGTAGTGGCTCACGCCTGTAATTCCAGCACTTTGGGAGGCTGAGACAGGTGTATCACGAGGTCAGGAGTACAAGACCAGCCCGTCCAAGATGGTGAAACCCCATCTCTACTAAAAATACAACAAAACTAGCTGGGCGCAGTGGCAGGTGCCTGTAATCCCAGCTACTCAGGAGGCTGAAGCAGGAGAATCGCTTGAACCTGGGCAGCAGAGGTTGCAGTGAGCTGAGATTGCGCCATTGCACTGCAGCCTGGGCGACAGAGTGAGACCCTGTCTAAAAGAAAAGAAAAAAATGTGCTGCTAAAATCACCCGGGGAGCAGGCAACTCCTCGGAGGTGGGACAGGGCTGATGACGCCCCTTCCGGAGGCTCCGAGGAGCCACCCCAGCCTCGCATCCTCACAGCATCTCTGATGCAGAAGGAGAGCTTTGGGGATTGGAGGTGCTTTCTTTTTCTCAACCCAAGCCTGATTCCTAAAGCTGCTGTCTTTGTAGAGAAGCAAAATTAAAATTAAACATCTGACAGCCAGAGCTGGTCCCTGGCGGTTCCAGCTGGCACTGTCCTCACCTGACACGCAGACTCTCGGCAGCAGCCAAGACAGCGGGGCATAGGACGTGGGGAGACTCCATGCTTAACTTCTTGCTACTGCCTTCCTGGTCTGCCCGCACCAACACGGCTTCTGCGCTGAGCACCTGCCTGCGGCGTGGGGCCCAGGGTGGTGACCGGCAGCGGCTGTATCATGGCAGCTGCTCACTGCTCCTGGCCCCCCACTTTTCCAGGAGACCCCCCACTTCTGTGGAAGGCCCCCCACGTCTTCAGAGCCAAGAAGCTCCAGAGGAAGGAATTTCTGGAGCAACATGGTCCCATCCATGACCCCCTGGATTCCATGTTAGAACACAGCTGAAGACTCGGGTCCCAGGAGGGGCCCTGCAGCCCCACACCCCAGAGGAGACCACCCCAGTGCCACCCTCCACCCAACTCAGCCGGCCACCTGCTGTCCCCAAGGGGCAGAAAGTGGGTCCTCTCCCCCCACTTGTGTTTGGAGAGGGTGGGTGGTCCCCATGATGTGAGACACAGTTGCTGGAGGTGACCACACAAGCATCTACAACCACGTGTGTCCTCCACGGATGTCACCACGGGGCCGATGTGGACAGAGTTCCCCTGAAAGGCAGAGCTTCAGGGCAGGGCTGGGTAATGTGAAGAAAAGGGTGGCACAGGCACGCGTGTGCATGTGAGCGTGGGCTGAGGGAAACACCTGGATAAAAGAGAAAACAAAACTAGGGGTGAATGACTCAGGGCCAGGAGAGAAAAGAAATAAAACCTAAGTAACGGGGGGATGGCCGGGCACGGTGGCTCACGCCTGTAATCCCAGCACTTTGGGAGGCCGAGACGGGCGGATCACGAGGTCAGGAGATCGAGACCATCCTGGCTAACCCGGTGAAACCCCGTCTCTACTAAAAATACAAAAAATTAGCTGGGCGTGGTGGCGGGTGCCTGCAGTCTCAGCTACCGGGGAGGCTGAGGCAGGAGAATGGCGTGAACCCGGGAGGCAGAGCTTGCAGCAAGCCGAGATGGTGCCACAGCACTCCAGCCTGGGCAACAGAGCGAGACTCTGTCTCAAAAAAACAAAAACAAAACAAAAAAAACATCTAAGTAATGAATTCTGAGAAACCAGAGCAGCGAGGCTCTCAGGACACCAGGAAAAGCCACCATAAAACAAGGAGCAGGCAGAGGCGGGGAAGGGAGACCTGAAGACCTGGGCGCTGAAACAAAGCACTGGCTGGAAGGCTGGCAGGTGGAACCGCAGTTCCTCCCGGAGGGGCGCCTGGTTCCGGGAGGGAGTCCCCCCACCCTGAGCCCTACTCTGGTTTTCAGTGCCTCTTGTTGAAGAACCGCGAAGATGCAGAGGTGGGCACACACAGCGCAGTGGACCCCAGATCACAAGGTGAGCGTTCTCTTCGGTGCCTGCTCCCCCTGTCTGGGTGTGGACGGGGCAGCAGTGGGCGCCCCTGTGCAGCCCCCAGCCCCGGCCCCATCCTCATCAACACGTCACCCAGTCACCATGCGCCATGCTTGTGCATCACCCGACCCGCTGGCGACCCCGCAGCGCACCTGCCTTCCGCCCTGGGGGCCTCCATAGCAATGACGTCAGTGACAAGTAGCTCTGTAAGCAGCAGCACTGGCCCCCTGCCTCCCAGGACACACATGGTCCCACACACCACCGCAGACTCACACCCAGTCACACTCACACCACCACAGGCTCACACCCAGTCACACACCACCGCAGACTCACACCCACTCACACTCACACCACCGCAGACTCACACCCACTCACACTCACACCACTGCAGACTCACACCCACTCACACACACCACCACAGACTCACACCCGGTCACACTCACACACCACCACACACCCTGCAGACTCACACCCCAGCAGACTCACACCCACTCACACACACCACCACAGACTCACACCGACTCACACCCACACCACTGCAGACTCACACCCACTCACACACACCACCACAGACTCACACCCGGTCACACTCACACCACCACAGACACACCCAGTCACACTCACACCCCAGCAGACTCACACCCACTCACACTCACACCACCGCAGGCTCACACCCACTCACACTCACACCACCGCAGACTCACACCCACACCACTGCAGACTCACACCGACTCACACCACTGCAAGCTCCCACTCAGTCACACCCACACACCACTGCAGGCTCACACCCACTCTCACTCACACCACCGCAGACTCACACCCACACCACCATAGGCTCACACCCAGTCACACACACCACCACACTCTCACACCCAGTCACACACCACCGCAGACTCACACCCACTCACACTCACACCACCACAGACTCACACCCACACACCACCGCAAGCTCCCACTCAGTCACACTCACACCACTGCAGGCTCACACCCACACACCACTGGAGACTCACACCCACTCACACACAACTGCAGGCTCACACTCACACCACCGCAGGCTCACACCCACTCACACAGCACCACAGACACACCCAGTCACACACCACTGCAGACTCACACACTCACACCAGCACAGGCTCACACCCAGTCACACACCACCACAGATTCACACCCACTCACACTCACACCACCGCAGACTCACAGTCACACTCACACCACTGCAGACTCACACCACCGCAGACTCACACCACCACAGACTCACACCACCACAGACACACCCACTCACACCATCGCAGGCTCACACCCACACACACCACCACTCACACCCACTCACACACCACCGCAGGCTCACACCCACTCACACTCACACCACCACAGACTCCCACCCACACCTTCACCCACAGCCCTGCCCTGCCAAGCCTCCATTGTTTCAGGGTCCCCAGAGCCCGTCAGGCCTGGCAGCTGCTTTGCGCTCTCGCTCTGCGTTCTCTCTTTGGCACATTTCCTAGGCTCTGCCAGGAACCCTCTGGCAGGGGGTACAGCCCAGGTGGAGTTCTGTCCCGGGGAAAGGGTACTGAGGACAGCACCCTCAAATCCAGATGGAATTTTATATGTAAATGCCAGGTATAAAGTCACAACGAGTGAAGAGGAAGTAGCAGTGAATATATTCTAAACTGAGAAGTAGGGGCCGGGTGTGGTGGCTCACGCCTGTAATCCCAGCACTTTGGGAGGCTGAGGCGGGCAGATCCCCTGAGGTCAGGAGTTCGAGACCAGCCTGGCCAACATGGTGAAACCCTGTCTCTACCAAAATACAAAAGTTAGCCAGGCGTGGTGGTGGGCGCCTGTAATCTCAGCTACTCAGGAGGCTGAGGGAAGAGAATCGCTTGAACCGGGGAGGCAGAGGTTGCAGTGAGCTGAGATCACACCACTGCACTGCAGCCTGGGCGACAGAGAGAGACTCCGTCCTGAAAAAAAAAGAGAAGCAAAAGGTTATTGAATGATTATTGAAAGTATGACCTGGCACCTAGAACCGTCAGAGACAGGGAGAGAAATGTAACTTCGGGAGTCAGAATTCCGATGCAGAAAGGACGACTCAACACCAAAGCGGAAGCCGCGCTGGATGGAACGCCCTAGCTCTGCCGTAACTCTCTCTCCAGCCATTTCACTTCCAGGATTTTATCTGAAGTTTAAAAATCAGACGTGGATCAAGATGTGTGCACAAAGGTGCTTGCTTCAGCATCACTTTGAAAACCACAGGCACCGTGGAATTTCCCACAGCTGGTAAATAGATGATGACATGAGCAGTGGAGGATTTTGTGTATCTTCAGAGAATAGCAAAGCTCCGTTTCGGAGTGTCCTTAACGGGACAGATCCAAGGCATGACGGCCAATGACGGAAGCTGGAAAGTGAAACCGAGTGATTTAATCCACGTTTCATTTGGAACAAACAAGAATGTGTGTGTGGATATGTGGTGAAAGTGTGGCGTTCCAAGTGTGGCGTGTGAGACTGTGACCCTGTGTCGTGTGTGCACATGGCTGTGTAGACGTGTGGCTGTGTGTGACTGTGACCCTGTGTTGTATGCACACATGGCTGTGTAGGCATGTGTGGGCGCATGTGTGTGCATGTATGCATCAAAGCTTGACAGGGACACTTTAAAATAGCAACAGTGGGCCGGTCACGGTGGCTCACGCCTGTAATCTCAGCATGTTGAGAGGCCAAGGCGGGTGGATCACGAGGTCAGGAGTTCAAGACCAGCCTAGACAACATGGTGAAACCCCATCTCTACTAAAAATACAAAAATTGGCCAGGTGTGGTGGCACATGCCTGTAATCCCAGCTACTCGGGAGGCTGAGGCAGGAGAATCAATTGAACCCAGGAGGCAGAGGTTGCAGTGAGCTGAGATCACATCACTGCACTCCAGCCTGCGAGACAGAGCGAGACTCCGTCTCAAAAAAAAAAAAAAGAAAAGAAAGAAAAAAGCAACAGCGTTAGCCCTTGGTAGGAAATTTTAGGTAGTTTTTTTGTTTTTTGTTTTTTTACTTTTTATACTTTTGAGTCGTTTCCAGATTTCTCCCAAAAGGTATACACAGCTTTAAAATCAGGATGGTTACCAAATTTTTTAAAGATGGGGTCTTGCTCTGCTGTCCAGGCTGGAGTGCAGTGGTGTGATCTTGGCTCACTGCAGCCTCCACCTCCTGGGTTCAGGTGATCCTCCCACCTCAGCCTCCTAAGTAGCTGGGATTACAGGCACGTGCCACCATACCCAGCTAATTTTTGTATTTTTTGTAGAGACAAGGGTCTCCCTATGTTGCCCAGGCTGGTCTCAAACTCCTGGGCTCAAGTGATCCCCCCACCTCAGCCTCCCAAAGTGCTGAGATTCCAGGCGTGAGCCACCACTCCCGGTCTATTAAAAAGTTTGAATGTCTGAGGCCTTCATGGTTGCCTCAAACGTAGCCAGGCTTGGGGTGGTGCGTGCTGTGCGTCTCCTGCACACGGGGCTGCCGGGCGCCTGCCTTGGAGGAGGACGAGGATGTGGCATGCAAGAGTCTGGCAGCTGGGGAGGTCAGAGCTGGGCCCAGGCCTGCGCATCCATCTACGCATGGCCCCTGCCCTCTGCGCCACCCCTGGAGGCTCTTCTCCTCCTGTCCCCTCTTCCCTTCCCTCCCCAGGCCCTGCCCTTTCCTGGCACCCAACTCCCTTACTCAGACCTCATCCAGCCCCACCCTGAGCCCAAGCGTGGGGGTCCCGGGGCTCCAAGCCACCAGGCTGTGTGGACAGCCCCTCTCCTCAGGAGTCCCCGTGGCCACCCCAGCTGTGTCCGGGGCTTCAGCCAGAGTCTGCTCAGGTAGGAGGGACATAGCACCAGGGGCCGTTCGGGGGCAGCGACAGTGGAGTGCATGGCACAACCCACGAAAGAAATCGAGTGCTCTGCGGGGGTTTCAGCAAAAGTCCTTCTGCCCTGAAAGCAAAAGACCCCGGCTCTGACAGGTCCCAAGTGAAGTGTCCACGGCCGGCTGCCCCCAGCACCACAGCTCTGCTGTGCCCACAGCCCCGACCACTGCCAGGCTCCCCTGGACCCTCCCTGCAATGTCCCTCCACCCCCGCAGTGCCCCCCAGACCCTCCCCACAATCCCCATAATGTCCCCCACCCCCCACAATGCCCCCAGACCCTCCCCACAATCCCACAATGCCCCCTAGCCCCCGTAATGCTCCCTGGACCCTCCCCACAATGCCCACAATGTCCCCCACCCCCGCAATGCCCCCCAGACCCTCCCCACAATCCCCGCAATGCCCCCTGGACCCTCCCCACAATGTCCCCCTACACCCCCCCGTAATGCCCCCTGGACCGTCCCCACAATCCCACAATGTCCCCTAACCCCTGTAATGCCCCCAGACCCTCCCCACAATCCCCACAATGTCCCCTAACCCCCGTAACACCCCCCAGACCCTCCCTACAATCCCCACAATGTCCCCCTACACCCCCCGTAATGCCCCCTGGACCCTCCCCACAATTCCCACAATGCCCTCCACTTCCCCACAAGGCCCCCTGGACCCTCCCCACAATGCCCACAATGCTCCCTAACCCCTGTAATGACCCCTGGACCCTCCCCACAATGCCCCCCACCCCCTGCAATGCCCCCAGACCCTCTCCACAATCCCCACAATGTCCCCTAACCCCCATAATGCCCCCTGGACCCTCCCCACAATCCCCACAATGCCCCCCACACCCTGCAATGCCCCCAGACCCTCCCCACAATCCCCACAATGTCCCCTAACCCCCATAATACCCCCTGGACCCTCCCCACAATCCCCACAATGTCCCCTAACCCCCGTAACACCCCCCAGACCCTCCCCACAATCTCCACAATGTCCCCCTACACCCCCCGTAATGCCCCCTGGACCCTCCCCACAATTCCCACAATGCCCTCCACTTCCCCACAAGGCCCCCTGGACCCTCCCCACAATGCCCACAATGCTCCCTAACCCCTGTAATGCCCCCTGGACCCTCCCCACAATGCCCCCCACCCCCTGCAATGCCCCCAGACCCTCTCCACAATCCCCACAATGTCCCCTAACCCCCATAATGCCCCCTGGACCCTCCCCACAATCCCCACAATGCCCCCCACACCCCGCAATGCCCCCAGACCCTCCCCACAATCCCCACAATGTCCCCTAACCCCCATAATACCCCCTGGACCCTCCCCACAATCCCCACAATGCCCCCCACCCCCTGCAATGCCCCCAGACCCTCTCCACAATCCCCACAATGCCCCCTGGACCCTCCCCACAATGCCCACAATGTCCCCTAACCCCCGTAATACCCCCTGGACCCTCCCCACAATGCCCCCCACTTCCCCGCAAGGCCCCCGGCCCCTCCCCGCGAGGCTGTGTCCCTGCTGCAGGCCGTTGGCAGGTGTTGCTGGTTCCGGAACTCCTTACAAATGGGAGCCTGCAGCCTGCAGTCTTTGCATGCCCGGACTCCCTCCCTTCGCAGCACAGATGCCTCCGTTCTGCTGCTGGGGCCTGGCGGAGGGATTTTGCTGCCGCTGCCGAGGGGCGGCTGTTTGGGCCCAGCCCTGGGTGGGCAGTTGCTAAGGAAGTTGCTGTGAACGCTGCTGCCTCAGCCTCTGCTTTCGTTTGTCCTGGGTAGAACCCAGGGGCGGAATCGCTGAGCAGGTGGAAACTGTCTCGCTGTCTCGCCGTCTCCCTGTTCCGCAAAAGCAGCTTCAGCTGTGCCGTGGACGCTCCCCAGCAAGGGACGGGCCCTCCCGTTGTCCGCCGCAAGCACCTGGAATTTACTGGCTGTTAGGTGCACTTGGGGAAGGAATTTCTTTTCGTGAAAAGGCTGCCGAAAATCCCTTTGTGAGACACCAACTGTGCTGGGATCGAAGGTTTTGTAAATTTGGGTTCGGGCTACGTGGTAAGGGGTGAGGCCTACGCTGGAGAGGCCTTTGCTGTGGGGTGTGCAGCTCCCCTGGAAGGCCCTGGGCAGCGGAGCAGCCGGGATGGGGCCCCCGCCTGCATCAGGAGAGGGGCTGGGTTCCAGCACTGGCATATCCCCCAACCCACACCCCCAGCTGCTTCAGCCCAGAGCAAAACTGGCGAGGGAGAAGGTGTCCTGGGCAGGCCTCGGCCCCGAGAACAAGGCAGCAGATGGCCCATGCCTGGGGGTTGAAGGAACACATGAATGAACTGTGTCCCCCGCTGGGGGTGGATGCCTGGTGGTGGCTGATTGGTTTGCCAGGCTCCCTCACAGTCTGCCCCACGTCTGTTCTGTCTCAGGCGGCTCTGGCGTGGCTGGGGTTTGGTTTCCAATCGCCGCTCCCTGACCAGAGCTGCTGCAGGGCAGTGGGGGTGGACACCACGTCCCCCAAACTGACCTCAAGTCCAAAGGGGCTTTTTCAGACACCCCCAGGTCCCACCCTCCCACCTTCCCACTAGTGAGCATGGAGGACGTGGTCTTCTGGGGTCCACGGCGGGGAGGGTGGGGTGCACCGGCGCGTGGACACAGGGGTCTCAAGGCCCCAAGTCGCACTTCACATGAGTTATTCCTCAACAGAGAAGCACCTGCCATTTAGGGCTGCCGAACTCCCAGGCATTCCAGGAACAGTGTGCTTCAGGAAGTGGGTCGCACCTGCAACCAGCAGGCTCCGCTGTTCACCTGCCCGGGTGCTCTCTGCTTTGGGAGTCCGTCCCCGTGGAATGGACCTCAAGGAGGCCTGCCGCTGTGGGTGGCAGCAGTGACTGCGCTGGTGGGGTGAGGCGGCCCTGGCCAGGGAGGACGGCTGGAGCTGCTTGGCAAAGACTTGCGCTCTGCCTACCCGAACCTGCGCAGCGTCACAGGTGCACTCCTGACCACCTGGAGGGTCAGCCCCGGGAGGTGCCGGGGCGCACAGGCCCCTTTCTGACCCTAGGAAAGCGCTCGGGGCAACCCGTGCTGTCTGGTACCTTCCCTCATCACTCACAAGGGCAGGTTTTTCCATTTGAATTCCAGACAGATGACAGTCCCGGCCGGAAGCGAGGCTGCCAAGGCCAACAGCCAGGCTGTTCCAGACTCCGGCTTTTCCCAGGCTGAGTGCCCAGCCCCATGCAGGGGTCAGGGGAGGCCAGTTCTCCTGGGACTGACCCAGGCCCCAGAGGCATCGTGTGCCCCAAGCCACCGGGACAGGTGCACAGGCTGGCACTGGCCCAAGGCTGGGTACCTCTGTCCTGTCACTGTTGCCCGCCTGCAGCCAAGGAGATCCAGGCTGGGAGGGCCGGGGGGGTGAGTGAGGTCAGAGCCGGACACAGCCTCGGCGGTCTGCAGCCTGGAGACTAAGGTCCAAACCCCAGCTCCTCTGTGCCCTCCCCGCATGGGGCCCCTGCAGATCCCACTGCCAGCTAGGCGTGGGATCTTCCTGTCACCTCCAGCCAGCCCAAGGGGACCTCCTAGCAAGCCCCCCACCCCTGCTTCCCTGAAGCCCACAGTAACCCACAGGCCATGCGGCCTGGGCTGGGCTGTTGTGTATTTCATGGCCCCGACGGCAGCCCCCTTGGCAGAGCCCACCACTGGGCTGCTCTCCAACGGAGACCTCTCCTATTTCACAGCTAAGGGACCTCGGCTCGAGGGACCACCCAGGCCGTGCCTGGGACCCAGTGCTGAGAATCCCAGGAGTGGACACATGCAGGTGCCTGGGACTGACGGGTCCTCAGAGGACGTCGGGCTAGGCTCTGTCTGTCCAGGTGGCCTCCAACACCCCACAGCATGATTAAAAACACAGAGCTATGTCTCACCCCAGAAATAGGAGTCGGCGGGAAACCGAAGGTGCCGCCCCCCTGTACTTCAGCCAGACCTGGCCACGGGAGCCAAAATTCCTCCTAGGGGCTGGGAGCCAGACCGGGGCTGGGGCTAGGGCCTGATGGGGAGGAGCTGTCTCCATCCCCAGGCGCTTCTCCCCGGTCCTCCCTCCGCCTTGTCCTGGCCTCCAGTGTGCGGCCATCTTCATGCCAGGCCGGGCAGCTGGGGACCAGGAGCCTTCTCCCTGGGACGCCGCTAAGAGGCAGTCCTGGGGGGTGTGGATTCAGGGGTGGAGGGAGAGGCCCAACGAGAGGCGGGAGCCAGTATACCCACCTCACCACGGGCAGGACTCCAGGGCCAGTGGGTGTGAGCACAGGAATGGGGCTGGACAGACAGTGAGGTGGGGATGCCAGCAAGTTCTGACCGGGGCTGAGGGGTCTGGGCTCCCCTCTGAGGGCTGCATGCTCCAGAGCCCTAAACACAGCGTGGCCACCCAGGGAGGGCCCAGTGCAGGGAGGTGGCTGCACACGCCAGCCGAAATGAAGACACAGGACAGGACTGGCTAGCAGGAGGGCCTGGGTGTGGGGTCCCAGGGCCGAGGGACATGTGGGGAGAGTGAGCCTGGCCTGGCCTCACAAGGGGCTATGGGGGAAGGAAAGCCCAGGCAAGGCCTCAGTCAGGCCGAGCACCTGCTCTGGTCTCCGGCCACAGACCCTCCCGTGCCCTCTAGGCACAGCGTGCTGGCAGGCGGGGTGGGGCAAGCCCCCAAGGGTGGGCTGCCGGAGGGGCTGCTGGGAGCCTGGGGTCCATGAGGGTGCGGCTGCTGCCTGGCATTGCCCTAAGCCGGCCAGGACCTGATCCCCACCCTGCACTGGGGCTGGGAGCAGACAGGAAGGACAGAGACACACGGAGAAGAGGCCCAGTGCGTCTCGGCGGGGTGTGGCCGCCTCCCGGGATGCTAGACAGGAGCCATGGGGCCCCTTCCTGGGAAGAAAAGTGTGGCCATGCAAAGTGAACCCAGGGGACGGCAAAGGGCCTGACCCACTCTTCTCCTGAAACTCAGATGTTTCCAGTATGTGTTGGGTGTCCCCAGGAAAGACACGGAGATGGACTGATTTGCAGGGGACCCCAGGCCCTCTTCCCCCACACAGGGAGCCTCGGGATCCATCTTCATTGCTGCTGGCACAGGGGCCTCCTCCTCAGCCCATCCTCATCTGCTGTTGCTGTTTCATCCTCTTCCTGCCTCGTGCTTTGTTGATGCTCCGCACATTATTTGGAAGTGATGTGTAAATGGAATAAATGGAAAATAACTCTTATTGCTCCCAGCTGGCCTAGTCTCGTCCCTCACCCACCTGCCTTGGGGGCCAGGAGGCTCTATGATGTGAGGACGCTGGATAGAAACAGCAGCCAGAGGGGGACAGAGACTGGACAGAAACGGACAGAGAGGGACAGAAGATGCATGGGCTGGCCAGGTGAGGGGCGATGCTTGGGCACCCCCAGGTCACAGGGCAAGGAGCAGTACTGAGCAGTGCCACAGTGTGACAAAGAGAGTGACATGCAGCAGGTCAGGGACAGCATCCAGTGTGGACGGAGCCTTCCTGATGCGTGGGCCACCCCTGAGCTCACGGGGCTACCCTCCGGCCGCCGGTCCCCCAGCTCCCCAGCCCAGGGCTGTCCAGCAGCGAGCGCTGCCCTGGGAGATGAGTGGTGAGTGGGCGTGGCACACACCGCTGGTGTCTCAGGCCCTTGGCTCCCATCTCGGTGATGAGCTCCGCTGGGCCGGAGTCCCCATCAGGAAAGAAGGTGGAGGGAGCGGAGGCCACCACCCTCCACACCAGGGCTGTGACCATGCAGGGGTGAGTGGTGGCTGCCATGTGGGATCCTGGCAGCGACCCACACACCATGCAGAGTCAGCTCCAGGCTGGCCATGGTGACCAGTCTTCCGGGACGGGGCCAGTGATGGGAGGGCCACGCCCGTTTCCTTTCCTTTGAAAGCGAGTCTCCTATACGTAGAAATGGCTTTGCTTGCTCACCCTGCGGCCTCACTGGCCGGGTCACACACCCACATGGCACCAAGGCCCTCCCCGGAGCCCTCCCCACTCACTTCACCGTCGTGGCCTCTGCTTTCGTGGCTTCCTTCCCTTCGTGAGAACTCGGGGCAGGTACATGGAGCTTTTCACACAACTCAAGAAACCCAGCCTGAGGGCCCTCCATACTCCCCAGACTCGGACACGCGGGGACCTCGTGTTTCGGCTTTGCCTTCGCAATGCACGGCTGTGCGCTCGGGCCTGGCTCTGGTGGCTGCCGCGTCCTGGAGACCCTGTCCCCTGTCCACGCAGGTAGCAGGGACAGGGCCACCGCCAGGCTGGGAGCACAGATGGAAGCAGGAAACGTCTCCTGATGCTTCCTTCCTGACAGCAGGACTCGCCCTCCTCAGATTCTTTATTTTAAAAGGAATAATCATCTTTGATTGTAATGAAACACTTTTACTTAAAAACAGATCACTCATCAGAGGACACGCCGGAGACTCCAGTTCCTCCCTGGAACCTTCTAGCGGAACCAATCACCCCGGAACCTTCTAGCGGAACCAATCACCCCGCATGGCTCCTGGAAGAGCCTCAGGCCGGCCACACCCGAGGCTTTCATCAGGTTCACAAGCACTTCTGGGGCAAAGCCCAGGGTGTGCGGATTCACTGCTGTGCTCAGTATTTTCCCACTTTTTTATTTTTAAAACATACCCAGACTTCAATGATAAAAATTTTTTTTTAGACAGGGTCTTGCTCTGTCTCCCAGGCTGGAGTGCAGTGGAGCCGTCACGGATTACTGCAGCCTCGACCTCCTGGGCTCAATTAGTCCTCCTGCCTCAGCTCTGAGTAGCGGGGACCACAGGAGCAGGCTGCCACGCCCAGCTACATTTTTTAAAAATTTCTTGTACAGACAGCATCTCACGATGTTGCCCAGATGGGTCTCCAGCTCCTGGGCTCAAGTGACCCTCCTGCCTCAGCCTCCCAAAGTGCTGGGATTACCAGCGTGAGCCATATGTTCCCACTTTAGAAGAAGGAAATTCTTCATCCTGGCTAACACGGTGAAACCTCGTCTCTACTCAAAATACAAAAAAACTAGCCGGGCGAGGTGGCGGTCGCCTGTAGTCCCAGCTACTCAGGAGGCTGAGGCAGGAGAATGGCTTTAACCCGGGAGGCGGAGCTTGCAGTGAGCCCAGATCGCGCCACCACACTCCAGCCTGGGCGACACAGCGAGACTCCGTTTCAAAAAAAAAAAAAAAAAAAAAAAGGAAATTCTTGCTTTGGCCCAAATATATTTCTTTGTCCAAGTACCTCTGTGATTATCATGAATAATAAACATAGCCATGAAAATGAAATGAAATCAAACTAATAATTACTTACTTCAAAAGCAGTTTAACCCATAACGAACCCAACACCCGCTTTCTTCAAATGCGTTTATACTTTAGATGTGGCGAGAAGCCGGCGACATCGTCATTCACTCCAAGGTGACAGGATCAGGTTTCCAGGCAGGGTTTTCCACCTGCCCCGACCGTGACCACAGCCACGGACCCTCCGGAAAATCAAGACTGGGAGAAGCTCAAGGGTGGCCCAGGCTCAGGCAACTTCCCACCCAGGATGGGGCCCACCAGCCTGACCTGGAGAGCGTCTGTGAAGCAGCCGGCCCAGCGAGGGCAGCTTTGTCCACGAACCGGAGGTGGGCCTCATCCTCCCAGATCCATGGAGTCCTTCAGAATCGTGCCTCGCTCCCGTGTCCCACGTAGGAGGCCACGGGAGGGCGCGGGGGCCTGGGGGTGCCCGTCTCATCTGCCCAGAGCCTGCAGCCCTGACCAAGGAGGGCTCCTCATACACGGGCAGAAGCTGCGGACCCAGGGAGCCTATCCCATGCCATCCTCCGCATGTGGCCCGTGGCCCCAGTAGCCCTGAGACAGCCCGTGGTGCAGGAGGGGCCCTGGGCAAACTGAGGTGCGGCCCCCAAGTCCCCAGCACCCAGGGGTCACCACGCCTCGGCTGGCCTCACGCCCGCCCATTCCCAGGGCCCAGGAACGCCGCCCCTTTCTTTATCAACACCCAGAGCAGCTCCCGGGCCATAGGTGGGGCCTCCTCCAGTCAGAGGCACCTGTGCCAGGGGCTGGGGAACATGGATCTATGCCAGACAGGCTGAGGGAGGAGGGGCTGAGGCAGGAGGGGCCCAGGGAGGAGGGGCCCAGGCTCTCCCCAGGACGCTTCCAGGGCATCCAGGAGAGTCTGGCTTCGACACCACTCAGGGTGGGCGGCCGGCCCCCTCCCGGGAAGGTGCCCAAATCCCTGGACAGTCACCTCGGGGTGGCTGTGGGCAGAAACTGGGCTTGGCCTGCCCTCCCCGCCAGCCACCCCACCCGGGCCTCTGCACAGCTGGTCTATTCGGGGCTCCTGTGACCACCACTTTATTTTTATATTTTTAAGATGGAGTCTCACTCTGTCGCCCAGACTGGAGTGCAGTGGCGTGATCTCAGCTCACTGCAACCTCTGCCCCTCAGGTTCAAGCGATTCTCCTGCCTCAGTCCCCCCAGTAGCTGGGATTATAGGTGTGTGCCACCACGCCTGGCTGGTTTGTTTTTGTAGTTTTTAGTAGAGATGGGGTTTCGCCATGTTGGCCAGGCTGGTCTTGAACTCCTGACCTCAAGTGATCCTCCTGCCTCGGCCTCCCACAGTGCTGAGATTACAGGTGTGAGCCACTGCGCCCAGCCTGGCCATCAGTTTAATGCCAGGGCAAAGGGGGAGGAGGAGACCTAGCCTCGGCCCAGGAGAAGGCCCACGGGAGCCGGCACAGTGATGCCAAGAGCCTCCTTGGTGAGGACACTCAGACCCAGGCCCTCGGGATGCTGGCCGCTGACAGGGCCAAGCCTGGCGTGGTGGGGCCGTGGTGCCCATGGTGATTCGTGGGCCAGGAGCATTGGGGGTACACGCAGGGCTGTGGGAACGGTTGATGCTCACCTCCACCTGAATCCAGCAGAACCCCCACCCACCCCAAAGCGCACCATTGCTGCCTCCAGAGCCGCCACTCACAACCCTTCTCCAAAGCTGCCGCGGTTCGCTGATGCCGAGACCTCGAACGGAAGCTGCTGGCCCCACGTTTGTCCCCATTTACGGCTGATGCTTTAGCCAGTCTTCAATGGGCCGGGGGTTGCTCAACTTGGATGAGGCCAC
The DNA here is from genome assembly GCF_024542745.1 of Macaca thibetana thibetana. Classification (NCBI taxonomy): domain Eukaryota; kingdom Metazoa; phylum Chordata; class Mammalia; order Primates; family Cercopithecidae; genus Macaca; species Macaca thibetana. Next base: position 57,313,622 of record NC_065593.1, on the reverse strand, counting down.
TCAGGTGGATGAGTCCTGTCCGTTCACAGATGGGGACTCGTGCCCCGTCCCTGTCCTGCTGGGTCCCTCTCCGAGGGAGGGGCTGGCCTCCAGCTCGGGCTACCAGGCCTACAGCCCAAGCACACGCGATGCTGGAGAAGCGAAAAGCTGGTTCCCTCCATTTACTCACAGATGAAAAGATTAACACATCAGCAAATCAAAATCAGAGGATTCCTAAGGCACTCTGTGCAATGGGGACGGGTGGGCGTGGGGGTGGCGCACGACTGGCGTGGCTGCCTCCACACGGGCCCTCCTGAAATTATCTTGGTCCGGCTGCCGGCTACGGGAACGCTGGGTCCTCGATGCCGTGGTCGGGGTTGCAGCTGAAGGCGATGGTGATGGCATAGCGGGTGCCCCAGTGGACCTTCTCCACCCGGTGCAGGTTCTCGGACCCCGAGGTGAAGAAGGAGACGCGGCCTGGGAGAGGAGAAGAGAAAGAGGTGACCACAGGGCCACACCCACACCACGGCCTTCAGAGGGTCTGCGGTCAACCCTAAAGAGCAACCCATCAACATGACCCACCGGGCAGGCTGGAGAAATCGCCCCTCTGGGGACTGCTTCTGCAGGAAGCAGGAGGAGCTGGAGAAACAAACCCAGCAATGCTCAGGGCACCTGTGGCGGAGGAGGGGCCCCCACGGGGACAGCAGGGACTCTCTGTGGTGGGCAGGACAGAGGAAGGAGCAGAAGATGAGGCCACCACTGGCTCCAGGCACCCCAGGCCATTTGGTCTCCTCAGCTCTCATGGGCCTTCCAGGTCTGACACTTCAGGATCTTATTTCTACTCACAGGTTGAGAACAAAAACCAAGCCCTGGGGGTGTTCTAACAAAGAATCAGGAAACACAAGTCAAGATAAAACATCCAACTTGCAAACACCTCTCTGGCTCCCTTCAAGGGTAATAGAGACGACGCCTGAACCGGCAGCTTCCACAGCAGTGACCAGGGCCCAGGGCCCCGAGAGGTGCTGGAGGCATGGACCTGTCTCAAGAGATGCCAGTTCATCTGCCTTAATATTGGAGTGGCACTGCCTACCCCACTGTAGAGTTCTACCAGTGGTGAACGCTTTTTTTCCAAAAAAAAAAAAAAAGAACTGCAGACACACTGATCTGTGTGACCTCACTCGAGGCTACAGAAGAGACAATTATATAATTTTTTTTTTTTTTTGAGACGGAGTCTCACTCTGTTGCCCAGGCTGGAGTGCAGTGACACAATCTTGGCTCACTGCAAGCTCCGCCTCCCGGGTTCACGCCATTCTCCTGCCTCAGCCTCCCGAGTAACTGGGACTACAGGCGCTGCCACCGCGCCCGGCTAGTTTTTTGTATTTTTTAGTAGAGACGGGGTTTCACTGTGTTAGCCAGGATGGTCTCGATTTCCTGACCTTGTGATCTGCCTGTCTCGGCCTCTCAAAGTGCTGGGATTACAGGTGTAAGCCACCACGCCCGGCTGACAATTATATAACTATTACCTAAATATCCCTCCATATACATAGGACTATATGTGTACAACATCAAATCACAGCTAAACACATAGATATATACAATTAGACAGATGTACGATATCAAATCACAGCTAAACACATAGATATACACAATTAGACAGATGTACGATATCAAATCACAGGTAAACACATAGATAAATACAATTAGACAGATGTACGATATCAAATCACAGGTAAACACATAGATAAATACAATTAGACAGATGTACGATATCAAATCACAGGTAAACACATAGATATACACAATTAGACAGATGTACGATATCAAATCACAGGTAAACACATAGATATACACAATTAGACAGATGTACGACATCAAATCACAGGTAAACACATAGATATATACAATTAGACAGATGTACGACATCAAATCACAGGTAAACACATAGATATACACAATTAGACAGATGTACGACATCAAATCACAGGTAAACACATAGATATACACAATTAGACAGATGTACAACATCAAATCACAGGTAAACACATAGATATATAAAATTAGACAGATGTACAACATCAAATCACAGGTAAACACATAGATATACACAATTATACAGATGTACAACATCAAATCACAGCTAAACACATAGATATACACAATTAGACAGATGTACGATATCAAATCACAGGTAAACACATAGATAAATACAATTAGACAGATGTACGATATCAAATCACAGGTAAACACATAGATATACACAATTAGACAGATGTACGATATCAAATCACAGGTAAACACATAGATATACACAATTAGACAGATGTACGATATCAAATCACGTGTAAACACATAGATATACACAATTAGAGGCACATGCAGGAGACAGGTTGTTTTAATTATCCGGAAGAAGATGGTGATACGAAATGTTCGACTCAAGTATTTATCGTGCTTAAAATGACTAAGATCAAAATATGCTAAAAAGCTGTGTAATTTCGAGTCCCAGGAGGCTTCAGCTGCTTTTGACTTCTCAAGAAAACGTCTGTCTTGTGCTCTGCGAGTTTTTCACTTTCCACAAAACTGCTGTGACTGGGACTTCCGGGGCGGGCGCAGACAGGCCGGGGCGAGCGCAGACAGGCCGGGGCGGGCGCAGACAGGCGGGGGCGCGCGCAGACGACAGGCCGGGGCGGGCGCAGACGACAGGCCGGGGCGAGCGCAGACAGGCTGGGCTCCCGCTTACAGAGGCTGGACGTCCAAACCTTCCCCTGATGCAGAGATGACTCAGAACAACTGACATGAAGGCAGAGCGAGGCCAGGATGCAGTCAGGCCAAACGCCCCAGTCCACGCCAGGGGAGACTGCGCCCAGGGCTGTGGCACACACGGCCTGAAGCCGGCTGCAGGGAATGGGCTTGGCCAGCCGCTGGCTGCAGCATGGAACTGTCCAACCTGTGGCCAGGGAGCAGCTGAGGGAGGCAGGATGGCAGGAAGTGGCCGGGCAGCTCAGGCCACCTGCCACAGGTAGTCATGGAAAGAGAGAGTCCCTCAAACTGAGCTTGCAAACCAAAGTCCTGAGCTAACCTGAGAAAGGCAAGTACAAATAACAGGAATCTCAAAATAAACAAGCTGGAGATCTTAAAAGAGATAAAAGAAAGAAGTCCTGACTGTCACATGGTCCCTGGTCTCACTGAGCAGCCAGGCAGGAGGAACACCCGTGCCGAGAGGACACGCCATAGGTGAGGGCAGTGCCCTGGGGACGGGTGAGGCAGCGGTGGGTGGATGGCGCTGGCACAGTTCAGAGGGCTCCCAGGCCTGTGCGAGTTTCAGCTGCATCTGGGGTCAGGGCCGTGGGCTCCACCTGAGGAGGCCCCTAACAGGGGTTCCCCCCTCCCCACACCCTCCCACCCCAGGACCTGGGCTTGTGTCACCCACAAGTTCAAGGAGCAGACGACTGTCCGCTCGGCAAATGCTCCCTGGCACTGCTGTGTCTGCACCGGGCTGGGCATGGCTGGGGCTCTGGGGCTCTGGGACTGCAAGGTCCAGCGTGATGGGCTCTGAAGCCAGCACCGCAGAGACACCCGGTGAGGTTCCCAGCCACCAGCGAGGAGGGCACTTGGTCACCGACACTTGGCTGGGGCCTCGTCTAATCTTAGATCCCGAATCCTTTTGAGAAGGGTACAGAGGTGAATGCACTCCAGAAGGGAGGGAGGGGGACCCTGACCGCTAAGGGGACACACACCAGGGAGGGAGGGGACGGCGCCCATCAAGGGGACACACACCAGGGAGGGAGGGGGACGGCACCTGTCAAGGTGATGGGCACCAGGGCATGGAGGGGAGCTCTGCCCCTGACTGACGGTGACCTCAGACACGTGGCCCTGTAGACACCGGCCTCCGGGGTGCTGGGACTGGCGCTGGACCTGGGAATCACTCAGCACCGGCCCGACACACAGCAGGTGCTCTGTGAACGCAGCCTCGCTCCCAGGGACATGCCCCTCACACCTGTGGTGCTTGCCTGAGCCAGGGGCCCCACGCCCAGGCCCCGCCCATGCCTCCTACCCGCTCTCGGCTCCACCGTCTTGTTGGCGCCCTCCTCCATGAACACGAACCGCCCTCCGCCGAAGTCCTCCAGGTAGTCGGAGAGGTACAGCAGCGAGGTGTAGTCGAAGGAGCCGTAGGTCACCTGAGGGCAGAGCCGGGAGGAGGGGGCAGAACGGGCTCTCAGCATGCGGCCAGGGCAGGTGCTGCTTCTCTCTCTTATTTTTTATTTATTTATTTTTTGAGACACAGTCTCGTTCCATTGCCCAGGTTGGAGTGCAGTGGCGTGATCTTGGCTCACTGCAACCTCCATCTCCTGGGTTCAAGCAATTCTCCTACCTCAGCTTCCCGAGTAGCTGGGACTACAGGTGCCCGCCACCACACCCAGCTAATTTTGTATTTTTAGTAGAGACAGGGTTTCACCTTGTTGGTCAGGCTGGTCTCAAACTCTTGACCTCAGGTGATCCACCTGCCTTGGCCTCCCAAAGTGCTGGGATTACGGGCGTGAGCCACTGCACACGGCCTCTTTTTTTTTTTTTTTAAATAGACAGGATCTCACTTCTTTTACAGACAGCATCACTCAGGCTATAGTGCAGTCATAGCACTGTCATCGCTTACCATAACCCTGAACTCCTGGCTTTAAACAATCCTCCTGCCCCAGCATCCTGGGTAGCCAGGACCACAGGCGCACGCCACTACACCCAGCTAATTTTTTCAACCCACCTACCTTGGCCTCCCGGGTGCTGGGATTAGAGGCATGAGCCACTAAGCTGGCTAATTTTTGTATTTTTTGTAGAGGTTGGGGGTCTCACTATAATGCCCAGGCTGGTCTCAAACTCCGGGCCCCGGGTAGTCCTCCCGCCTCAGCCTCCCGGGTGCTAGGATTACAGGCGTGAGTCACCAACATCTGTGCTTCTTATCTTCCAGAAGGCAAATTCACAACACGTGTCGGCCCCATTAACGAGGCATTCGTTCCTTTGCAACTTTAAAACCCCTCTGTGTCGTCTCCAGCCCCATGCATTCTTGCCCAGGACTTCCCGTAAGCTCAAATGTTGGAGCAGCCGTGTTCCAGCAAAGGCTGCGGGCAGCAGGCCAGCCAGCAGGGTGCACACGCTGGGCTGGTCCCCCGGTGCCGGCCTCGCTGTCCACATGCGGGAACCGGAGGCAGGGGGTGGACAGGCCTTTCTCCTTTCTTCAGAAGTGGAGCAAAATCCCAAACTTTTTAAAACTTGTAATAAAATGCAGACCCTAAGATTTGCCAGCTTAACTGTTTCTTCACTGTTTTGAAGCACAGTTCAGTGATGTTAAGCACATTCCCGGCGCTACACAGCCACCGCACCACCCTCTCCAGAACGTCTCATCCTCCCAGGCCGAAGCTCCGTCCCCAGGAAGCACCGACTCCCCACGCCCCCCAGCCCTGCCCTCTCCGTTCTGCTTTCTGTCTCTGTGAACCTGGCGACTTTAGGGTCCCCACAGAGGTGGGATCAGGCACGATCTGTCCCTCCGTGACTGGCTCACTTCACTCAGGGGTCGCAGCACTCAGCTTCGGTTCCAGAACCCAGCCCGGGCCACACCCTGGGGATGAAGGGTGCTGAGGACCACACCCTGAGGGTGAAAGGTGCAGCCGCCAGGAGACCGGCTGCAAAGGGGAGGGCGCGTCTCATCCAGCTCAGCCATCGTGAGCACGTCCAGAGCATGGAGGGAAAGAGACACTCTGGGGAGGGAAGGGGGATGGGGCTGCACCAGCGCGGAACTGGGCTCCCACTGTGCGGGCGCTGAGCTGGGATCCCACTGTGCGGGCGCTGAGCTGGGCACACCACACACAACAGAGCCTCGTGTGCAGTGGAGACAGCCCAGGCTGGAAGGCAGACTCCGGACCCTCCCCCTGGGCAAGATGGCCTCCTCTGAGTTCTCCTGGGAAGGAGAGCAGGATGGCGCTGAGGCCCGGCCCCCAGTCCGACCTGCCAGTATCCACCTCACATAATCCGCTGCAGGGAAGCCCAGACTCAGGTGGTGCCCTGGGGAGGTGGGTCAAGCTCCCTCTCCCCGCCCTACCCAGCTGCCAGGAGGCCCCTTGGGCTCAGCTCCCGTGGGCTTTGCCCCCTCCAGGCCTCATGGCTGCCCCCTGGAGTCCCCCCTTAAAAGCTTCCCAAACACAAGTCCGTGCCAGGCTCTGATTCTAAGGAGACCAGAGTAAGACAGACGTCAAGTGAGCAAAGCCACGGGCAGACTGCACCTGCCATCTATAAGAAGGAAACCACACCAGGATCCATGATCTGACAGACACAGCTGCCTTTTGGCATGCAATCGGAAGAAAGAACAATTGCCAAAACTGTTTGAAATGTGATTCTTTACAATTGACGGAATGTGGTATTCTTATGCGTTCGTTTTTATACACATACAGAAATTCAAAAAGGAGCTCTAAGATCTCAGGACTGTGGTTACCTGTAGGTGAGGGGATTACTGGTTCGCCTTTATATATATTTTACTTTTAAATCTTGTAGGATGTATCACGTATTCAAATATTCAAATTTTGACACATGATTTATTCAAAACTTAATTTAAAATAAAGTACACTGGCCAGAAGTCATAGCAAAACAGCTCTCCACGGAGCAACAAAAATCACCCCGGTTTCTAAACAGTTCTGTTTCACTGAAGTAAAATCTCTGCTAATTAGAAAAACACTAATCTTCAGACGCTACTTTGGTTTCCTGAGACAGAATTCGGTCGCGGGCCATGGAAGGAGCCAGGAGCGACAGGACCAGGGCAAATCCGCTGTCTGTGCTGGCGGAAGGCCAGTGAGTGCCGCGCAGTCGTGAAAAAGGAAGTGGTTAAAGCGATTACAGCAAAGCAGTGGTGCCGGCTGCTCCCAACACTGTAGCCCGAGAGGGAGAGAGGAGGATTGAAGGCAATCCCAGGCCTTTGGGTTCCTTCACTGTTCTTCTTCCCTTGGGTTTACCTTTTTTTTTTGAGAAAGAGTCTCCCTCTGCCACCCAGACAGGGGTGCTGTGGCGTGATCTCAGTTCACTGCAACCTCCGCCTCCTGGGTTCAAGCAATTCTCCTGCCTCAGCCTCCTGGGTAGCTGGGACTACAGGCACCCACCAATACGTCTGGCTAATTTTTTGTATTTTACTTAGTGGAGATGAGGTTTCACCGTGTTAGCCAGGATGGTCTCGATCTCCTGACCTCATGATCCGCCTGCTTCAGCCTCCCAAAGTGCTGGCATTACAGGCGTGAGCCACCATCCCCGGCCCTGGGTTTACCATTTTATTGCCAAGTAGCAGAGTGCCAAGATGGCAGATGCTGACTGCAGATTACAACTGCGATCTCTCTCTCTCCTGATTACAACTGAAACTGCACAGTGTGCATTTTGGGAGGCCGAGGTGGGCGGGTCATCTGAGGTCAGGAGTTCGAGACCAGCCTGGCCAACATGGTGAAAAACCATCTCTATTAAAAATACAGGCCGGGCGCGGTGGCTCAAGCCTGTAATCCCAGCACTTTGGGAGGCCGAGACGGGCGGATCACGAGGTCAGGAGATCGAGACCATCCTGGCTAACATGGTGAAACCCCGTCTCTACTAAAAAAAATACAAAAAACTAGCTGGGCGAGGTGGCGGGCGCCTGTAGTCCCAGCTACTCGGGAGGCTGAGGCAGGAGAATGGCGTGAACCCGGGAGGCGGAGCTTGCAGTGAGCTGAGATCCGGCCACTGCACTCCAGCCTGGGCGACAGAGCGAGACTCCGTCTCAAAAAAAAAAAAAAAATACAAAAAATACAAAAATTAGCCGGGTATGGTGGTGAGCCTGTAATCCCAGTTACTCGGGAGGCTGAGGCAGGAGAATGGCTTGAACCCGGGAGGCAGAGGTTGCAGTGAGCCGAGATCATGCCATGGCACTTCAACCTGGATGGCAGAGGGAGACTCTGTCTCAAGAAAAAAGAAAAAAGAAGAAAGAAAAAACAAAAAAGAAAAAAGAAAAAAGAAAAAAAAGGCTGCACCTGAAGAATAATTTAGTAACAAATGTCACATGGCACAGAAAGCTGGCCGTCTATCTTACTGTCACAGCGGGCACAGCGGGGGAGCGAGAGTTTGATCTTTCCAGCCACGTGTTTTCTGGCTTTAACCTTGTATTTGAGCTTCAGCTCCATGGCTGACACGGTGCCACTCAACCACTTCCATCCAGGCTGACTGTATAAAGGGAACTCACAGCTTCTACACCATAAAAATCAACCTTAAAGAATGGTTACAATACCATTCTGTTTATTAGCTGTGCTTTACTTTTATCTTCTAAAATCTTTTATTAAGGGCCAGGTGCGGTGGCTCACACCTGTAATCCCAGCACTTTGAGAGGCTGAGGCAGGTGGATTGCTTGAGGTCTGGAGTTTGAGGCCAGCCTGGCCAACATGGTGAAACCCCGTCTCTAATAAAAATACAAAAATTAGCTGGGCGTGGTGGTACATGCCCTGTAGTCCCAGCTACTTGGGAGGCTGAGGCAGGAGAACTGCTTGAACCCAGGAGGCAGAGGTTGTAGTGAGCCAAGATCGAGCCACTGCACTCCAGCCTGGATGACAGTACGAGACTGTCTCAAAAAAAAAAAGAAAGAAAGAAAAGAAAAGTCCGGGCATGGTGGCTCACACTTGTAATCCCAGCACTTTGGGAGGCCAAGGCAGGAAGATCACCTGAGGTCAGGAGTTTAAGAGCAGCCTGACCAACACAATGAAACCCCGTCTCTACTAAAAATACAAAAATTAGCCGAGCGTGGTGATGCGCACCTGTAATAATCCCAGCTACTTGGGAGGCTAAGACAGGAGAATCACTTGAACCCAGGAGGCAGAGGTTGCAGTGAGCCAAAATCGCACCATTGCACTCCAGCCTGGGCAACAAGAGCAAAACTCCATCTTAAAAAGAAAAGAAAAGAAAAGAAAAGAGAAATGGGATGGGCAATGGCTCTCGCCTATCATCCCAGCACCTTGGGAGGCCAAGGCGGGAGGATTGCTTCAGCCCATGAGGTCAAAGCCAGCCTGGACAGCATAGTGAGACCCTGTGTCTACAAAAAATTAGAAAAATGAGCCAGGCATCAGGGCACGCACCTGTGGTCCCAGCTATAGTCTTAGTCTCAGGCTGAGGCAGCAGGAGGGCTTGAGCCTGGGAGGTCAAAGTTGCAGTGAGCCATGACTGCACACCTGCACTCCAGCCTGGGTGACAGCCCTAACTCAAAAGAAATAAAAGAAATAAAGGTAGAAAGTGGTAGAAGGAAGCTCCCAGAGACAACACAGAGACCTGGGCCATGGAGAGCATGAGTGGCTGAGCAGAGGCCCATCTGCTGGAAGAGGTTGAGCATAAGTCTGTGAATAAATAACAATGAGGTAACCACAGGCCGTGTGGGCCGAGTTCTCCACTTCTTGTCACTATCAAATGAGAAATTTTATTTCTCCAACTCCATCAGTGAGACGAGGGTGTGCCCTGAAGCCTCAGAGAGGAAGACATCTAAATGCTTACACCCACCGGGCACGGTGACTCACACCTGTAATCCCAGCACTTTGGGGGGCCAAGGAGGGAGGATTGCCTGAGCTCAGGATTTCAAGACCAGCCTCGCTAACATGGTGTAACCCCATCTCTACTAAAAATACAAAAATTAGCCGGGTCTGGTGGGGCGTGCCTGTAATCCCAGCTACTCGGGAGGCTGAGGCAGGAGAATCCCCTGAACCCAGGAGGCCGAGGTTGCAGTGAGCCGAAATTGCACCACTGCGCTCCAGCCTGGGCGACAGAGCAAGACTCTGCCGCAACCAATCAATCCTAACACTGTACACACAACCGGCGGCTGCTGCAAAAGGCAGCCCTGTGGTAGACCCAGGACGCAGGAGAACGGGCCTCACCTCGTCCACGTGCGCGCTCGCCCTGCCCACGTGCGCGCTCACCCTGTCCACGTGCGCGCTCGCCCTGCCCACATGCGCGCTCACTCTGTTCACGCACACCACCCTGTCCGTGGGCACGCTCACCTTGTCCACGTGTGCGTGCCAGTACTCGTCATGCGCCGTCCGCGCCTCCGTGCTGTTTATGCGGGAGAAGAAGGTGGGCTTGGTCAGATGCAGCGAGGACGCGCTGATGCCGAAAGCCTCAGCGATGGTGAGCTGGACCTTCTGCCGCACCTCCCTGCAGAGGACATGACAGCCGTCAGCGCAGCCCCAGGCATAAGGGTCCCAACCCGTGGGCAGGGTCCCAGCCCGTGGGTCCCAACCCGTGGGCGGCAGGAAGAGGAACCAGCCCGCGCGCTCCAGACACGGGGCGGGGGCTCCCAAGCACACCGGGAACAGATACCGGCTCTGCCTGAGAAGGACGCAGCCCACAGCCCAGGCGCAGAACAGCCAGAGGCAGGCGCAAGACCACAGCAGCAGGACTGTGGGGAAGGAGAAGGGCACCTGTGGGATCCACGCTGGGGAGGCTGGTGTGGAGTCAGGCCCCAGATGCCAGAGCCCCCGGGCTGCATTTGCAGGGCCTGGAGCCCAGCCTTCTATTCAGCAAGGCAGAGGCTGCTGTCCCCTGACGTGGGCGTGTGGAGTGCGTGGAAGTGGAGTGGGGAGTGGGCGTGGAGCCTGCTAAATGTGGATGGGGTGTCTGTACTGGGGACAAGGGGACTCTCACTCAGAAGACCCCATGTGCCAGGCCAGAGTGGCTCTGAAATGGATATCTGGGTGGGCATGGGCCCATGCGGGGCACGAGGGGGCACTCGTGTGTCCTGGGATGGTTGCGTGACGCTTGGCTCCTCTGTCCTCATCTCAACCTGGGCTCCTCCAGCAGAATTTTTCTTTTTTTTTTGAAATGAGGCTTGTTCTGTCACCCAGGCTGGAGTGAAGTGGTCCAATCTCGGCTCACTGCAACCTCCACCTCTGGGGTTGAAGCAGTTGTCCTGCCTCAGCCTCCCGGGAAGCTGGGATTACAGGCGCCCGCCACCACACCCAACCAATTTTTGTACTTTTAGTAGAGATGGGGTTTCACCATGTTGGCTAGGCTAGTCTCGAACTCCTGACCTCAGGTGATCCACCTGCCTCACCTCCCAAAGTGCTGGGATTACAGGCACGAGCCACCGCACCCAGCCTCATCTGGCAGAATTTTAAAAACTGGTCTGATTTTACACAGCAAAAAATAAGAGGTCCTGACCAGGATGCAGCTGCAGGATTCCAGATCTGTTTCACTGACCTGGGCGCATCCTGGCCACGCTGGGCCTGCCCCGGCTTTTGCTCCATGAGATCTCGCCTCTGTGGGCCTGGCCCTAGCCCCTGGGCCTCTCTGTGGGGCCTCCCCAGACTGGCCAGGTCCATCACACCCCTCAGCCCCAGGCCACCCTGCCTGCAAACCCCCACCCACCTCACTCCTCCTTACCGGTATAACTGGAAGTCCTCCTCTGAGAAGATGTTCTGTATTTTATCCCCAAAGTATCTGTGAAAAAAGGAGTATTCACAAAGGTCACACTTCATTAATCTGTTGTTCATCTCCTTTCAGTTCAGCCATTCCTCAAGTCCCTGAAAATCAACTCAGAGCGACTCCATTTCCACAATGATAACTGCTATAAAGAAGGAGCTGGGGCCAGGTGCGACGGCTCCCGCCTGTAATCCCAGCACTTTGGGAGGCCAAGGCTGGCGGATCACCTAAGGTCAGGAATTCGAGACCATCCTGGCCAACATGGCGCAACCCCATCTCTACTAAAGATACAAAAAGTAGCTGGGCGTGGTGGTGCGCACCTGTAATCCCAGCTACTCAGGAGGCTGAGATGGGAAAATCGCTTGAACCCAGGAGGCTAAGGATGCAGTGAGTCGAGATTGTGCCACTGCACTCCGGCCTAGGCGACAGAGCGAGACTCCATCTCAAAATTATAATAATAATAATAAAAACAAAGAAGGAGCCAGCCGGGAGTGGGACCCGGGGCTAATGCGTGAGGCTGACACGGATCCAGGCGGGGAGGGTCTCTTTGCTCTCTCGGGGCCTCATGGAGCATCAGAGGCCCCATCGGATTCTTGGAGCTGCTCCTGGGAGCCTCCCACCTCTGCTGCCTCTTGCTCCCATCCCTTCTGTCCCTCGGCCCACAAAAAACACCAGATTCCCCTAAAGCTTCATGAACAAGCCCCCTGCGCACAGGCTGTAGAGAGCCCACACCTCCCGCTCCTGCGTCCCAACGAGCCACAAGGGAACTGGCCAACATCACAGCCACTGAGGCCCTGAGGCTGCACCAAGCCAGATCCTCCCTCCCGTGTCCGCGTGTCCACGTATCTACGTGTCCATGGCTAGGAGGCACGGAGCCGCTCACTTGGCTTTTTTTTTTTTTTTTTTTTTTTTTGAGACGGAGTCTCGCTCTGTCGCCCAGGCTGGAGTGCAGTGGCCAGATCTCGGCTCACTGCAAGCTCCGCCTCCCGGGTTCACGCCATTCTCCTGCCTCAGCCTCCCGAGTAGCTGGGACTACAGGCGCCCACAACCGTGCCCGGCTAATTTTTTTTTTTTTTTTTTTGTATTTTTAGTAGAGACGGGGTTTCACCGTGGTCTCGATCTCCTGACCTTGTGATCCGCCCGCCTCGGCCTCCCAAAGTGCTGGGATTACAGGCGTGAGCCACCGCGCCCGGCCTTCACTTGGCTTTTAGAGCCAGCACTGAGGTCACGCTGCAGCGCTCACCTGTACAGGTTCACAAAGTGCTTCCCCACAGACAGGGCCCCTGAGTGCAGGTCCAGAATGGATGCCTGGAAAAGACGTTGTGGAGTAAAGCTTGCGGCCGCAGCAATGGCAACGGCTGTTAAAAGTCACAGATGGTAAATGCGAGTTACCAAGGTCTGTCCTGCACACACCTCAGGTTTGTTTTGTTTTTTTGTTTGTTTTGTAAAAAGGATCTTACTCTGTTGCCCAGGCTAGGGTGCAGTGGCACAATCTCAGCTCATTGCAGCCTCAATATTCCAGGCTCCAGGCCAAGCAATCCTCCCACCCTCTGCCTCCCAAGTAACTGGAACTAAAGGCACTCGCCACCACACCCGGCTAATTTTTCTTTTTTCAGTAGAGATGGGGTCTCACTATATTACCCAGGCTGGTCTCAAACTCCTGGGCTCAAGTGATCCTCCCACCACAGCCTCCCAACGTACTGGGATTACAGGTATGAGCCACTGCACCCAGCCTCAACCCAGGACCTTCTTAAAATCCTCCCAGACCAGCCAGGTGCAGCGGCTCACACCTGTAATCTCAGCACTTTGGGAGGCTGAGTCAGGTGGATTGCTTGAGGCCAGGAGTTCAAAACCAGCCTGGCTAACATGGTGAAACCCCATCTCTACTAAAAATACAAAATTAACCAGGCGTGGTGGCGGGCTGTAATCCCAGCTGTAGTCCCAGCTACTTGGGAGGCTGAGGCAGGAGAATCGCTTGAATCTGGGAGGCAGAGGTTGCAGCAAGCCAAGATCGCACCATTGCACTCCAGCCTGGGCTACAAGAACGAAACTCCATCTCAAAAAAAAAAAAAAAAAAAAAAAATTCCCGGACCAAACACTTTTGTTCCCTGTGACCTAAAGAACAAAAACCAGGGGACGGACATGGTGGCACGTGTGGGCTGTTTTCAGTCTGGCGCCGCCTCTGTGCAGCTCCACGCCGGTCACAATCACGTGTCCCCGTAGGCAAGTGTTGACTTCTCTCGAGTAAACGTCTCACAGCAGTGCTCCCACCTTGGCCTCCTGGGTGGCTGGCGCCACAGCACGGACCATGCCAGGCGTGAGTCATCACTTTGTAAGGCACTGAAGTGTTTCTTGCCCGACCATCCACCTCTCAGTCCTTCCCCACATCCTCAGAGGAAGAGGCTTCCAGCCCACGTCAGTCACCCCACCTATGACCCCAGAGGAGCCCCACTGCTGCCCCTTCCTCATCGTCACGGCCACTGGTCCTGCGGCACCAACCTAGCGTGGGCCTGTTGAATGGTAACTGAACCCAACGCAGCGGCCCAGCCAGCTCTGTGCAGGACAACTTCCCATGTGAACGTGGAGGAAGTGGTGAAACACAAACCCACCCACTCGCAGATCTGTAACAGATAGCCCCCAAACTGAACCAAACCAAATTGAAATAAAACAAGGAACTCAGGCAGGGTATGGCAGCTCACGCCTGTAATCCCAACACTCTGAGGGATCAAGGCAGGTGGGTCACCTGAGGTCTGGAGTTCGAGACCAGCCTAACACGGTGAAACCTCGTCTCTACTTAAAATGCAAAAATTAGCTGGGTATCGTGGCACATGCCTGTAATCCCAGCTACTCAGGAGGCTGAGGCAGGAGAATCGCTTGAACCCAGGAGTTGGAGGTTGCAGTGAGCGGAGATCGCCCCACTGCACTCCAGCCAGGGCGACAGAGTGAGACTCCGTCTCAAAAAAAAAAAAAGGAACTTAATTTTCAGAACCCAAGAGAAAAGAGTTTGCAGAAAAAAAGTCACACAGACCATCATAGAAATATTTTGAAATTCTTGAAGAGTCTATAAATTAATTTCTTAGAAGTTTCAAAGATGCAGAAAGACTCAGGTCTATTCAGTGATTATAATTCAAAGCGATCACCAAATACACAGAGAGAAACAGATCTTCAGACAATTCCACACACCAAGCAAGAAAATAACCCTGAGGAAACCACATGGGAATTTGCGCCAACACCAGCTGCACTGGGGACTGACTCTCAGCCACTGCCCGTCAGGAAGGTGAGGCCACGGCGGGTGCTGACTCCGTGATCCCTGTGGCTGCGGTAACACAAACCAGGGCTTTAAAACAACACGAGTTTATTCTCTCACAGTTCGGGAGCCCAGAAGTCCAAAATCGAGGTGTGGCCGGGGCCCTGCTCCCTCCCAGGGCTCCAGGGGAGGTGCTGCCTGCCTCTTCCCATAGCCCTACCACTCCCATCTCTGCCTCCGTCTTCACAGGACCTTTTCCTCCTCCCCCTCAAATCTCCCCCTGCCTCTCTCTCCTATGGGCACTTGCCATTGGATTTAGGACCCAAAATCCCGGATGATCTCATCTTGAGATCCTTAAGTTAATTACATCTGCAAAGGTCCCTTTTACAAATCAGATCATGTCCACGGGCTCCAGGTGAACACATTCTCCGAGGCCATCAGCCGACACCCTGCAGCGTCACACAGGGGACGACAGCCCCACAGGGCGTCCATGGAAGCATCCAGTTCGGAGGTTGCAGGATGCATTGCAGCATGTCTGTCCCACGGAGGCTCTGCTGTTTCCCGGCAGCTCCCCGCGTCCAGCGCACACAGCCATCTCCTCGCTGGGCTCCCACCCCTCTCCCTTGCTGGCTCTCTGCTTCCAACCCCCTCTATTCCCCCAACGTGAACTGGAGCCAGGCAGGCTGTGACATGCCATGAAGAGATGGCCACACACATCTAAGGACACACTCTTCCCAACGAGGGTCTGCTGCACAGGTTTCAGTCAGGTGCAGCTGCTGCAGCTGGTGCTGAGAAACACCATGGTGGGCCCCACCCACATTTGGGGGCATGCAGGGAACCCTGCACGTCTGTGCCTTCCCCTTCCCATCCAAGTGAGAGCAAAGTTAAAGGGTGAAATAAAGGGGGCAGGAACTACATTCAACTCACCCCTCCATCAGATCCTCCCAGGGAGAGCCCCTTCTCAGCTATGCTGTAGGGAGAAAATAATTCGGAATTTAGTTACTGGAATTGTCTATAATGTATCATCTAGGCAAAACGTCAATCAGCACAATTAATGCAATGTTAGTGGGTCCTGCACGTTTAATGTTTATGATGTAAACAAATGTTTAGACCAAAGGACTCAACTTTTTCTTTTTTTTTTTTTTTTTTTTTTTTGTGAGACGGAGTCTTGCTCTGTCACCCAGGCTAGAGTACAGTGGCCGGATCTCAGCTCACTGCAAGCTCCGCCTCCCGGGTTTACGCCATTCTCCTGGCTCAGCCTCCCGAGTAGCTGGGACTACAGGCGCCCGCCACCTCGCCCGGCTAGTTTTTTTTTTGTATTTTTAGTAGAGACGGGGTTTCACCATGTTAGCCAGGATGGTCTCGATCTCCTGACCTCGTGATCTGCCCGTCTCGGCCTCCCAAAGTGCTGGGATTACAGGCTTGAGCCACCGCGCCCGGCTGTCTTGTCAATATTTGACTCAGCTTAGAAACGACTGGGCTTCAGCACTTTGGGAGGCCAAGGCGGGTAGATCACAAGGTCAGGAGTTCGAGACCAGCCTGGCCAACATAGTGAAACCCCGTCTCAACTAAAAATACAAAAATTAGCCAGTTGTGATGGCAGGTGCCTATAATCCCAGCTACTCTGGAGGCTGAGCCAGGAGAATCACCTGAACCCAGGAGGCAGAGGTTGCAGTGAGCCAAGATCATGCCACCGCACTCCAGCCTGGACAACAAAGCAAGACTCAGTCAAGAAAGAAAGAGAGAGAGAGAGACAGAGAGAGAGAGACGGAGGGAGGGACGGAGGGAGGGAGGGAGGGAAGACATGAATGGCTGGGCTTAATCTCTCATCTTCAACATTGAAAGCCACCTGGGCCAAGCTAAGGAGCCTAGGGAGCATCTAGGGGAGGGCCCGCTGCTCCCCATCTCTCCTGGGACCTCAGGCAGGTGGGGGAAGCTTTGAGATTCACCAGCTCAGGAGATAGGGGCCCTGCCCACAGTGGGAGAAAGACACATAGGCGCCAGCAGTGCTGGACCAGAGAGGACCGCCCCCAGCTGCCACAGGTGCTGGGAGCCGCCTATGGACACCAAGCGGGGACACGCTGGTGCCTCAGTGAGACGCAGTAACCCCACGTGGAGCTAGGCAGCATCCTTGGGGGCAGGCTCCCTGGGGAGAATCTCAGGGCAGGGCACGTGGCCCAGGGCTGCACACGCTTAGCATCTCAACAAGTGGTTGGAAAATCAAAACTTTCTTTTAAGATCTCAGTAAGAAAAATCCAGCACCAGCAGCCTCTGAGTGGCGTCCTGTGCTGCCACAAGTCACAGCCAGGTGGGCTGAAGGGCTCCTTGGAGGCAGTTTCAGGGCAGACACTGAGTGGTCATTGAGCAGTGTCCTGGAGGCTCTGTGGGGAGCAACGGGCACTCAGCAGCAGTCCCCAGAGGCGGCCATGACCTCTGCAGAGGAGCCCGGGCCTCCAGGTACTCTCTCAGCTACTGTTTCGCTGAGGGCCACGGTCTCCTCTTCTGAAATTGGAAAATCTGAGCTTGGCCCTTGAAAGCACATAATTCTTTTTTTTTTTTTTTTTTTTTTTTTTTTTTTTTTTTTTTGAGACAGAATCTCACTCTGTTACCCAGGCTGGAGTGCAATGGCACTATCTTGGCTCACTGCAAGCTCCACCTCCCGGGTTCAAGCGATTCTCCTGTCTCAGCCTCCTGAGTAGCTGGGATTACAGATGCGTGCCATCACGCCTGGCTAATTTTTTGTATTTTAGTAGAGACGGGGTTTCGCCATGAGCCCAAGCTGGTCTCAAACTCCTGAGCTCAGGCAATCCACCCACCTTGGCTTCCCCAGGTGCTAGGATTACAGGCATGAGCCACTGCACCCAGCGCGGAAATTCTTAAAAAATTATAATATAATCTTTTTTTTTTTTTTTTTTTGAGATGGAGTCTTGCTCTGTCGCCCAGGGTGGAGTGCAGTGGTGCAATCTCGGCTCACTGAAACCTCTGCATCCCAGGTTCCAGCAATTCTCCTGCCTCAGCCTCCCAGGTAGCTGGGACTACAGGTGCCTGCCACCACGCCCAGCTAATTTTTTGTATTTTAGTGGAGACAGGATTTCACCGTGTTGCCTAGGCTGGTCTCGAACTCCTGAACTTAGGCAATCTGCCTGCCTCGGTCTCCCAAAGTGCTAGGATTACAGGCATAAGCCACCGAGCCCAGCAATAAAATCTTTAAAACCGCTTTATTACTAATAATGCTCTGCTTCCCGCCCTGGCCCCACTCCACGTGTGTTTGTTTAAATCCCACCGTGCTCAGGGACGGGCGGTTACCTGCGAATCTGCTCCGCTTCCTCCCTGGTGATGACGACATCAGTGACACCTCTGCCGCATTTCCTGGGGGTGCAGCCTGGGAGGGGACAGCCAGGGTGAGATGCAGTTTCCAAGGCTACCGGCGCATGCCCTTCCAGGGGATAGGGGCCACAGCTGGCTAATACGCCCGGTCAAATGTGAATTTCAGACACACAACCACAGCTCTCCAGAGTGCATGCGCTTTGTGCAGTGTATCTGGAGTTCATGTCTCATTGGGCGTCCTTGGCTTCCAGTGGCTCCAACTGGAGATTTAATCCAGAAGCACCTGTTGCTGCCCCAAACCTTGGGAAAACCACAGAAGCCCCAGACACGGCGTCGACAGCATTCCTGAACCATCACTGACTGCAGATCCAGACACCCACAGGCACCGTCAGAAAACCCTCCTGAGACCACCAGAGCGGAAAATCCTCCTGTGACCACCAGAGCGGAAAATCCTCCTGTGACCACCAGAGCGGAAAATCCTCCTGAGACCACCGGAGCGGAAAACCCTCCTGAGACCAGAGCGGAGCTTGTGGGTCTGGCCTCAGTCCTTCCCCAGGGCACAGCGAACTGTTCCCCACATCCCCCTGTCTCTCCCCGTACCTCGGTGACCTGCGGAGGCTGAGAGAGAAAAGGAAGAAGCAGCTCAAATGGGGGTCAGGGTGGTCGGGGGCAGGGACAGGGGCAGGGTCGTTGGGACAGGAGCAAGATGGTCGGGGCAGGAGCAGGGTTGTCGGGGCAGGGGCAGAGACAGGGTAGTTTGGGGCAGGGGCAGGGTCGTTGGGGCAGGATCAGAGTGGACAGGAAAGAGTCAGGGTCATTGGTGCAGGGGCAGGGTGGATGGGGCAGGGTGGTCAGGCAGGGTTAGGGTGTTTGGGGCAGGGTGGTCGGGGCAGGGGCAGGGTCGTTGGGACAGGGACAGGGTGGTTGAGGCAGCATCGCCCAGATGCACAAGGTACAGCAGACTGTCAGAGAGGGGCCCAGCGACCCGCCCCTGTGGTTTGGTATGAAGTGCAGCTGGCTTTGTGCGCTGGGCAGGCCGCAGGCCATGCCTGACTATGAGACGGCAGCCCACAAGCACCAGGACATGGGGCCAACCGGGACTCCACAATTTGCTTTTCCTCCCTCTCCCTACATCCTGCCTAGAAAGCCAACCCTGAGCCTGGACGTGAAGCCTCCCTCTCGGGACCATGGGAATAAAAGCCTCGCACTCAGGGCTGAGCGCCAGCATCAGGGGCTTGGACCCAGGCATCACATGGCACCGCAATGACCTTGTTCCAGGAGATAAACAAAGCTCCACTTGGTTGAATATCAGGGAAGGGGGGCTGTAGTTACATGTGGTTAAATGATCTAAAGGACATAGTCTTTTTATTTCAAAAACAGAAAGTCATTTTATGCTTTTTTATAAAATTTCCCCCACTAAACATGAGGACACAGGAAAGCGGAAAGCAAACGGCAAATGCAATGAGAGCCACACAGGCCTGTGGCACAGCCTCTGTACTAGCAACAAGAATCACTAGAGGGAAGAGAGGGTCCCCTGTGGCACAGGAGCGACTCGACAGGAAGGGGAAGGGACAGCAAACAGCAGACAACATTGTCCCATGACACATATGGCAGCCAAAGCAGAGACGCTGCTGGGTCCACACTCAGTGGAGATTCTGATGCCCCTTTCCATAACTGGTGGGTGAAGGGGACAGAAACTGGTGACGAGAATTTGTGCACATGAGCGTGGGTCAGGAGAAATACCCATAAAGTTGTAAAAAATGACCAAAAATCCCATGCATTTAGAAATTTTTTAAATTTCCAAGTAACTCATGAGTTAAAAAACAATAATAATGAAAATTAGAGGCCGGGGTAGTGGCTCATACCTGTAACCCCAGCGCCTTGGGAGGCCAAGGCGGGTGGATCACCTGAGGTCAGGAGTTCGAGATCTGCCTGGGAAACATGGGTGAAATCCCGTCTCTACTAAAGTTACAAAAATTAGCCAGACATGGTGGCAGGTGCCTGTAGCCCCAGCTACTCAGGGGGCTGAGGCAGGAGAATCACTTGAACCCAAGAGGCTTGGCGGAGGTTGCAGTGAGACAGATCACGCCACTGCACTCCAGCCTGGGCAACAGAGTGAGTAACACTCTGTCCACAAAAAAAAAAAAGAAAAAAGAAAGAAAGAAAAAGAAAATACATCAAACCATTTGTTTTATTGTAAAATACATACAACATAGAATTTACCATTTTAACCAAGCTTTTTAAAAAGTGTGCAGTGTGGTGGCATCAGGCACAATTGCATCGGGCAGCCATCACTAGCACCACCTCCAGAACTTTTCCACCTCCCCCAGGTGAAATCCCAAACCCATTAAACATGGACTTCCCATCCCCCCTCCCTCATTCCAACTCTTTTCTTTTTTGGCAGGGGTCAGGATCTCGCTCTGTCACCCAGGATGGAGTGCAGTGGTGCACTCTAGGTTCACTGCAGCCCCGACCTCTCGACCTCCCAACCTCCTGGGTTCAAGTGATTCTCCCACCTCTGCCTCTTGAGCTGGGGGTACAGGCGTGCACCACCGCACCTGGCTCATTTTTTATTTTGTAGAGATGGGGTCTCACTGTGTTTCCCAGTCTGGTCTTGAACTCCTGGCCTCAAGCGATCCTCCTGTCTGGGCTTCCCAAAGTGCTGGGATTGAGGATGAGCCACTGCTCCAGGCCATTCCAACCATTTTTAATGTCGATAAATTATTAATGATCGCAAGAAAAAATTCTGCTTGGTGCTGGCATTCAAAAAAGAGTTTTGCAAAGCTGGGATGTTAGAGAACTGCTAAGAAAGAGAGAGCACCCACAACGACCCGCAACAGAAACACTTTCATTTTCCTGACCCCGAGGCGGTCGCGTCCCTCCCTGCGGCGCAGCTGGGACCACGTTCACGTGCGTCACAACAGCGCCCCTTTGTGGAAGAACTTGGCAATCTTTTCTTGGTTCAAGTGCAAAGCATTGAATTGAATTTTTTAAAACCTGAATTCTGCCTCAAAAACCCAGTCGCGCATCTTGGATTTTTAAAACTAAGATTTTTTAAACATCCAGATAGCATGGAATGCTCAAGAAAACAGAAGTGACAGGAGGCCTACAGGCAGCGGGGTCTGCACTGGCCGGCCCGGTCAGCCCAGCTCCGGGGCCGTCCGCTCTCCAGGGTGCTGAACCCCCGGCCCTGCTAACCGCAGCGCTGCTCCAGGCTCTGGGCTGCCCTGGAACCACCACCACCCCCATATCAGGCCCAGGCAGAACGGGAGCGGGGGAGACGAGCTGGGGCACAGGACAGCAGAAGGGCTGCCGGTCGTTCCTTGTTACATTTTCCCCAACATTCTCCGACTGTACCACATTCTCCAGTCAAAAAATCTTTCTGGTTTTGACTTTCTCATCCCTATCTTTCTAAGGCAAACCATCTCCTCCGCTGGACCGCACAGCTTACTAAAACGCTGACCGTGGCCGGGCAGTGATGGGCAGGGCCCGAAACACCTGCACTCCCAGCCAGGTGTGGACTAGCCAGCCTGCAGGAGGGGAGAGGCCATCTGCTACCCCCAAGCATACCACATCCAACCCAATTCCCACCCCTTCGTCTCAGCCAATGTCCTTTAACCACATTGAGTCTCATTTTAACGCGTTGCTTTTCTGAACTACCGCAGAGCCTGTGGCACTGTACCTTCAAACCTGCGGTGACTGTCATAGTCCTCAGAGCAGGGCACCTCGATGAATCTCCCCGCCACCACCTCGCCACGGCGGGCCAGGACCTCTGTGACCCCGTCTTCGGCCCCTAAGTTGCTCCAGAGCAGGAGTGTGGTGAGCACAAGGCTGGCCCCCAGGCCCGCAGTCCTTAGCCACGGCCTCTGCCACAGCCTCTGCACCTCCCGCGGGGATCGGTCCTTCTTGGTGCTGAGAACAGAAAACAGGCCACATCACCCAAACGCGGAGTGAGCCAGAGAAAACACTCCCCAATCATCAAAGTGCATGCGCCATGACCCGGCCTTCACTCACACCTCACCCCCGAAACGAGGGCTTCCTGCCTGGGGCCAGCGCTGTCCACTCAGGAGACACGGACTCTTCCCTCCCTTTCCCTTCAGGGGTCTCCAATACACACTAGCTGCCTCCTGAGCCAGGGAGTTTGAGAAACACTGCAATAGAGACCCATGGGTTTTAAGTAGAAGAAAAAAAAAAAAAGAAAAGGCCAGACATGCTCCTTATAAAGGCCACTTGAGGCGGGCGCCGTGGCTCATGCCTGTAATCCCAGCACTTTGGGAGGCCAAGGCGGGCAGATCACCTGAGGTCAGGAGTTCAAGACCAGCCTGACCAACATGGTGAAACCCTGTCTCTACTAAATACAAAAAATAAAATAAAATAAAAATAACCAGGCATGGTGGAACATGCCTGTAGTCCCAGCTACTCGGGAGGCTGAGGCAGGAGAATCATTTGAACCCGGGAGGCGGAGGTTGCAGTGACCCAAGATTGTGCCATTGCACTCCAGCCTGGGCAATGAGAGCAAAACTCCATCTAAATAAATAAATAAATAAATGCCACTTTAATGTGAGATGTTTCACAACAAAATAAGGATGTTTAAAAGGGTTTGCTTAGCAAAATGGGACAGGATGGGGTGCCCTGTGGTGCAGCTGTTCTAGGACAGGCTGGTAGTGATGGGGGCCTCCATGCAGGGGTGAACCCTAAGGACAGGGGCCGCTGGAGGAAGGCTGTTTCCAGAGTGGGGCAGAGGTGAGCCCCCTACAGCTCAGGTATTCCATCAGGGCCGCACTCACTCCCCTCCTGTAAGATAAGCTTCATGTCTGCTCCAAGGAGCAGGTGTTGGGTCTGTCCCACCGCTGAGAAGAGAAGGGATTTGGACACATGTATTTCCAAAACTTGAATAAAGGCTCATTTAAGGTATATTAGGACAATATTTCTTTTATTTATTTATTTTTATTTATTTATTTTTTTGAGACAGAGTTTCACTCTTGTTGCCCAGGCTGGAGTGCAATGGCACCATCTCGGCTCACTGCAACCTCCGCCTCCCAGGCTCGAGCAATTCTCCTGCCTCAGCCTCCTAAGTAGCTGGGATTACAGGTGTGCACCACCACGCACAGCTATTTTTTTGTATTTTTAGTAGTAAAGACGGGGTTTCACCATGTTTGTCAGGCTGGTCTCGAACTCCTGACCTCAAGTAATCTGACCGCCTCAGCCTCCCAAGGTGCTGCAATTACAGGCAAGAGCCACCACGCCCAGCCTCAAAAGTCTATATTTCTATATTAACTATTCAGTGCTGACAAAAACTGTTACTCAGTATTTCAGAAAATGTACAAGTGAACTGGAAAATTTTTAAATGTATTAAATAACTTCTCATATTATTATTGAATAAAATAGGTAGGTCTATGTTTATACTTGAAATATTCTTTTGGAGAGATTTGGTTTTTGGGAAAAGGTAGAATACTTATAAACCATCGCTAGGTCATTCATTTATGCTTAATAAAATTATAGCTGCATGCTAGTCCGATGGTAGTGGGTTCCCAGAACTTAATAACCTTAGTGTCACTAACGTTGGTATACAACCTCCCACTGCTAAATTTGACTGGCTTTAAAACAAATTATAGCTGTGGCCAGGTGCGGTGGCTCACGCCTGTAATCCCAGCACTTTGGGAGGCTGAGGTGGATTGCTTGAGGTTGGGAGTTTGAGATCAGCCTGGCCAACATGGTGAAACCCCGTCTCTACTAAAAATACAAAAATTAGCCGGGTGTGGTGGCGGGCGCCTGAAATCCCAGCTACTTGGGAGGCTGAGGCAGGAGAATCTCTTGAATCCGGGAGGTGGAGGTTGCAGTGAGCCGAGATTGTGCCACTGCACTCCAGCCTGGGCAACAGAGCCAGACTCTGTCTCAAAAAAAAAAGAAAAAGAAAAAGAAAAAAAATTATAGCTGTGAACTAGCATAAGGCATTTAATATTAAGGAAGGAGACCACTACTACTACTGCTGCCCTCCTCCCCCCACCTTGCCTAGTTCACAAGACAGGAGGAAAGAGAGAAAGAAACAAAAGTAAGAGAAATAGCCAGACAACCTTGGCACCACCACTCGGTCCTAGGAGTTAAACAAAGTAATAATAATAACATCAACCCCTGGCCTAAACTACTTGTGTTATCTGTAAATTCCAGACACTGTAAGAAAAAAGCATAGTAAAACTTTCTGTTCTGTTAGCTGATGCATGTAGCCCCCAGTCACGTTTCCCACGCTTGCTCGATTTATCACGACCCTTTCACGTGGACCTCTTAAAGTTGTAAGCCTTTTAAAAGGCCAAGTATTTCTTTTTTGGGGAGCTCGGCTCTTAAGACGCGAGTCTGCCGACGCTCCCGGCCGAATAAAAAACCTCTTCCTTCTTTAATCCGGCGTCTGAGGAGTTTTGTCTGCGGCTCGTCCTGCTACAATATCCTATCTAGTAGACTCCAAAAGCAGCTGAGATGAAGGGGGGATAAAAATCTCAAGAACAAACTATGAGGTTTAAGAGTCACTGTAGCTATCCAAACCTGAGGTGTCCTCCTGATTTTCCTTAACTGACGGCTTCAGTGTGCAACTCCTCAATAGAGGGGAATTGGGCACTCTCGAAAATAGCAAAATATTAATATCAAGCAAGCGAGAAGCTGTATTCTGCACGCTAGAAGATCCTTCACTAATACCTGCAAACCAATGATCACCTGTAACATTTTAAAATCCTAAAACTAAGCATTCTTCCATGGCACCCGATCCTCTAGAATTCCACGGGGAAAGCAATCTTCGTGGTTTAAAAGTGAAGGCGGAGGCACGCTCCCGGCTCAGGCGGACTTTCCAGGCTGCTGGGTGGGTTACTCCACGCGACAGCGACAGCCAAACGGCAGGTTCCCGGAGCAGCAGCAGCAGCTCATCAGGCTGGAAGCAAAGCTCCCTTCTCTTTCTCATGCCCCTCTGGGGTCGGTGGGCCTCCACTGTCCGCCACCGCGGCTTCCGCCCGCACCTGCCCCGCTCCCAGCATGGGATGCGGTAGGCCCCGCCCCTCCGCGGCAGACCACACCCCGCCTGCCCCACCCCACCCCCCCCCGTCGGGCCAGGCCCCGCCCCGTCAGACCCCGTCCCGCCCACTCCACGGCCCAGTCAGCCGCCGCAGCGCGCGCCCTTCCTCTCCTCGCCGCTACCTGCTCCGGTTCCGGCGCTCGGCCGCTCCGTTGCTCTCGGGCGCCTTGGTTGCGGCCCTCCGCTGAGGCGCCATCGGGCCAGGCCGCCGCAGAGCCGAGCCGGACGCGGGCGCCAGGCCCGGGGACGAACGCCGTGACAGGGAGCGCGAGGCGGGCGCGGCGCAGGGACGCGGGAGCGACGCGCTCGGCCATCGGCCCCTGGGCTGGCGGCCAGGCCCGAGCAATCGGCGGCCGATCTGGGCGGGGCTCAGAGCAGAGGCGGCAGCCGCGGGGGCGAGGTCCGCCTGGTTGCGCCCCGGACCTCGCGGGACCGCGGCGGCGCAGGTGAGGTGTGGGTGCGGCTCTGGCTCCGCGCGCTCGGCCGGGCGGCTGCCGGCTGGAAGCGTTTCCCCCGGTGCCTGTACCTGGAGAGGGACGGCCGGGCTCCCGAGCGGCGCCTCCCAGCGTGGCTGTCCCGCAGCGGCACCGAGCCTGGGGGTGAATATTGTGGGTAACTGGTCGTAGGCGAAACTGAAAGTGCTTGGTGTCCGTGTGCACCACCGGCCTGCCCTGCTGTGTTACAGAATCCTTAGGGTCAGAAGCCTCCGAACCCTTGCACGGAACCAGGGGTTGGATTATTGAACTGAATCTGTCTCACATGCAAAGCTTTCCTTTCCTCTTCTCACCCAATCCTTTGTGCTTTCATAGTAGATAGAAAAAATAAATAAATAAGTTTTACCCTTCCCCAGCTGCTTCGTTATCCTTTGGATGCCGCTTTTATTCAGTATAATACTACGCTCAGCTCTGATGCACTTGGGGGCTTTTTAAAAATTATTAGCTTACCTTAAATCCTAGACAGTTTTCCCCAACCTGGAGTCAGTTTTGCAGTTTTCTTCCTCTTTATAATGAAGCTGATCTGAGCTCTAGATATACAAATTAGTTTTAATATTGCCTAAAATTAGGATAAATTTCCTACAGAAGCACCATATTGTGCGGCTTGATAAGAAAATGTTTAGGGGCTTCTGCCCGATTTTTCACTAGCATAGTACATCTAGTTTAACAAGGTCTTTAAAACGAAGTTGTTTTGCAGTTACTTGTGTTATAATAGATCATAACCATCTTATAAACAAACTGGGTGGCTTGGCCGGGCACGGTGGCTCACGCCTGTAATCCCAGCACTTTGGGAGGCTGAGGCAGGTGGATCATGAGGTCAGCAGTTTGAGACCAGCCTGGCCAACATGGTGAAACCCCGTCTCTACTAAAAATACAAAAATTAGCCAGGCATGGTGGTGGGCGCCTGTAACCCCAGCTCCTCCACAGGCTGAGTGCTGTTTTGTTTTAGCAGCAAATCACACATAGCAGAGGTCTCTATATCTTAACATGGAAGAAGACTTCTGGTTCATTTTCATGTTAGCAAAATGAGTTTCCTCCGAGTTAATCAAAACTGGCTAGGATCAGAACTGAAACGGAAAGTATAAGGGGAAAGGCAAAGGGAGAAGCTTCTGCCCCTGTTGATAACTCTTAATTTTCTCCACTAGGAAGAAGTCCCCGAGGAGACTTCCCCATAGGAGTTCACAGAAAATATTGAAATGTCAGGTTCCACGCCATTTAAGATG
The DNA here is from genome assembly GCF_024542745.1 of Macaca thibetana thibetana. Classification (NCBI taxonomy): domain Eukaryota; kingdom Metazoa; phylum Chordata; class Mammalia; order Primates; family Cercopithecidae; genus Macaca; species Macaca thibetana. Next base: position 57,286,850 of record NC_065593.1, on the reverse strand, counting down.
AGATTAGTTCATTTAGACCTTAAAGGAGCTCCACCAAAGGTCTCATACCTCTCAGAGGTAAGGACTCCCTTTCACCTCTAGAGCATCACTTTTTGCCTTGTCTTCATTCTTTAAAGTTTTGAGCAGTTTTCTGTGGAAATCGGTGCCTAGGACACAACTGCAATGTTCTTGGTGGAGGAATATGGTGGCAGCAGCGTTGATTTTGAATTTCCCCCATAGCCTCTCACAAAAACGGAACAACCAAGATGACAAAAAAAAAAAAAAAAAAAAAAACAAGAGAGAGGACAAAAGAAACTCACAGCTTCTTTCTTGTGGGTGGAAGTGTGTCTTTCAAAAAGATATGTTCAAGTCTTAACCCCTGGGACCTGTGAATGAGACTTTATTTGGAAATAGGATCTTTGCAGATGTAATCAAAATAAGATGAAGTTGTACTAGAATATGGTGAACCCTAATCCATTGATTGGCATCCTTACGAGGAGAGGGAAATTTAGAAGCTGAGACACACACGGAGGGAAGGCAGTGTGAAGACCCAGGAGGACGCCCCACGGTGCCGGCAGCCAAGAAGGTCATGATGCACCATGAACCCCGAGATGCCAAGGATAGTTGACGATCACCAGAAGCTATTGAGAAGCAAGGAAGGGTCCTCCTCTGCAGCCTTCAGGGAGAGCTGGGTCTGCTGACACCTCGATTTTGGATTTAGGGTCTTCAGAACTGTGAGAGAATAGATTTCTATTGTCAAAAAGCACCCAGTTGGTTTTTGTTTTTGTTTTGAGACAGAGTCTCGCTCTGTTGCCCAGGCTGGAGTACAATGGTGCAGTCTTGGCTCACTGCAACCTCCACCTCCCGGGTTCAAGCAATTCTCCTGCCTCAGCCTCTGGAGTAGCTGGGGTTACAGGCGCCCGCCACCATGCCTGGCTAATTTTTGTATTTTTAGTAGAGACGGGGTTTCACCATGTTGGCCAGGGTGGTCTCAAACTGCTGACCTCATGATCCACCCGCCTCAGCTTCCCAAAGTGCTGGGGTTATAGGCGTGAGCCACCGTGCCCGGCCAAGCCACCCAGTTTATGGTCATTTATTACAGCAGCCCTAGAAAACAAAGACACTCTTCAACAAAACTAGGTATCAGGGTGTCCCCACGGATCCCAAACTACAAGTGGGTGGGGCCAAAGCACAGACAGAATAACACCTGTATGGGGTTAGCGGCCAAGCAGGAGGTAACAGAGGAAAGAGGGAAACTCCGACGGTGCTAAGACCAGAGGACCCAGAAAATAGCCTCAAAAGTAAATAAAGGTCTCCCACAGGGAGAAGCGGGGCAGAGTTTTAATGGCTCCCGTCTGAGACTGAGTGCAAAGAGACTTAAAGGAGGGTGCAGGGGAGGCCGAGGCTGCAAGACTCTCAGAAATAGGTAATGAAACTTCCTTCCAGAGGAACAGCGCCCCCCGCTAAGGATAAAACAGGGAAAGAATCCACATTGAACTGGGCAGGAACAGCGAAGGGAAAGGGGAATGCTCAGGTCCTGGGGAAAGGCGTCCAGAAGAGGCGGAAATCAAAAAAATGCTGCAGAAGTAGCTACACAGAGCCTGCAGTTTCTAATACCACATGGCAGCAGTAGAGGAGGGGCCTTGAGGCTGGCCTGTCAGCATTGCAAACACAAGAGCCTGTTCTTAAAAATGAGCAACAGGCTGGCCATGGTGGCTCATGTCTGTAATCCAGGCACTTTGGGAAGCCAAGACGGACAGATCACCTGAGGTCAGGAGCTTGTGACCAGCCTGGGAAACATGGAGAAACCCCGTCTCTACTAAGAATACAAAAATTAGCGAGGCGTGGTGACACATGTCTGTAGTCCCAGCTACTTGGGAGTCTGAAGCAATAGAATTGCTTGAACTCAGGAGGCAGAGGTTGCAGTGAGCTGAGATTGCGCCACTGCACTCCAACCGAGGTGACAGAGCAAGACACCATCTCAAAAAAAGAAGGAAAAAAAAAAGTAAAAGCAGGAAAGAGTGTTAACATCATACAAAGATAGGTAAGAAAAAGGAAGGCCGGGTACAGTGGTTCACGCCTGTAATCCCAGCACTTTGGGAGGCCAAGGAGGGTGGATCACAAGGTCGGGAGATCAAGACCATCCTGGCTAACACAGTGAAACCCTGTCTCTACTAGAAATACAAAAAATTAGCCCCATGTGGTGGTGGGCACCTGTAGTCCCAGCTACTCGGGAGGCTGAGGCAGGAGAATCGCTTGAACCTGGGAGGTGGAGGTTGCAGTGAGCCGAGATTGTGCCAGTGTGCTCCAGCCTGGGTGACAAGAGTGAGACTCTGTCTCGACAGAAAAAGAAAAAAGATGATCTGAATAGCATTGCAGCAGTGAAGGTGCTCCAGACACACACGCCCACCCAGCAGGAAACACTGTTCCATAATATTTCATAATGAGATAAAAGATGCTCAGAAGATGACAGAAGCTGTGAAAGAACAGCATAAATCAGAAATAGAAAAGCCCAGGCCAGGCTCAGTGGCTCACGCCTGTCATCCCAGCACTTTGGGAGGCCAAGGCAAGTGGATCACTTGAGGTCAGGAATTCGAGACCAGCCTGGCCAACATGTGAAGCCCTGTCTCTACTAAAAATACAAAAATGAGCCAGGCGTGGTGGCAGGCGCCTGTAATCCAACCTACTTGGGAGGCTGAGGCACGAGAATCACCTGAATCTGGGTGGTAGAGGCTGCAGTGAGCCGAGATTGCACCACTGCACTCCAGCCTAGGCGATAGAGCAAGACTCAGTCTAAAAAAAAAGAGAGACAAGCCCAGAAATGTGGTAACTAGACAAAAGAAGTGTAAAAATTGCCTGTGGAGCTCAGAAATGAATTCTAAAGAAAAAACATTTTTTTAATGAAGACTAAACTATAAGAAGTGTAAAAGTGAGTAGACACCATGGAAAGTGCAGTATTTGGAAACAGATGACAGAAAAGAAAAAAGCAAACAGAGAGATGAAAAGGCATCCTGACAATTGAATATGGCAAAGAAGACTGAACTTACACACAGCTGATGAAAAGCCGTTCTGACTTGGGCTGGGTGCGGTGGCTCATGCCTGTAATCCCAGCACTTTGGAAGGCTGAGGCAGGTGGATCATCTGAGGTCAGGAGTTCAAGACCAGCCTGGACAACATGGTGAAACCCGTCTCTACTAAAAATACAAAAATTAGCCAGGCATGGTGGCAGGTGCCTGTAATCCCAGCTACTCGGGAGACTGAGGCAGGAGAATCGCTTGAACCCGCGAGGCGGAAGTTGCAGTGAGCCGAGATCGCGCCATCGCACTCCATCCTAGGGGACAAGAGCGAAGCTCCATCTCAAAAAAAAAAAAAGGCGTTCTGACAATTGAATATGGCAAAGAAGTCCAACTTACACACAGCCAGAGTCTCTGTTCCCGTTATCTGTTGCTGCGTGACAGATCTCCGAAACTTAAGGTCCCCATTCATCACCCCTTGTGTTTCTGTGGGTTGGCTGCATGGTTCTGCTTTTCTGACCGAGGCTCCTCAGGTGGTCACAGCCCCGTAACATCTAGAAACATCTGATGGCCTGTGTGGCCTTCTGTGTCCAGCAGTTCATCGCGACTGTCAGCTGGGGCTCCTTGGTTCTCCTGCACGTCTGTCATCCAGGAGGCCTAGCGTGCACCTGTAGTCCCAGCTCCTTGGAAGGCTGAGGCTGGAGGATCACTTGAGCACAGGAGTTAGAGGCTGCAGCGAGCCATGATCATGCCAGCACACTCCAGCCTGGGTGACAGAGTGAGACCCCGTCTGTTAAAAAAAAAAAGGCTGGTGGCCGGGCACGGTGGCTCAAGCCTGTAATCCCAGCACTTTGGGAGGCCGAGGCGGGTGGATCACGAGGTCAGGAGATCAAGACCATCCTGGCTAACATGGTGAAACCCCGTCTCTACTAAAAATACAAAAAACTAGCCGGGCGTGGTGGCGGGCGCCTGTAGTCCCAGCTACTCGGCGGCTGAGGCAGGAGAATGGCGTGAACCTGGGAGACGGAGCTTGCAGTGAGCCGAGATCGCGCCACTGCACTCCAGCCTGGGTGACACAGCGCGAGACTCCGTCTCAAAAAAAAAAAAAAAAGGCTGGGCATAGTAGCTCACACCTGTAATCCCAGCATTTTGGAAGGCTGAGGCGGGCAGATCACCTGAGGTCAGGAGTTCGAGACCAGCCTGGCCAACATGGTGAAACCCTGTCTCTACTAAAAATACAAACAGCTGGGCGTCAGGGCAGGCACCTGTAGTCCCAGCTACTCGGGAGGCTGAGGCAGGAGAATCACTTGAACCCGAGAGGCGGAGGTCACAATGAGCCAAGATCACGCCATTGCACTCCAGCCTGGGTGACAGAGTGAGACTCCATCTCAAAAAAAAAAAAAAAAAAAAAAAAAAAAGAGAAGGAAGTGGGGAGAAGAACGAGGGGGAAGGGACAGCCTTCCCTTTTTCTGAGTACAGCCCAGAAACAAATGAGTTCTGCACCTCCTCTCACCTCCCCCAGGTGCTGACCCCAACCCTTCAGAGCCCTGTTCCCCGCCCCAGCTCCTCCTGCCCCGTACCCCATGCCTTGCCATTCCCCTTCAGCCTGGCTGCCCTGTCCCCCATGCCTTGCCAGTGCCTCTCAGCCTGGCTGCCCTGCTGGGTCCCTGTACGTGAAGAGCTGCTTCTCAGTGGCTCCCTGCTGGCCGGGGCCATCCCTCCCAAGCTGAGCCACCAGCACTAACCTGTTGAGTAGCAGCCCTGTTTCATAGCACGTCTCCCCTGCTGTGCAAAATAGTCACTGGAACGGGGAGTTTCATTTGGCATAACATAAAGTACACATTCCGGATTTAAGGTTCCCGGGAAAAATAGGAATAGCAACTCCCACAGTCTCCACAGACTGAAAGGGAAAGCGTCTCCCTGCTGTGGACGTGCCACGTCGTGCTCCAGCGGCCACTTCTTCCTAACCTCTCCCTGTTTACCCCCCAGATTTTTCCTCTGTTCCGTGCGCTAGGTGCAAACGGCCTCCTCATTGAGTATGAAGACATGTTTCCCTACGAGGGCCCTCTGAGGCTGCTGAGGGCCAAGTACGCCTACAGGTAACACCGCCTACAGGTACCACCGCCTACAGGTACCACCGCCTACAGGTACCACCGCCCATGGCAGGGACGGGCGCGGCGGGAAAGCGGGGAAGGGGGGTTCCGCAGGGCGGGAGGAGCAGCAACCTGGAGGTGCAGGTGGAACAGTCAGGAAATGAACAGTGGTGGGTACATTGCTTTTTTGTCTTTTTAAATTCATCTCTTTAATTGTAAAAAATAATCATAAAATGAAAACAAAGTTTCATTTCAAACAGTCACTGGAGAGAATTTTGAAACATTTAAAGGGAAAGTAAGCATCAGCAGCGCCCCCTACAGGGAAAAGCTGTATTTCCTGTCTCTGTCCTGCAGGCGTTTCCTCTGTTGATGGGAAGGCCTGGAGAAGGCTGGGCTAGAGAGGGCTAGAGAAGGCCTCCGCATGGGGAGAGGCTGCTCTTCAGGCCACAGTTGAGCCTTTAGTTAGAGAAGTGAAGAATTAAAGGGGAGAAAATCAAAATCAATAAAATCAGGTGTGGTGGAGATGGGAGGCCCCTGCTCAGCGTTAAAATCACAGGTCTCTGTGAAAATCAGTGACAGCCCCAAAGACAAATGTGCAATGGACACTAACTGGCCAATCCCAAAGGAAGAAACAAAAAAAGCCAATAAGCGTATAAGAAAATGTTAAGGCCAGGCGCGGTGGCTCATGCCTGTAATCCCAGCACTTTGGGAGGCCAAGGTGGTCAGATCACTTGAGCTCAGGAGTTCGAGACCAGCCTGGCCCACATGGTGAAACCCCCTCTCTACGTAAAATACAAAAATTAGGCCAGGCGCAGTGGCTCATGCCTGTAATCCCAGCACTTTGGGAGGCCGAGGTGGGTGGATCACTTGAGCTCAGGAGTTCGAGACCAGCCTGGGCAACACGGTGAAGCCCCATCTCTACATAAAATACAGACATGAGCCACGGATAATGGCATGGGCCTGTAGTCCAAGCTACTCGGGAGGCTGAGATAGGAGGATGACTTGAGCCTGGTGTTAGGTTTTTTAAAGGGAAGGCGAGGGTTAAAGAAAGAGAGGGCGGCTCTACAGCAACACAGGTATGTTGCAGCAACCTACAGAGGTGGGGGACCAGCTTGATGCCAGAGCGTACCGCCGCTGACAGGGTGGGCACTTACAGGCTGGACGGGAGGGGCTGGGCAGTAGGGCTTGCTGCCGGGAAGATGTTGAGAGACGTTCCCATGGTGAGGCTGTTGGGTCCTTGTTCCCGGCAGAATCTGATCAGGATGTTCCTTCAGTTGGGCCCAACAACGTGTCGCCAGGATGATCCTTCACCCCAGCAAGGTGTGGTCGGGACGTTCCCGGCCGTGTGGTCAGGTGGTCGGGACGGTCCCGGGCCGTGTGGTCAGGTGGTCGGGACGGTCCCGGGCCGTGTGGTCAGGTGGTCGGGACGGTCCCGGGCCGTGTGGTCAGGTGGTCGGGACGGTCCCGGGCCGTGTGGTCAGGTGGTCGGGACGGTCCCGGGCCGTGTGGTCAGGTGGTCGGGACGGTCCCGGGCCGTGTGGTCAGGTGGTCGGGACGGTCCCGGGCCGTGTGGTCAGGTGGTCGGGACGGTCCCGGGCCGTGTGGTCAGGTGGTCGGGACGGTCCCGGGCCGTGTGGTCAGGTGGTCGGGACGGTCCCGGGCCGTGTGGTCAGGTGGTCGGGACGGTCCCGGGCCGTGTGGTCAGGTGGTCGGGACGGTCCCGGGCCGTGTGGTCAGGTGGTCGGGACGGTCCCGGGCCGTGTGGTCAGGTGGTCGGGACGGTCCCGGGCCGTGTGGTCAGGTGGTCGGGACGGTCCCGGGCCGTGTGGTCAGGTGGTCGGGACGGTCCCGGGCCGTGTGGTCAGGTGGTCGGGACGGTCCCGGGCCGTGTGGTCAGGTGGTCGGGATGTTCCCGGGCCGTGTGGTCAGGTGGTCGGGATGTTCCCGGGCCGTGTGGTCAGGATGTTCCCGGGCCGTGTGGTCAGGTGGTCGGGATGTTCCCGGGCCGTGTGGTCAGGTGGTCGGGATGTTCCCGGGCCGTGTGGTCAGGTGGTCGGGATGTTCCCGGCCGTGTGGCCGTGTGGTCAGGATGTTCCGGGCCGTGTGGTCAGGTGGTCGGGATGTTCCCGGGCCGTGTGGTCAGGATGTTCCAGGCCGTGTGGTCAGGTGGTCGGGACGGTCCCGGGCCGTGAGGTCAGGTGGTCGGGACGTTCCCGGGCCGTGTGGTCAGGTGGTCGGGATGTTCCCGGGCCGTGTGGTCAGGATGTTCCAGGCCGTGTGGTCAGGTGGTCGGGACGGTCCCGGGCCGTGTGGTCAGGTGGTCGGGACGTTCCCGGCCGTGTGGTCAGGTGGTCGGGACGGTCCCGGGCCGTGTGGTCAGGTGGTCGGGACGGTCCCGGGCCGTGCGGTCAGGTGGTCGGGATGTTCCTGGGCCGTGTGGTCAGGACGTTCCCGGCCGTGTGGTCAGGTGGTCGGGACGTTCCCGGCCGTGTGGTCAGGTGGTCGGGACGGTCCCGGGCCGTGTGGTCAGGTGGTCGGGACGGTCCCGGGCCGTGCGGTCAGGTGGTCGGGATGTTCCTGGGCCGTGTGGTCAGGACGTTCCCGGCCGTGTGGTCAGGTGGTCGGGACGTTCCCGGCCGTGTGGTCAGGTGGTCGGGACGTTCCCGGGCCGTGAGGTCAGGTGGTCGGGACGTTCCCGGCCGTGTGGTCAGGTGGTCGGGATGTTCCCGGCCGTGTGATCAGGTGTTCGGGATGTTCCTGGGCCGTGTGGTCAGGATGTTCCCGGACCGTGTGGTCAGGTGGTCGGGATGTTCCCGGCCGTGTGGTCAGGATGTTGGGCAGGATCTTGGGCAGGCCGAAGCCCTGTGGAATGTTTCACTTCAGCCTGGGTCTGGAAAATGGCAGGGGGCTTACAAAATGGTGCAGTTTGGATTAACACCTGGGAGCCAGAGGCTGCAGTGAGCTGATACTGCACCACTGCACTCCAGTCTGGGCAATGGAGCCAGAGTTTGTCTCAAATAAAAAGAAAAAAAAAAAACGGAAAGAAAGAAAGAAAATGTTAAACCCTCATAGTACTCAAATCAAAGAAACTAAATCAACAATGCAACACCATCCTGGCTACCAAACTGGTAAGGCTTTTAAAAAAATTGTAAGTCGGCCGGGCGCGGTGGCTCACGCCTGTAATCCCAGCGCTTTGGGAGGCCGAGGCGGGCGGATCACAAGGTCAGGAGATCGAGACCACGGTGAAACCCCGTCTCTACTAAAAATACAAAAAATTAGCCGGGCGCGGTTGTGGGCGCCTGTAGTCCCAGCTACTCGGGAGGCTGAGGCAGGAGAATGGCGTGAACCCGGGAGGCGGAGCTTGCAGTGAGCCGAGATCGCGCCACTGCACTCCAGCCTGGGCGACAGAGCGAGACTCCGTCTCAAAAAAAAAAAAAAAAAAAAATTGTAAGACTCGGGCCGGGCGTGGTGGCTCATGCCTGTAATCCCAGCACTTTGGGAGGCTGAGGCAGGTGGATCGAGACCAGCCTGACCAACATGGCGAAATCCTGTCTCTACCAAAAAAATACAAAAATTAGCCAGGCGTGGCCAGGTGCAGTGGCTCACGCCTGTAATCCCAGCACTTTGGGAGGCCAAGGCAGGCGGATCATGCGGTGAGGAGATCGAGATCATCCTGGCCAACATAGATGAAATCCCGTCTCTACTAAAAATATAAAAAATTAGCTGGGCATGGTGGCAGGCGCCTGTAGTCCCATTTACTCGGGAGGCTGAGGCAGGAGAATGCCCGGAACCCGGGAGGCGGAGCTTGCAGTGAGCCGAGATCACGGCACTGCGCTCCCGCCTGGGTGACACAGCTAGATTCCATCTCAAAAAAAAAAAATAGCTGGGTGTGGTGGTGCACACCTGTAATCCCAGCTACTCAGAAGGCTGAGGAAGGAGAATCGCAGGAACTCAGGAGGCAGAGGTTACAGTGAGCCAAGATCACGCCACTGCATTCCAGCTTGGGTGACAGAGCAAGACTCCATCTCAAAAAACTAATAATAAATAAGATAAATAAATAATTGTAAGACTCTGTGTTGGTGAGAATGAGAAGAGGAAAACTACCGGCTGGTGAACGTAATGTGACGTCTGTTTTGGGAGGACTTCGGCTCCATGTGTCAGAACAACCCACACGCCATCAGCGGTTAGACCAGAAGAGAGGAACAGTGAGCCAGGGTGTGGGTCTGCGATGAGATGGTCAGGCGTTTGCATTTTCTTCATACTCTTCTAGTTTTCTTCCTACAGTGAAGACGTGTTGTCTTTTGATGTGAAAAAGTCCCAGGGTTCCTTTGAAGCTTGAAGCAGGAATATTTAAAGACTTGACATAACTCATAAATCTATAGAATGGATTAGCCTAAAATGGTTCAAACACATACAAAAACTAGAAATAGCTTTTTTTTTTAGATAAATTCATAAATGACAGCTCATTTGTGAAAAACAAAGAGGTTGACCCGGGGCGGTCAGCCCTTCCCAGGATGTGACCCTCCTGCAGAGGACGTGTGCCCCAGGGATTATTTCAGATTGAGGGCCCTGTGGGGGCCTGCCCTCAGGCAGCTGCTGACCTGGCTCTGGGTGGACTGTGGCTCCTTCTGTAGCTTTTTTTTTTTTTTTAAAAACAGAGTCTTGCTCTGTCTCCCAGGCTGGAGTGCAGTGGTGCGATCTCGGCTCACCGCAAATTCTGCCTTCTGGGTTCAAGTGATTCTCCTGCCTCGGCCTCCCAAGTAGCTGGGATTACAGGTGCATGCCACCAGGCCCAGCTAATTTTTGTATTTTTAGTAGATACGGGGTTTCACCATGTTGGCCAGGCTGGTCTTGAACTCCTGACCTCAAGTGATCTGCCCACCTCGGCCTCCCAAAGTGCTGGGATTACCGGCGTGAGCCACCGCACCCAGCCTTGAGTAGTTTCTTGTAAAATGTGATGACTTCATTCTCTTGTCGCGGGTTGAAAAGCGAACTGTTACTTGAGGACATGCTAGAACATCATCTTCCCAAATTTTAGAGCAGGTGCCTTTCCAGAAACCAGGATATCTGTCAAGCTTTGTGGAGTGAGGGCCTCACCGTTTCTGGAGAGCCCCCTGGGGCATGACGAGGAAGGGCTGGGGGCATGTGGACATCACGTGCTCCCCACGTGACCCTCTCTGCATGAATTTTGTCTCTTTAGCCCCTCTGAAATCAAAGAAATCCTGCATCTGGCTGGACTCAATGAGCTGGAGGTGATTCCCTTGGTGCAGACATTTGGACACATGGAGGTGAGTGGCAGGAATGGAAGTTACCTGTTACCTAGTGCCTGGCGTGGAGTCCAGGGGCTGCAGGCTGGGCCAGGCTTGTGCCCAGGGGTAGGTGCAGCAGGTCTGTGGTTGCAGGCAGCGCAGCTCAGCACAACTCAGAGAGGACTTTGGTCTAGGAAGTCCCTGTCTGACTCGGCCAGAGCTGCAGGTTGGGGCAGGCTATCTGCCTGAGGAATGGAAGGGAAGAGCCAGAAAGGGGGTCCTGGAGGCTGGGAGGTGGTTTCCTTTTTAACTTGTATTCATCAGAGTATTATGTGAGGTAAAACACAGTATTAAGGAAAGAAAAGGGGTTTTTCAGGCCAGGTGTGGTGGCTTACACCAGTAATCCAGCACTTTGGGAGGCCGAGGCTGACGGGTCACCTGAGGTCAGGAGTTTGAGACCAGCCTGGCCAACATGGCGAAACCCCGTCTCTACTAAAAATACAAAAATTAGCCGGGTGTGGTGGTGGGCACCTGTAGTCCCAGCTACTTGAGAGGCTAAGGCGGGAGAATCGCTTGAACGCGGGAGGTAGAGGTTGCAGTGAGCCAAGACCACGCCACTGCACTCCAGCCTGGGTGACAAGAGCAAGACTCTATCTCAAAATATATATATACACACACACACACACACACATGTTCTTATATATACATACACACATATATACACATACATACACATATGTACACACATATATACACATATTCTTTTATATATATATATTTTTTATATATATATACACACACACACATATTCTTTTTCACATCTGTATCAAACAGACAGGAAGTGATGCAACATTAACCACCACAGTTTGATTTAATGGCTCTTAGGTTCCATTTATTTCTCTAACAGATACACCATTCTGGTTTCTATTTCCACACACCGCGGGAAGGAAGGTTGTTTTCACTTACACATGCCGGTGTTCTGGGCATGCCACTGAAGTTCCTTCCCACAGCTTGGTCCTCCGGCCTTTCTAGTTGATTCTCCCCATCACACTCTGCCCTAGGACCTGGCACGTGCTCTTAGCCTCCTGCCACCTCTCTACAGAATGTCTCTCCCAAGGCCACCAGGGTCCTCCAGGTCACTAAGTCCAGGGATGGTTTTAGTCCTTTCTGGCTGGACCCTTCGGTAGCTTCTGGTATCCCCAGCTGCTCTCCTGAGCCCCACACTTTCCGGCTTCCCCCTGCCACTGACTGTGCCTCCTCGGTATCTATTTGCATTTGCCTCTCTGTAGCTGGCGGTCCCCAAGGCTCCTCTCGGCCCCTGTCCCCACCTCCTACTCTCTCTAGACGGTGCCATCTCTGCTCCTGCTTTCTCTTCGTCTTCCTCTTCCTCTTCTGTCTGCACCTCAGCAGCTCCAGACCTCCTGGGTTACAGACCCTCATCCCCAGCTTCCTGCTGGTCACTTCCACTGAGGGGCCTCCTCCAGCCTCTGGTGTGCACACCAGAAGCAGACCGGCCGCGGTCAGCACCACCACCCGCCCGCGCCCTGACCCATGTTGGTCCTGCTGCTGCTGCTCCTCCTCCTCCTCTGTCATGCAAGCACCACCCCTGTCTAAACCACCACCGACTCGCCATGAAACTCTCCTAACGGGTCTCCCAGGGCCACTCTGCCCCTCCGTGCCGCTCTCCCCACCGCAGCAAGTCACAGCACAGCTCTGACCACTCACACCTGCCATCTCCTTAAAAGACACTGTTGTCAGGGCAGAACTGATTGCCACAAACCGGGTGGCTTAAGACAACAGAAATGTTCTCTCAGTTCTGGAGACCAGATATCCAAAATCAGCGTGTCGAAGGGTTGGTTTCTTACTGAGGAAGACCCTCCATGTGTACATTTGCTATTAGTATACCCTTGTGTGCTAGTTTTTGAGACAGGGTCTCGCTCCGTTTCCCAGGCTGGAGTGCAGTGGTGCAATCTTGGCTCACTACAACCTCCGCCTCCCGAGTTCAAGTGATTCTCCTGCCTCAGCCTTCTGAGTGCCTGAGATTACAGGCGCCCCACCACACCCGGCTAACTTTTTGTCTTTTTATTAGAGATGGGGTTTCAAGATGTTGGCCAGGCTGGTCTCGAACTCCTGGCCTCAGGTGATCCGCCTGCCTCGGCCTCTGAAAGTACTGGGATTACAGGCATGAGCCACAGTGCCCGGCCTAGTATACCTCCTTGGTATACCAGAAATAACTGCTTGGGTGTATTACCCATTTTTTTTCAACTTGAGTTTTTAAGGTTCTTTATATGTCCTAGATGCAAGTCCTCTGATGGAATTTGCAGGTATTTTCTCCCAGTGTGGAGCTTACATGCTTTTGGTGGCATTTCTGAAAACTTGTTGTGATCACCAGATCACAGAGATTTTTCTTGTATTTTCTTCTAAAGTTTAACTTGTGTGCATTTTTCATTTAGATCTATGATCCATGTTGAGTGTGGTATTTTTATTCTTTCTCCAGAACCCTTGAACATTCAAGTTGTCTTGAGTCACAGTCTCACTCTGTCACCCAGGCTGGAGTATGTGGCACAATCACAGCTCACTGCAGCCCTGAACTTCTGGGCTCAAGCAATCCTCCCACCTCAGCCTCCCGAGCAGCAGGGACCACAGGTGTGCGCCACCACACCCTGCCAGTTTTTTAATTCTGTGGAGATACCAGGTCCCACCGTGTTGCCCAGACTGGTCTCAAACCCCTGGCCTCAAACAGGTCCCCCACTTCAGCCTCTCAGAGTGCCAGGGTTACATGTGTGAGCCGTTGCACCTGGCCCCATTTTGGGTTAATTTTTTTGTTTATTTTCCTTTTTGTGAAGAGTGGGGTCTCACTATGTTGCTGGGCTGGTCTCAAACTTCTGGGCTCAAGTGATCTTCCTGCCTCTGCCTCCCTAAGTGCAATTTTTTTATTTTTTTATTTTTCTTGAGACAGAGTTTCGCTCTGTCGCCCAGGTGGAGTGCAACAGCATGATCTCGGCTCACTACAACCTCCACATTCCGAACTCAAGCAATTCTCCTGCCTCACTTCCCAAGTAGCTGGGATTACAGTGCCTGCCACCACACCCGGCTAATCTTTGTCTTCTTCGTAGAGATGGGGTTTTGCCATGTTGGCCAGGCTGGTCTCGAACTCCTGACCTCAAGTGATCTGCCCGCCTCGGCCTCCCAAAGTGCTGGGATTACAGGCGTGAGCCACCACACCCAGCCTCCTTTCATTCTTAGAATATATTCATAGTAGTTTTCTTGAAATATTTGATAAATTCTATATGTGGGCCCACTGAGAGTCAAGAGTCTGTGAACTGGATTCTACTTTCCAGTTTATTCGCACATCTCAAAATTTTTGGTTGAGAACTGAACATTTCAGTGAAAACATTATAGCAAAGCTGAATGTTTACTCCTTTCCCCAGTGGCTGGTGATGGTCGTTTTGTTGTTTTCTAGCAAGTGGTCTGCATTTAACCTGCAGCACCTGCCCCCGGCCGTGTGTGCTCGCTGATGTCTGTGCTGATTTTTTTTTTTTTTTTTTTTTTTTTTTTTTTTTTTTTTTTTTGAGACGGAGTCTTGCTCAGTCACCCAGGCTGCAGTGCGGTGGCACGATCTCGGCTCACTGCAAGCTCCGCCTCCCGGGTTCTCGCCATTCTCCTGCCTCAGCCTCCCGAGTAGCTGGGACTATAGGCGCCCGCCACTACGCCCGGCTAGTTTTTTGTATTTTTAGTAGAGACGGGGTTTCACCGTGTTAGACAGGATGGTCTCAATCTCCCGACCTCGTGATCCGCCCGTCTCGGCCTCCCAAAGTGCTGGGATTACAGGCTTGAGCCACCGCACCCGGCCGCTGAGATTTTTTTGGTTCTTATTTTTACGTTTTATCCTGGCTTCCTAGGGTCACCCCTCTGTCTTCATAGCTGGTCGTCAGCCGAGGGTTTGGGCAGAGGTTGTGCTCCCACACCTTGAGCCCACAGGCCTCCTCCCCTTGCCACAGGGCTGTGTGTGGACGATGGGGGGTGCACCCCCAGGTTCGCACAGTTCCCACCTGGCCCTCACAGGTCCCTGCACGTGTGTGTGGCCCCCGTCAGCCAGGCCTGAGGACAGTATGCAGCACCATCTGGCTTTGTGTTTCCAGTGTCACCCGTTAAATCTCCAGCCAGTCTTGGCTCTCCCCAGCAGGGACTGACCCTCTGGCAGGCGGAAGACACGGTCTTTTCTCCAGTTGCTACTTCTTTTTTTTTTTTGAGACGGAGTCTTGCTCTGTCGCCCAGGCTGGAGTGCAGTGGCCGGATCTCAGCTCACTGCAAGCTCCGCCTCCCGGGTTCACGCCATTCTCCTGCCTCAGCCTCCTGAGTAGCTGGGACTACAGGCGCCGCCACCTCGCCCGGCTAGTTTTTTTGCATTTTTTAGTAGAGACGGGGTTTCACTGTGTCAGCCAGGATGGTCTTGATCTCCTGACCTCGTGATCCGCCCGTCTCGGCCTCCCAAAGTGCTGGGATTACAGGCTTGAGCCACCGCGCCCGGCCTCCAGCTGCTACTTCTACTGACTGTGCCCCCAAAAGGGGTGGGTTTTTACCCAACCTCAAGTTAAGTCTGCCCCTCTGGCAGCAAAGCTGTGGTTTCCACACTGAGGGGGAAGGGGGCAGTGAGCAACCATAGGCCGAGGCCACAGAGTCTCTGTTCTTACGCAAAGTGGTATTTCCTACATAAACGTTTTTCTCTTTTTTCTTTTCAGAGACAGGGTCTCACTCTGTCACCCAGGCTGGAGTGCAGTGGCGTGATCATGGCTTACTACAGCCTCAACTTCCTAGGCTCCAGTGATCTTCCCGCCTCAGCCGCCCAAGTAGCTCGAACCACAGGCAGGTGCCACGACACCCAGCCACTTTTTTTTTTCTTAAACTGATTTTGTTTTTAAAAAATTTATGGCTGGGCACAGTGGCTCATGCCTGTAATCCCAACACTTTGGAAGGCCAAGGTGGGTGGATCACAAGGTCAGGAGATCGAGACCATCCTGGCTAACATGGTGAAACCCCGTCTCTACTAAAAAAAAATACAAAAATTAGCCGGGTGTGGTGGTGGGCACCTGTAGTCCCAGCTACTTGGGAGGCTGAGGCAGGAGAATGGCGTGAACCCAGGAGGCAGAGCTTGCAGTGAGCCAAGATTGAGCCACTGTACTCTAGCCTGGGCGACAGAGCCAGACTCCATCTTAAAAAAAAAAAAAAAAATTAGGCTGGGTGCGGTGGTTCACACCTGTAATCCCAGCACTTTGGGAGGCCAAGGCAGGTGAATCACTTGTGGTCAGAAGTTCAAGACCAGCCTGGCCAACATAGCGAAATGCCATCTCTACTAAAAATACAAAAATTAGCTGGGCGTGGTGGCACATGCCTGTAATCCCAGCTACTGGGAAGGCTGAGGCGGGAGGATCACTTGAACCTGGGAGGCAGAGGTTGCAGTGAGCCAAGATTGTGCCAGCCTAGGCGACAGAGTGAGACTCCATGGGGTTTCACCATGTTGTCCAGGCTGGTCTCAATGCCTGAGTTCAAACATTCTGCCCACCTCAGCCTCCCAAGGTGCTGGGATTACGGGACTGAGCCTCTGTGCCTGGCCTAATGTTTTTGTATTATCCGTAGATTTGAAACAGAAGCCCCAGGTGGGCAGAAGGAGATGAGCCCAGTCCTCCGCCCCCAACGTGAGCTCCTGTCTCTCCACAGTTCGTGCTGAAGCATGCGGCCTTCGCCCACCTGCGGGAGGTGGGCCCCTTCCCCTGCACCCTGAACCCCCACGAGGCAGAGTCCCTGGCACTGGTGAGCGCCATGATCGACCAGGTCCTGGAGCTGCACCCAGGCGCCCGATGGCTGCACGTCGGGTGTGACGAGGTGGGTGCCATCACCCCAGCTCTGTGCAGGACACTCTCCCCTGTCATGGCTTGTCCTTTTAAATAGGAAAATCGTCCAGGCACTGAGGCCTAGAGCCAGGCTTGTTCCCCTCGGGGAGCCCCGTCCAGCATCTTCCCTGGGTGGATGGACGGCCTGGCACGGGACAGCCTGCAGAGCCCGAGGGAGGCGCCCTCGTGTCAGATGAGACCACCCGGGGCAGCTGGGTTGGCAGAGGCCTGCGGTGGCGGGCAGGTTCACCCCCCAGGACCAGCAGTCAGCGCGAGTCAGGGTGCAACTCGAGGGACACCCTTTCGTTGCTGAGAGGAAGGAAGTTCTGCATTTGGACCCTAAAGCACCCACTGGAAAAGGTGGTCCCCAGGCGGTGCCGGAGACGTCCCCCCTCCAGCCCAGTGAGTCCCCACCCTCGCCCCTCCGTCCACTCACTGGACTCCAGCTCAGTCAGGGCCTGGGCAGGGTGCGGAGCTGAAAGGACCAGCGTTGGTGCCCACGGGGCTGGGAGGCTCTGCAGGGCTGTGGTTCACGGGGAGCCCAAGCTAAACATTTTAGCTCCAGAAGTTTCCTTTTGTTTGAAGGAAATCGGAGTGTGTAAAATGCACATAAGTTTTACCATTCTAACCATTTTAAAATATAGGCTGGGTGTGGTGGCTCACGCCTGTAATCCCAGCACTTTGGGAGACCAAGGTGGGTGGATCATCTGAGGTCAGGTGTTTGAGACCAGTTTGGCCAATGTGGTGAAACCCCATCTCTACTACAAATACAAAAATCAGCTGGGTGTGATGGCGGGCGCCTGTAATCCCAGCTACTCAGGAGGCTGAGGCACGAGAATCGTTTCAACCCGGGAGGTGGAGGTTGCAGTGAGCTGAGATCACGCCACTGCACTCCAGCCTGGGTGACAGAGCGAGACTCCAGCTCTAAATAAATAAACAAACAGGCCGGGCGCGGTGGCTCACACCTGTGATCCCAGCACTTTGGGAGGCCGAGGCAGGTGGATCACCTGAGGTCAGGAGTTCGAGATCAGCCTCGCTAACGTGGTGAAACTCCGTGTCTACTAAAAATACAAAATTAGGCCAGGCGTGGTGCCGTGCACCTGTAATCCCAGCACTTTGGGAGGCTGAGGCAGGCAGATCACGAGGTCAGGAGATCAAGACCATCCTGGCTAACACAGTGAAACCCCGTCTCTACTAAAAATACAAAAAATTAGCCGGGCATGGTGGGGGATGCCTGTAGTCCCAGCTACTGAGGAGGCTGAGGCAGGAGAATGGCGTGAACCTGGGAGGCGGAGCTTGCAGTGAGCGGAGATCAAGCCACTGCACTCCAGCCTGGGCGACAAAGCGAGACTCCGTCTCAAAAAAAAATTTTTTTAAGTAAAAATACAAAATTAGCCAGGTGTGGTGGTGGGTGCCTGTAATCCCAGCTACTCGGGAGGCTGAGGCAGGAGAATTGCTTGAACCTAGGAGGCGGAGCTTGCAGTGAGCCGAGACGGAGGTTGTGCCACTGCACTCCAGCCTGGGCGACAGAACAAGACCCTGTCTCCAAAATAATAAGTATAAACGTCAGCACCTCTTCCACATATTCATGGTGTGGACGATCACCCCAGGCTGAAGCCCCGCACCCACCCCCAGCCCCCGGCGACCACAGTCTGCTTCCCGTCTCGGTGGATCTGTGCGCCTGGGCATTCCACGGGCACCGAGTCACACAGTGTATGACCTGTGTTCCTCCGGGCCGTTGGCCGCCAGAGCTTGGCTCTCTGTTGAGGCCGAGCCGTGTTCATGGTGGGGGACGCTGCCCTATGCTGGTCTGTCATGGGGGATGGACCCCTGTGGTCTCCGCTTTGGCGGTTGTGAGAAGAGCTGCTGTAAACATTCACAGGAAACCTTGAGTAGAAGTTCAGGGCTCAGTGAGGAAGACAGGGATACGCTGGGGGTGGTAAGCAAAGGCTCCCAGCCCCTCCCCGGCCTCCTCCCCACAGGCAGCGGCCCCTCTCCGTCAGGGTACGGTGTGAACCCCGGACCCTCCCACCGGTGTGCAGGGCTGCCAAGGCAACCCCGTCCCGCTCCTCCCCTGCAGGTCTATTACCTCGGAGAGGGGGAGGCCTCGCGCCGGTGGCTGCAGCAAGAGCAGAACAGCACAGGGAAGTTGTGCCTGTCACACATGCGGGCGGTGGCCAGCCACGTGCAGACCCAGCGCCCCAGCGTGACACCCCTGGTGTGGGACGACATGCTCCGAGACCTGCCTGAGGACCAGCTCGCAGGTCAGCCAGCGGGGTTGGGGGAGGGGTGGGCCACTGACCTGCCCAAGACCCACGGCTTCAGAGAAAGAAGGTGCTGTAGGAAGTGGGCCCCAGGGTGAGCCCCAGCCCCTCACAGACCTGCCACAACCACCTCCTGCATCCCTCCGACACCGGGTCTGAGTCGTTTCCTAGAAGCCGTGGAGGTTTGGGCAGGAGAGCACAGGCCTGCCCGGTCCTAGAGGGCTTGGGAGTGACCCGCCCTCGTGGCAGCCTCCTCCAAGGCCAGCCTTGCTGGAACTGGGGGCCGAGGTTCCCGCTGGCAGCTCCTCCAGACCCTGGGCCCTGCTCACTCTGCCTGAGGCTTTGGGATGAGCTGCTGAGTGCCTTTCTGGGCCAAGAGGTGGTACTCAGACACTTGGCCCTGTTCCACACAGAGCCCTGAGGCTCAGTGAGCCCCCATGGCAGAGCTGGGAGCCAGGGTGTCCTAGGGCCGTGCTGGCCTGGCAGCTCCCACCCACGCATGGCCACATAGATGACTTAGAGTGACCTCCATTCAGCCACGTGCTCCAGCTGTGCCTGTGGCTCATGGCCTGGTAGAGCAGCAGCGGGAGCAGGGTCGCTGCAGTGGGCGCTGGCTTGGGAAGGCGCTGTGTGTGGTTGTGGCATTCATTGTCCAAACCCAGCATAGTGCCAAGTCTGTCTTAAAAAGGTATCTATGCTCACACTTTCAGGCAAATCAAGAACAGGTGGGTCCGAGGGGCTGAGGGTGTGGTCTGGGTGTCTCACCAACCTCATGTCCGCTCTGTCCGCTCTGTCTGCTCCGTCTGCAGCATCCGGGGTGCCGCAGCTGGTGGAGCCGGTGCTCTGGGACTACGCGGCCGACCTGGATGTGCATGGCAAGGGTCAGTGCCAAGGTGGGGGTGCGTTGTCGTGGCCACATGACTGGGAAGGCCATCCCTGACCCTGTGACCCTGCAGCCCAACTGCCCAGCCTAGGGCCTGCACAGGTAGAGGCCAGGGCACAGCTCCAGCAGACCCCAGCCCTGCACCGGTGCCTCACCTTCCCATTCTACCAGTGTTTTCCACCAGTGTTTTCCAGTGAGCAGGTGAACCAGGGGCCACGTAAGCTCTGGAGTCTCCCTGACTGGGACCCAGGCCGGCCACCTACACTCTGGAGTCTCCCACGCTGGGACCCAGTGGCTGTCACTGGCGGCTCCCGTGTCGGCTCTGGGTATAGCCCCGGGAGACATGTCCGGGGCCACGTCGGCCGCCTCCCCGGGAGCCACTCACCTGTTTGCTTTCTCACTCAGTCCTCCTCATGCAGAAGTACTGGCAGTGCGGCTTTCCGCGGCTGTGGGCAGCCAGTGCCTTCAAGGGTGCCACAGGGCCCAGCCAGGCCGTGCCCCCCATCAAGCACCACCTCAGGAACCATGTGCAGTGGCTGCAGGTGGCAGGCAGCAGGCCCACGGACTCACTGCAGGGCATCATCCTGACCGGCTGGCAGAGGTAAGCCCTGGCCAGTCAGAGGGTCCAGGGCAGCTCTGGTGGTCACCACATCGGCCTGTCCAGCGTCCGCTGAGGGCCTTCCCAGGTCGGTCAAAGGGGAAGCAGCCCAGGCCTCTGAGAAGAGCTGCAGGAGACAGCCATGTGGGGTTGGGCCCCGCACGCCAGAGCGGCCACAGAGGGTGCTGCTCATGTGTTCAGGGTCACAAACACGTGGTCCCCAGCCCCCATGCCACCCGTGTGCACCGCACCTGAGGCTGTGTGTGTATGTCTCGCTTGTGGCACAAGGAGGGGTTTCGGTTCTTTCAGGATTTCACTCAGTTGCTAGAAATGCCATCTCAATTCAGACCCCACAAGAAGGTTCTCGGGTCTCGCACAGGAAAGAATTCAAGGCCGAGCGCAGTGAGGGGAGGTCACCAAAAGGTGCCCAGTGACAGAGGTGGGGCCCTTGGAAGGCCAGCACAGGCGTGCCCGGCTCTGTTTTCCGTTTTTCTCATATCAGGGTCTTGTCTATGTAAACACTAAGCTGTGCTCCCTGTGGGTGGGGCCAACAGTGTGACAGAACGTGTCACTCCATGGGCTGAGCACGGTGGCTCATGCCTGTAATCCCAGCACTCTGGGAGGCTGAGGCAGGTGGATCACCAGAGGTCCGGTGTTCGTGACCAGCCTGGCCAACATGGTGAAACTCCATCTCTACTAAAGATACAAAAATTACCCAGGTGTGGCAGCATGTGCCTATGATCCCAGCTACTCAAGAGGCTGAGGCGGGAGAATCACTTGAACCCAGGAGGCAGAGGTTGCAGTGAGCCAAGATCACGCCGCTGCACTCCAGCCTGGGCGACAGAGCAAAAGTCTGTCTCAAAAAAAAAAAAAAAGAATGTATTATTCTATGGATTTAGAGAAAACTGTCCTGGACATTTCAGCGTGTAGCCTATGGAAGCCCAACTGTGGTGACCTAGAAGGCACATGCTGTCATGGGTGTGGGGATGCCAGGGCTGTCCGCTGTTGTAGGAGTGGCCCCTGCAGGTGTCTGAGCGCTTCCTCAGCTGTAAACATGCCGTGACTGTGGGTCCTGCCTGGCAAGGATGGGCCTTGTTAGTCTCATGAAGGAGCTGGGCCTCCGTGGCGTCACCCTCCGTGGTGTCACCCTCTGTGGCGTCACCCTCCGTGGCGTCACCCTCCGTGGCGTCACCCTGGCGCTCCCAGGTCCCTGCTCCCCTGACGACACCATGTGAAAAGCAGAGCTACAGATAAACCCCTGGTCGCCGGCCAAGTCCTGACCTTGGGTCTCATCTCAAGTTAGAGGGGTGAGGGGCAGATGGCGCAGGTGCCGTGGGCTAGGCAAGCGGCTGGAGGCAGGACCCCGCCAGGGGCCCCGTGCCCTGACCCACAAGGCTCAGATTCGATGGAGTCAAGAATTTCATGGTGGGGACCGCAGAGCCTGGTGGGCCAGCCTGCTACAGGGGCAGCTCACAGCTGCCATGCATGTCCACAGCTGGCAGCGGCTCTTTAGAAGCTTCCAGATAGTTCCCACTGTCCTGTTGGGATACAGCTCTGTCTGCACAAACTAGGACCGTCCATAGAGCAGGGCGAGGCTCCTCCTCCCCAGAGGGGCGGCACATCCTTCAGACGAGCCTGGGGCTGTGGCGTCAGGCATCGCCCAGCCTTCGCCTGTGCTCACACCTGGGGCGGCGTCTGTCACCCACCTCACAGCTGAAGAAACTGAGGCACAGGCAGGCGGAGGCCCCCTATCCGGCAGTGGGAAGCCCTGACTCCCACCCCAGCCAGGCTGAGGCCCCCCAGCCCTCGCTTGGGACAGATGCTGCCGCTGACCTGCTGCCTGCCAGGCCTGATCTCGCACCCTCCTCGTGGGGTCTTGGGGAAAAGCTGCCGCCCCCACCAGCCAGACAGGAGGCAGCCAAGGGAGAGAGTGGGCAGGAGAGGCCCAGAGGCCCTAGGAGGGGGGCATCAAGGGCAGCCCCCAGGAGCAGGAGCCTTTTCTCAGAGGCCAGAGGTGCTGGGGGGAGGGACGATGACTGGCCACCCACCCAAGGCCCACCCAGAGTTCCCATGGCTCTGGAAAGCATCGCAGCAAGGAATCCCTACGCTCTTCACGTGTCCGGTTTCTAGAACGCAGTTGATGTGAGAGCCCTGCCGCACAGAACCTGTCTTGGAAACCCTGGGCCCCGTGGGTTGAGGGGGTCAGGCTGCCCCCACGGCCCTGGAACAAGAGCAGGGATGTCCTGAATCAGGGCACCTGTGTCAGGCTAGTGGGGGTGGGCTGTGGAGCTGAGTGCCGCTCTCCTGGACCCAGGTACGACCACTTCTCTGTGCTGTGCGAGCTGCTCCCTGCAGGAGTCCCGTCCCTGGCCGCCTGTCTACAGTTGCTTCTACACGGTATGTCTGGTCTGGTCACCCCAAGCCCCGCCGGCTCCTCCCAGAAAGACCCGGAGGGCAGGAGGCCAAGCACCCAGAGCTCCAACCACCCTGCTGGACCGTGGTGGTTCTCACAGCAGGAGGATGGTCTCACTGCCCCAGCTTAGCCACCCGCCTGCCCTGAAGTCCACCCAGGCTGGGCCTGCACCCAGGTCTCCAAGCCTAAGCCCAAAGCAGGCTGGAGACTGACGCGGGACGCACCCCTCAGACACAGTGAATCCGCAGAAATGCGCGCAGGTCGGATGTGGGGAGCAGCTCCACCTTTGCTGCACACACATCCTGCACACCTGGCTGAGCAGGTGTGGGGTGCAGGCGCCCAGCCCTGGAAGGCCCTGCACCCTGGACCCAGCACTTACACTTCCAGGTTGCCTGAGGGAGTAGCAGGACCTATGGTCAAGGGCAGGCCCTGGGAGCCCCTCGGGGTCAGCAGGGGCTTGGCCAGATGAGCCGTGTGCATGGAAACTCGCAGGCCACACAGGAAATTAGCAACTGCATGGTGCTGACACAGAAAAATGGCCGAGACGCGCTGAGAGCAGGACCCATGGGCGTGGCGGCCCAGGGACGGGGGTGCAACCAGTGAGGACGCAGAATGAGATCAGATTGACTTAGCTGCTGAGTCTGAACTGCTTAGAAAAGGGCAGAAACGATAAAAGCAGACACTCACGTGCCCCACACTAAAGAGCTGCGTTAATATGGACGGTATTTGCAGCGTCCCTTGCCCACAGCCCCACCCGCCACCCCTGGGACTGGGGCACTGGGGCCGTCAGCCTCTCGCAGCGAGTATATCCATGAACAACTCGGAGATCTGTCCACGCTGGTGCCCACAGGCCTCACGGGTTTGTTTTGGGTGCTCTAGAATATTCCGTTGATTGTGTGAACCACAGTGGCAAACGCTGCGTGAGCCCTGGACACCTGTGCGGATTGGGCTGTGCCCAGCAGGAAGAACCACTTGCTGTCTGGGTGTTGCTGCCGGCAACACAGTCTTATTTCTGTTTTCTGATTTTTTAAATAACGAATGTATTTCACATGTTTAAAGAGAAGCAGCAAGCCCATCTGCCCCCAGGTCCCCTTGGGGCCGGCACACGCAGGGCTGGGCCCGGCCAGTGGCTCTCCATGCTGCCCGCCCACTGCCCCAGCACCTAGGCCTGCAGGTCCCAATGTAGCCCCTGCCCTCCTCCACAGGCCCCTCCAACTGTCCCGCTCTGTGATTTCAGGAGGATTTGATGGAGATGCTAAAGCGAAAGTGGAGAACCTTCTTGGGATTTCCAACCTGGAGATGATGGACCCTGTTAGGCAAGCACCCTGCAGCCCTCCCCGTCCCATTTCCCCGCTCCCCGTCCTTCTCTCCCCTTCCCCCGCCTGTGGAGACCGCTGTTCTCAGCAGGGCTCTCTGCAGGGAGGGGGCCGGCTCTTTCCCTGGCAGCAACATCCTTGCCCTTGTCACACAAGTCAGCCTCCATCTGCGCAGCTCTGTGGACGCGCTGCTGGAGGGCAACACGTGAGTGTGGGAGGCAGGTGTGGGTGAGCGGGCAGGCATGGGGTGGGTGAGGGGCAGGTGTGGGTGAGGGGGCAGGTGTGGGTGGGAGGCAGGTGCAGGTGAGGGGCAGGTTCACAAGCCCCACCCCACCCCCAGGCACAGGAGGAGGCAGCCTCATCTTTCACAAGGACTTTCTGGGGGACATAAGACTTAGAAATGTCTACCCCACTCTTAAAACATTTTCTGTATTACTGTAAAGCTGCCCCATGGCTGCCTTGGTAGCCCACGGCACACCCATATGTGGATTTGCCCCAGGTACGTCACCGGCTGGTTCAGCCCCTACCACCGCCGGCGGAAGCTCATCCACCCGGTCATGGTTCAGCACATCCAGCCCGCAGCACTCAGGTGAGACCCTAGGCTCTTACAGGCTGTGCAGCCGTGGGTTCTCTGAGGACTGCTGCTGCTGTTGACATGTCCTTCAACCAGAGGAGGAGCGGAGGGTGAGCCCCTAGTTGTAAAGGGCCCTCAGGTCTCAGATGTGCAGCTGTCACTGACTTGTTCCTCCAGACACACCGATGAGGGTCAGTAGCCCCATTTTACAGATAGGTAAGCTGAGGCACAGGGCAGTACTGACCATGGGGTTGAGGGCAAGTCCCGAGTGTGCAGAGTGCACGTTCACGGCGCCCTCACCCGCAGCCTCCTGGCGCAGTGGAGCACCCTCGTGCGGGAGCTGGAGGTCGCCCTGCAGCTGGCTTTCTACCCGGATGCCGTGGAGGAGTGGCTGGAGGAGAACGTGCACCCCAGCCTACAGCGGCTGCAAGCTCTACTGCAGGACCTCAGCGAGGTGGCCACCCCCTCACCCCCACCCCCACCCACCAGCCCTGGCAGGGACACTGCTCAGGACCCCTGAGGGGAGAGCTTGTGCCAGGAGGCTCCTGCTATGGGCAGGGGGGCTCTGCACTGCCAACTGTCAGCCAGGGCAACAGGGGCCCACGTGACTGTTGCACCCTGTGGCCCAGCAGTGTCTGGCCCACACTCAGTTCCTGAGTGCCCTGGGCAACCCCTGGGGGAGAGACTAGAAAACACAGAAAGCAGCAGCACAGGGAGACCCGCTTTGTGACACTGACTCTTCGGAAATAAAGAGTGGAAGCCGCGGGTGACATGCGAAGGGTTATTTATGGTTATTATGACCATGTCCTGCAAAGAGGGGCTGGCAGCCACTACTGAGGAGGAGGGTCCCACCTCTCTCCTGTCTGCTTTCACCGAGGCCACAGCCAGACCTGGGGCAAAGGCGTTCCCGGTCCTACCCAGCCATTCCTGGGCCTGCCGCCGCGGGGCTCACAGGACCCAGGAGTCCCCAGTTCACAGGCCAGGGCATCAGGCCAGGCGCTCTCGGTGCATACCGCACCTGGGAGGACCTGGGTGCACTCAGGAGACCAAGAGCCCCAGCGGGTCAGGATGGTTGGCATTCAGCTCCTACGGGGTGAGGGAAAGAGGCTGGAACTCAATTTCTGCAGAAAATCTCCTAATTTTTCTTGTTTGGTTAGTATTTTTGCAAAGACAGGATCTTCTTGTGTGCCCAGGCTGGTCTTGGACTTCTGGCCTCAAGCAGTCCTCCCACCTTGGCCTCCCAGAGTGCTGGGATTACTGGCATGAACCATTGCGCCCGGCCGGAGCTCCCGGTTTTTAAGCGCTGCACAATACTGGAAGAGCTGACCTGTTTTCTGGCCTCGCAGCTTCTGCTGAGGCTGAGGGTGAGGAACAGAGAGACCTTTCTGTGACGACCACGGGCAGAGCGGTCTATGCGCCGAGATCCTGGCATCATCAAGGGAGGCGGGTCCTTGGGGAGGGGCAGCTTCCACAGTGTGGCTGCAGCGTGCACAGCCAGGTAGGCCCCGGATGTTCGCCCCTCGCTGCCCTTGGGGAAGCACCTGACCGCTGGGGATGTCCACCCAGGGAGAGGACACTGTGTCGGGGACAACACGCAGCATCAGCACCCACAGGGGCCCGGCCTGGCCCGGCCTCTCCACTCGCCCGAGGTCTGGCTGTGGCCCACAGCAGGAGTCCAGGGCTGGCGAGACCTCCAGCTGCAGGAAGGCAGGCCCAGGCCTCACGATGGAGAGAGTCTGGGTGTCCTGGTCCGGCCTGCTGTTTCGTGCAGTGTGAAAGCAGCAGTGTGAGCAGGCAAGAGGCCGACTCGGCTGGAGGCACCGACTGAAGCCAAGGCCACGGGGTTCTGTGGGCTGTGCACGGGCTCAGGCACACCAGGAATGTGCCACGGGTCCTGTGGGTGGTGCACAGGCTCAGGCATACCGGGGCTGTCAGCTCTGGCTCCCAGGGTCGCCGGCCTCACTGTCACTGCTCTGAGACAGCTCTGTGGGGCTTTCAAGGCAGTGCAGCTCCAGGAAGCTGGTGATGAGCTTGGCGATGGCTTCCACATCACTGGGCAAGGCCGGCAATGGGAGGAAGGTCAGGTCACCTCAGCACAGGGCGCCATGAGACCCCACAGCAGCCTCCTCCTCAACCACCCACCTCCAGCAGCCCCTGGGGCTCCCAAACTGGACCCAGCACTTCCTGGCCGCCTCCTACCCTCCCAGCCACGGAGGCTGCCCCTGAGCCTGCACATGCTTAACGTGGGCCCCTCTGTTTCTCGTCCACAAACTCATCTCCTCTCCCAGCTGTCCTGTAGCTCTGGGTGGTCAGGAACGGGAGTCACCTGACACAGCTGCAGCTCCAGCCAGATCAAAGTCCCACAGCCTTACCTGCGGTGGCCCATGACTGCACTCTGCGTGAGGGGGTGGGAGAAGCCCGTCGCAAGCCGGAGCACCACCATGTAGCCCTTCCCGAAGTACCGGACCTTCTCCTCCTCCACGCTCACATCGCGGACATCATGCAGCAGGACCACCACTGTGGGGAGACGGTCAGTGGCCGAGCCGTCCCCGCCCACACGTGCCACCCGGCAGTCACACCAGGGCCACTGGCGCCATCGAGAGCGACAGCCACGCCTGGTTGGCAGCAAAAGCATTTGCTGTTTCCTGCCTGAGGCTGGGTCCTGGAGGACTGCTGTGGCCCTGACAGCAGTGCAGGGTCCTCCGGGTGGGAAGGACGTGCCCGCGGTGCAGGCTGGCAGGCCACATGCACAGCCTGCTGGTTCTCCTGGGAGTGCCGACCACGGGGACCCGCTCAGTGCGAGGCCGCCATCTTTACACTGTACTGTTTCCCCGAGGTTGGCTGCTGAGCCAGGGCCACCCTGCAATTTCCTGTGGCAACTCAGGGAAGCCACCTCTTTGGGTACCAGGGCGGCCCCAACTGTTGTCAGAAAACGGCACAGCTGCCTCTCACAGCCCAGGCCAGGCCTGCAACTCCTCTCCCCAAAGCCACGGTGACTTGGGGCCAATGCCCTGGCCAGGTCCCTGCAGGGATCTAGGAAGCAGCGTGTCAGAAGCACAGCATTGTGGCACTAAACCCAAGACTGCCCAGCAACTCTGGTCACCAGAATCTGTCCCCTCTCTGGGGCTATGCATGGGCAGCCGGACCCTGGGGCCTCTCTCTCTGCGGCAGCATCTACAGGAAACTGGTACTGACCACAGCTGGGCCACTGCCCAGGCTCAAGGGTGGGGGGTTCCTCGGACCTTCCAGCCCCTACTGCAGGCCCAGGAGGACCCACAGGAAAGCTGGAGCAGAGCCAAGGCCCGCAAGTAGCCAGGTGGCCCCACTCCGGAACGCCCGTGGGCTGCCATGGCTCTCCCTGCCCCACCCTGTGACCTGCCGCTGGGGCCAGACTGTACCTGGGGACAAGTGGCTGCCAGGCAGGCGGGAGAACACAGCTAAACAGGCTGCCCAAGCACGCTGGGCCAGACCCCTGCTCTGCCAGACCTCTGCTCCTCCCACCCTCCCCAGGGGCCAAACCTCTAAAGAACCCAGGAGGCTCTAGGACCCCGCCCAGCAGGTGAGCAGATGAGCAGGTGGGGCGTATCTGTGGGATCCTGCATCCAGCGGGCAGGACACAACCCTGGTCACCAAGCAGGCAAGCTTGGACCAAAGGCGTTTCCAGGCCTCCCGCCGCCAGGTCCCGTGGGTCACCCAGATGCCCACAGTGCCCCATGTCCCCAGGCTCCCCACAACTCACCCTGGTCATGGCCTGCTCTGAAAAGAGTCAGCAGCTTCTTGTAGAGGCTGAACGTCTTCAAAACAACCTTCCCTGTGCTCTTGTCAAAGATGGCTTCCTGGAAACCGACAGGGACTGACCACCATGAACCTCCAGGAACAGGGGCCCCGAGGCTGCTGGGGCATCACCCCCACCCTCACCAGGGTAGACACTCAAGAAGGGGGGCTGGGGCCCCTCCCAGTCAGAACCCAAAGCCCTGAAGCTGCAGGTGCTGCTCTGTCAGAGCTGGACATCTGTAGCCAGCCTGACTCCTGTTGGGAACTGGGGAGCTGGGCAGGTGCAGCGGGTGCTTGCTCCACTGCAGGCAAAACAAGTGCAGGGAGGCAGCGGAACCAGCAAATGAGGGCATGGAGGTCAGAGGGCAGCACTGGGCCAGGCTGAAAGGACTCAGGAGGGGCTCCGAGGTGGGAGGGCCGACCACGGGGAAAGCTGACTCGCATCCCATCATGGCAACTCCGGGAAGAAAGCACTTTGGTGAAGACAGTCACGGAGAGCTTCTAAGAGAAAAATGCCTTCGGGAGATTCCTTGGCCAAGAATCGTACCAGGTGAGTGCAGGGACCATGTCCTAATGAATGGAGACCTCCAAGCAGGGACCAACACTTCAGGACGGGGAGGCGCTGGGCCACCCATGGCCCTTCCTCCTCCTTTCATTCCCATTGCAAGAAAACCCAGGAGCTGAACAGTCCTGGACTCTGTCCTGCCCCCGAGCCGGCCTTACCTCCCAGTCCTCCAGGTTCTGCACGGCCACAAACAGGCAGCCTGTGACGTAGAAGAGCTTCCAGCCCAGGCTATCTGAAGATGGACATAGGGCGCCAGCCTGTGAGCTCCAGGGACGTGCCCATGGGAGGCCCCACCTAGCGCAGCCTCCCCCACGCTTGCAAGGACCGCCTGGGCAGCTTCCTGTGCTGCTGACCCTGCCCTGGCCACTGAGGACCCACATGCGGCACACCCTGCCCAGCTCTGACCCCCGGCGTCCACGTGGGAGAGGCAGGTGGGGTGCACAGGGCCTCTGCCTGTCTGGGCAGGCCCAGTGATGGTGGCAGTGGGGGAAGTACGTCTCACCCCACAGCTGGATCTTAGACGGATACTCAAGAGCATCTTTCCCGGAATATCTGATGACCCAAAAACACCGAAGACTTAAGAAGTGAAATGCAGGCTGGGTGCTGGGCGGGATGGGCGTGCGGAAGAACAGCAGTGCGTGGAGGGGCGCGGTGCCCACCAGCAATCAAGGGGCAGAGATGCCGATCTTAAAGGCTGCCCCATGGACAGTCACAAAGGACCGTTTTCCCTTCTTTTCTCTGTTTTCCAAACAGCTGAGACAGTCATGGGGGGGCGGGGCAGGGGGTGCTTTACCTCCACTGTAGTAGGCAGCAGCCAGGCCAATCGACAAGATTCCTGTGAAGAGAAAGTGACTGCCTGCCTATTGATCCCGGTAAGACCCCACCTCCTCCCCGGTGCAGCGGGACCTGGAGCCACAGCCCCTGATGAGCAGGCCCTTCCCACTATAGGAACAGCTGTGGTCAGGGGTTACAGACCACCAGGTTCAGAGTAGGGGAAACAGCCAGGAAGTTGGTTCGATAATGCAGTATAGCTGGACATAGTATCACACGCTTGTAATCCCAGCTACCTGGGAGGCCGAGGAAGGAGGATCGCTTGAGCCCAGGAGTTTGAGACCAGCCTGGGCAACCTAACGAGACCTCATCACTAAAGAAAACAAAAACAAAACACAGTATACACTATTCACAGTATTTACTGGACACATCCGCCATGTGAGGCTCCAGAACTGACACGGGTGTTACTCCAGCAGCCCGTGGTGAGGCCTGAAGACTGTGCACAAAGAATTACAACGCAGCGTGCCACGCAAAACACACAGGAGGCTGTGGCGTGTCACATAAAATGTGGGCCCCAGAGACACAGCTGCTGAGGTACAGCCAGCACCACTCCTCACACGGTGTCCCGTCAACACAAGTGCAGCTATCCCCAAGGGTACAGGACCCTACTGGTGAGTAGGGACGGAGGACAGGAGGCTAAGTGGACTGTGAGTCCTATGAGGAGGTCTGAGGATCAGGGAAGAGAAGAAATGGGAACCCACAATCACCCATCACACGGTTCAAAACAAGTACAAAGGAAAATACGGTGACCTCAGAAAAGCTCACAGAGTATTAAATACTCTGGGTGTTAGTGGTTAAAAGGGGACAAAATAGATGTGCATTATCTGTAAAACGAAGTACACAGGATAAAATTTGAATGGATACAAAGAAAATAGCTGTTCGATTTCAGGGTAATAGAAAAAACAGAAAATACTATGTTTCATTTTCATCCTTTTTGAAAGTCAGGCTTCCAATTCTGGGGTTCTGGGGAGGGACAGCCTCTGGGGAGAGCCTTACCAACCAGCAGGGACCAGGACCGGATGCCTGGAGCCCTCTTCAGATGGAGGCGGGAGCTGGTGCGGGTCTCCACCTGCAGGTACATCCCGAGAAGGCAGCACCAGTCTCTACAGGAGGAGGGGCCTGGGGACAGACAGAGGCAGCTGAGCCCTGCACACAGGCAGGTGCCCACGCCATCAGGCCCAGGCTGGAGGCCAAGAGCAGGTCCCCCAACTAAGTCACCTGCAGCCCCAGACACCATCAGCCAGTCTGATCTGTTCTCTGTGGTCGGGCACATCACTGGATCCCCCAGAGACCCCGTTTCCTGTGTAAGGAAGACCCTCTTCCGTTCACAGTGACACCGACTGCACGGGGGCTGTTTCCCGCTCAGACTCACGAGCTACAGCTGCATCACCACCTGCCCATCCTATCTGGAAACCTAATGTCTTGAGGAGGCCGCTAGCCCCCAGCAGCCTTTGAGCTTCTAGCACCTGTCAGCACCCCCTCTCCCCTGTGCTGGCCTCCACCAAGAAAGGGAACTGAAAGTCCCCTCATGGCTTCAGGCCGTACTGGCTCTCGTACTGGCATAGACCAACAGTCTCAGCTCTCTCTCTGCCTTCCTCCACCTGCTGAAAGTTCAGACTGCACAGTGGAGCGTCCTAAAATGGCCAGAACCGACGAGTCACCAAAGGGGCTAATCTTCCACACCGGGTTCTGCACGGACTGCAACAGCCCTGCCACTTCACAGTACGCTGCGAACACTGGCCCCAGGGACCCCGTTCTGGCAGTTTCTCAGGGCTTTCCCTGTGAAGTCAAATTTCTGACATTAAATAGGGGGTTCAGGCTGGGCACGGTGGCTCATGCCTGTAATCTCAGCACTTTAGGAGGCCGAGGCATGCGAATTGCTTGAGTCCAGGAGTTCGAGACCAGCCAGGACAACGTGGTGAAATTCCGTCTCCAGAGAAACTATTTAAAACTTAGCCCGGTGTAGTGGTGCACGCCTGTGGTCCTAGCTATTCAGGAGGCTGAGCTGGGAGGATCACCTGAGGCCAGGAGGTGGAGGCCGCAGTGAGCCGAGATCGTGCCACTGCACTCCAGCCAGGGTGACAGGGTGAGACCGTGTCTCAAAAAAATAAAAAATAGTGGGTTCAAATCACAAAACCAATCCTAGATGCTGGTATATGACTGGGCTCCCTCCCGGGCCTCAGTTACCGCACTGCTCCCCAAACACCCGGCATTCCACACACAAATGCACACACACCCGGCATTCCACACAAATGCACACACACAAATGCACACACACCCGGCATTCCACACACAAATGCACACACACCCGGCATTCCACACACAAATGCACACACACCCGGCATTCCACACACAAATGCACACACACCCGGCATTCCACACACAAATGCACACACACCCGGCATTCCACACAAATGCACACACACAAATGCACACACACACCCGGCATTCCACACACAAATGCACACACACCCGGCATTCCACACACAAATGCACACACACCCGGCATTCCACACAAATGCACACACACAAATGCACACACACAAGCACACGCCCGGTGGCAGAGCCGCCCGCGCCGCTGGTCGCACCGAGCGCTCGTTTCTTTGTCCGGGTCGAGGGCGCTCCCGCCGCCGTGGCCAACCTGCAGCGGAACAGCCGCGAGGCCGCCCGCGACGGGCAGGGCGGGACACGGAGCAGCCGACAAGCGGGTCCAGGACGCAAACCCCGTCCGGAGTGGGCCCCAGGGTGCCGGGACGCGCGGCACGGAGCGGGAAGGAAGTGCGGAGCCCACCCAGCCCAGCCGCCTACCGAGAGCACAGCGGTCCCCGCGCGGCAGCAGAGAGACGCGAACCGGCAGGGGCGGGGCCGCGCGGACTTCCGGGATTGGAGCGGAGCGGAGCCGACTTTCGGGGGCGGGACCTCGCGGACTTCCGGGGTTGGGGGCGGGGCCGCAAGCATTTCCTGGATGGGGCGGAGCCGAGCGGATTTCCGGGATCGCAGGCCGGGCTGCACGGACTTCCGGGACCCGGGCGGAGCCACAGGAGGAGTCGGGTGGTTCCAGCTAAAGGAACCAGTTTTTTTTTGTTTTGTTTTGTTTTGGTTTTGGTTTTGGTTTTTTTTAGTAGAGACGGGGTTTCACCGTGTTAGCCAGGATGGTCTCGAACTCCTGACCTCGTGATCCGCCCGTCTCGGCCTCCCAAAGTGCTCGGATTACAGGCTTGAGCCATCGCGCCCGGCCTAGGAACCGGTTTTCTTGGAAAAGAGAAACGTGTGGGGAAACGTATCCGAAAGCAAAGAACTTACCAAAGCCTATGAGCGTCTTCCCAACATAGAAGCGTAACTGAAGCGGTTCTCATTGCCAAAAATGAAGATTTGAGCATGAATAAGAACAGTAATTCCAATGAATTGAAAATCCTGAGGTGCTCCAGGCTGTAATTCATAATAATGTATTTTTTAACTGTGTTCACTTTTGGAGGATGCTGGCAAGCTCTCCCCAGTTTGTGGCCTGGTTAATAAAAGGAAAGCATCAAGCATTTGTCCTGCCTTTATGAAATTTACAGCAGAGTAACCAAATACTGCATGAGAAGAATGTCTGATTATAGAAGTTTTCCCGCTAATAAATGAAGAAGAAACAGTAGGATTAACACATCACCTTATGAATTAACGGACCTGGGCAATGTCATCAATGACTGCTAATTAACATCGCAAAAAGGTCGGATACTGGAAGTACACAACACCATCCATGAAGTAGTCTTGCCAGAAAAAATTTAAGCTGAAAGTGAACAAGTTTCTAAAGTGAATTAGTGGAAATTTGGAAGACAAGACTGTACTAAAGGATTCTACAAGGATACAAGTCAGCAATTGCGGGTGTAAAACAAAAATAAAATTCAAACCCTCAACCATCTGAATGGACCCCTCCTCTTGGCCAAGAGCATTCCAAAGTTATCCTGAAAAACTAGTTAAGGCAGTGATGGGAAGGAAGAGACAGACATACCTTACTCCCTCCTCCCTTTTGGAATTCAGGCAGACAGCTGACCAGCATTCACATTAAAACAGATCTTGAGCCAGCCGGGCGGGCGCGGTGGCTCATGCCTGTAATCCCAGCACTTTGGGAGGCCAAGGCGGGCAGATCACAAGGTCAGGAGAACGACACCATCCTGGCTAACATGGTGAAACCCCATCTCTACTAAAAAAAAAAAACCCCAAAAATTAGCTGGGCATGGTGACGGGCACCTGTAGTCCCAGCTACTTGGGAGGCTGAGGTAGGAGAACGGTGTGAACCCAAGAGGCAGAGCTTGCAGTGAGCCAAGATGGTGCCACTGCACTCTAGCCTGGGCGACAGAGGGAGACTCTGTCTCAAAACAAAAACAAAAAAACAAACAACAACAACAACAAAAAAACATCTTGAGGCTGACAAAGTAGACTCTGTAGCAATGACACCAAATTCCAGCCTGACTCTGGTGTAGGATTACATGACAGATAGGAGACCCTGGAAGAAATCGAAGTACTTTACCCCACATTAAATTTCTTCGACGTATTTTGAAATAGCCCTGCAAAGCTATCCCTTGTGAGGAAAATCTACATTCTGTAGAGAATCCCTGCTCCTTTCCAGGTCTTTTTCCTGCTTCAGGAGAGAACTCTAATAAGAAGCACTTACAATCTATTCTCTCTGAAGCCTGCTACCTGGAGACTTCCTCTGCTTAACGGAAATCTTGGTCTCCACAAGCCCCTATCTTAACCTATAAACTCCCTTCTGTTGATTCTAGGTCTTTAGACGTAACTTAACCTTTTCAATCAATTGCCAGTCAGAAAGTCTTTGAATCTACCTATGACCTGGAAGCCCCCCTACTACAAGTTGCGTCACCTTTCTGAACCAAACCAATATACGTCTACATGTATTGACTGATGTCTTACGTCTTCTGAAAATATATAAAGCCAAGCTGTAACCTAACCATGTACATTTTCTTAGGATCTCCTAAGGGCTATGTCACTGGCCATTGGTCACTCATATTTGGCTCAGAATCTCTTAAAATATTTTACAGTTTGCCTTTTTTTGTCAACATAGGAAATCCTACAGGCAAATGACCTGATTTTTTAATAATATATACAAGGAGAAGGAGAGAAGGATATGGATAGAACCTACAAATTTAAAAAATGACAACAACTTTAAAATCAGGAACTCTGCAACTTTTTTTGGGGGGGACAAAGTCTCACTCTGTTGCCCAGGCTGGAGTGCAGTGGCACCATCTCAGCTCACTGCAGCCTCCGCCTCCCGGGTTCAAGCAATTCTCCTGCCGCAGCCTCCCAAGTAGCTGGGACTATAGGCACGCATCACCACGTCCAGCTAATTTTTTTATTTTTAGTAGAGACAGGCTTTTGCCATGCTGGCCATGCTGGTCTCGAATGTCTGACTTCAGATGATCCGCCTGCCTTGGCCACCCAAAGTGCTGGGATTACAGGCATGAGCCATTGCGCCCAGCTTGAACTCTGCCACTTCTAAGTAGGCCTCAAGTTATGTCAAAATCAAGTTTTTATTTTTAAAGAGAGATTTTTCAATGTCTTCCGTAAGTTCATAGAAAAAGAGACTTAAGAAACATATGAATCAATTGTAATATAGAGTAATAGAACATACTAGACCTTATGTAGATCCTGATTTAAACAAACTGTAAAAAAAATTGTGAGAAAATGGGGAAAACTGGACATTGGCTATTTGATTAAAAAAAAATTAGGTGATTGTAATTTGTTCTTTTTTTTTTTTTTTACTTTTTTTTTGAGACAGAGACTTGCCTTGTTGCCCAGGCTGGAGTGCAGTGGTGCGATCTCAGCTCACTGCAACCTCTGCCTCCCAGGTTCAAGCAATTCTGCCTCAGTCTCCTGAGCAGCTGGGACTACAGGTGCGCACCACCACGTCTGGCTAATTTTTTGTATTTTATTAGAGATGGGTTTTCACCGTGTTGTCCAGGCTGGTCACGAACTCCTAAGCTCAGGCAGTCCTCCCACCTTGGCCTCCGAAAGTGCTGGGTTTACAGGCATGAGCCTCTGCACCAGGCCATAATTTGTTCTTTCAACCATATTACAGTTATGTTTTTATATTTATTTACTTATTTATATTTTAGAGATGGAGTTTTGCTCTTGTTGCCCAGGCTGGAGTGCAATGACATGGTCTTGGCTCACTGCAACCTCTGCCTCCCGGATTCAACTGATTCTCCTGCCTCAGCCTCCCAAGTAGCTGGGATTACAGGCACCCACCACCACACGCAGCTAATTTTTGTATTTTTAGTAGAGATGGGGTTTCATCATGTTGGCCAGGCTGGTCTCAAACAAACCTGACCGCAGGCAATCCACCTACCTCAGCCTCCCAAAGTGCTGGAATTACGGGCGTGAGCCACCACACCTGGCCAGTTATGTTTTTTTTTTTATTTATTTATTTTATTTTATTTTTTTTTTTTTTTTTTTGAGACGGAGTCTCGCTCTGCCACCCAGGCTGGAGCGCAGTGGCCGGATCTCGGCTCACTGCAAGCTCCGCCTTCCGGGTTTACGCCATTCTCCTGCCTCAGCCTCCCGAGTGGCTGGGACTACAGGCGCCCGCCACCTCGCCCGGCTAGTTTTTTGTATTTTTTAGTAGAGACGGGGTTTCACCGTGTTAGCCAGGATGGTCTCGATCTCCTGACCTCGTGATCCGCCCGTCTCGGCCTCCCAAAGTGCTGAGATTACAGGCTTGATCCACCGCGCCCAGCCGCCAGTTATGTTTTTAAAACATTAACCAAAAAGCTATACAAATGACAACCTAAAATTATCCTTTTATTTAAGCTGAAGTTGAGGGGAGATGTTTTCTGAGAGATGTTGACATGAATTTGAGTAATCTAGAGGGTTGAGACTTCCTGAATTTCACTGATGCATTTGTAAAAATCTATACAAACTGAAAACTATAAATAAGAATTTTTTTTTTTTTGGGCCGGGCGCGGTGGCTCAAGCCTGTAATCCCAGCACTTTGGGAGGCCGAGACGGGCGGATCACGAGGTCGGGAGATCGAGACCATCCTGGCTAACACGGTGAAACCCCGTCTCTACTAAAAAAATACAAAAAACTAGCCGGGCGATGTGGCGGGCGCCTGTAGTCCCAGCTACTCGGGAGGCTGAGGCAGGAGAATGGCGTAAACCCGGGAGGCGGAGCTTGCAGTGAGCTGAGATCCGGCCACTGCACTCTAGCCTGGGCGGCAGAGTGAGACTCCGTCTCAAAAAAAAAAAAAAAAAAAAAAAAAAAAAAAATTTTTTTTTTTTTTTGAGATGAAGTCTCATTCCGTCACCCAGGCTGGAGTCCAGTGGCATGATCTGGCTCACTGCAACCTCCACCTCCTGGGTTCAAGCGATTCTCCTGCCTCAGCCTCCCAAGTAGCTGCGATTACAGGCACCCACCACCATAGCTGGCTAATTTTTTTTTTTTTTTTGAGATGGAGTCTAGTAGAGACAAAGTTTCACCGTGTTAGCCAGGATGGTCTCGATCTCTTGACCTTGTGATCCGCCCACCTCGGCTTCCCAAAGTGCTGGGCTTACAGGCATGAGCCACTGTGCCCAGTCCATTATTGTATTTTTTTTTTTTTTTTTTTTTTTTTGAGACGGAGTCTCGCTCTGTCACCCAGGCTGGAGTGCAGTGGCCGGATCTCAGCTCACTGCAAGCTCCACCTCCCGGGTTTAGGCCATTCTCCTGCCTCAGCCTCCCGAGTAGCTGGGACTACAGGCGCCCGCCACCTCACCCGACTAGTTTTTTTGTATTTTTTAGTAGAGACGGGGTTTCACCGGGTTAGCCAGGATGGTCTCGATCTCCTGACCTCGTGATCCGCCTGTCTCGGCTTCCCAAAGTGCTGGGATTACAGGCTTGAGCCACCGCTCCCGGCCAATTTTTGTATTTTTAGTAGAGATGGGGTTTCACCATGTTGGCCAGACTGGTGTCAAACTCCTGACCTCAACTGATGCACCTGCCTCGGTCTCCCAAAGTGCTGGGATTACAGTCGTGAGCCACTGTGCCCGGCCTCAACATTGAAGTGTCAACTTGAAACTACCTTTGCAGAGATTAAGGCAGTGAGAGAGGCTGGGTGCAGTGGCTCACACCTGTAATCCCAGCACTTTGGGAGGCTGAGGTGGATCACTTGGGCCCAGGAATTCAAGAACAGCCGGGGCAACATGGGGAGACCCTGTATCTACAAAAAGCTTAAAACTTAGCCATGCATGGTGGTACGAGCTGTAGTCCCAGCTACCCAGCAGGGCTGAGGTGGAAACATTACTTGAGCCAAAGAGGTTGAGGCTGCAGTGAGCTGTGATCACACCACTGCTCTCCAGCCTGAGTGACAGAGTGAGACCCTGTCTCAAAAAAAAAAAAAAAAAAAAAAGAGAAATTTCACATAGTTAATTCCATCTTCCTTCTGACATCCAAGCTGTCCTTGGTTATTCCTGGGCATAAGCCAAGCTAATTTCAGGAGCTTTGGGAGGAATTTATGGTTTAACTTTGAAGCAAGGATGATAATAGTCCCTTCCTAAAACTATCACGTCCCTCTTCTGGGGCTGAAACTGCCTTTGTAAAGCTAATGAAAGGCCACAAGTTTAGGATTGTGGGAGGGGCCTGAACTCTGCTAAAATGTAGGCCTGGTTTCTACAATCCCTTACTGCTCAGGATTCATGTAGCCAGAGGTCACAAGATTTGCAACTTCCCGAATTGCACCTATAGATAATATCAGTATTGCAGAACCTAAGATTGGCTTTTTGAGATGTTTTTCAGAGTGAACCCACCCCAACCTGTGACTCAGGACTCAACTGGTTCCTGTGGCCCCACCCTGAGGCAGACTCAGTGCTTGAGGACCATTTTCCACACACCTTTATGATTTCATCCCCAGTCAGTCAGCAGCACCCATTCCCTAGTCCCCTGCCCACCAAATTGTCCATAAAAAACCCTAACCGCTGAGCCTTTGGAGAGACTGATTTGAGTAATAACTCTGTCTCCTGTGTGGCCTGCCAGGTGTCAATTAAATTCTTTTCCTGTCGTGCTGCAATCTTGATGAATTGACTTTTTGTCTGTACAGCGGGCAGGAAGAACCTGACAGTCAATGACAAGCTGAAGAATGATGAGATTCATACATTCGGAAAGGAGAGCTTTATTTCTCATAAAAGATTTCAACCTGCAGGGTGGCCATTGTGACAGGCAGGGAAGCACTGCCTCTGGCCAGAAGCCAGAAACAGACACTTCCAGGGAGGGGCAAAAGGAACAGGAATCTTTGCAGAGTAGTGTGTAAATATACATATTTAGCAAGCTACAGGAGGCGTCATGAATATTTTTGAAGAGAGAAACATACACAACCACAGTGAAGCTTCAGGCCCCTTCATGAGGGTCATGTCATCTGGCCAGAAGCACTCCATGGTTAGTGTGATCTCTTATCAGTAAGGAATACTGGTCAATTGCGCTGGAACTGCAAATGAGAGGGTTATCAGCGGTGGAGTCTTTCGAAAGGGCTGGTTTCCGTCAAGCTCTTAGCAAAGAAAACCTAATGGTCGTCAGCCAAGGGCCGCCCGTAATAACAGGTGTCTCACCTCCCATCTGTCATGGCTGAGAACTATCTTCAAGGTAACTCTGGGATCTCCTTAGCCAGTAGGGGGTTCGTGCAGTCAGTTGGGGGTCTTTGGATTTCATTTTCACTTCTCAGAGGACAGGAAGAAAGGCTCTAACATGGGGAATCCTGAGAACTGCTGGTGTCTGTTAAATATGACTACAAGTTATTTTTCTTATGTCACACTCTTCCAGACATGTTCTTATTTCTCATTTCTGATTTCTGTAATACACATACACTGATTTCATAAAATGTTTATAATTAGCAGAGGAGTCCAACACTACCATTAAGCCATTTTGCTTAACTGAAATCCATTTCTTGGAGGAGTAAGTGTTATTCTTTACTTTGTAAACTGTAAGGGTCCAAACCAATGTACTTGGTAAAATTATCCACCATGAACGCACGCAAACGTCAAAAGGGGCCGGGCGCGGTGGCTCAAGCCTGTAATCCCAGCACTTTGGGAGGCCGAGACGGGCGGATCACGAGGTCAGGAGATCGAGACCATCCTGGCTAACACGGTGAAACTCCATCTCTACTAAAAATACAAGAAAATTAGCCGGGCGAGGTGGCGGGCGCCTGTAGTCCCAGCTACTCGGGAGGCTGAGGCAGGAGAATGGCGTGAACCCGGGAGGCGGAGCTTGCAGTGAGCTGAGATCGCGCCACTGCACTCCAGCCTGGGGCACAGAGCAAGACTCCGTCTCAAAAAAAAAAAAAAAAACGTCAAAAGGCCATCATTTAGTATCTGCCCTCGTGCTTCCGGGTCCGTCACGTGGTTACTGCCAGGCAGGCCGCGCATGCGCGCTGCTACTCCGCCGGGCCTACGTGACACGAAGTGAAGCGGTGATGGCGGCGGACGAGAGCTGTGCCCCCGGCTCGCCCCGTCGGGAGCCACGAGTAAGGCGAGTGTCCGATGCCAAGCTGGCTGAGCGAGCCCGGCCGCGGCCTCCAGGCCCCGTGACCACCGGACCGAGCACCCTGGAACGGCCACGGCTTGGCCTCAGGACAGTCCGCGCGCTCACCGACTCCCTGGTGAACGCCGCTTGGCCGCCACCGCCGACGCAGGACCTGCGAGAAGCGGAAACCGGCGCTAGAACCCGGTCCCCGCGGCGCCGTACGTGGAGTGAAGCTGCGCTCCGCCCCGCGCGCTCCGATTGGCTCTGGGGCCTGGCCCGCCCCTTCTCGACACTGTCATTGGCCTAGACAAAGCCGTAGGGGTGGGGAATCCTATTGGCCCAGGGGTGCGGCTTGTCCTCTCCGGATGCTCTGATTGGCCGAGTGCGGCCGTGGGGGGTGAGGCCGGGTCGGGGCAGGACAACAAAGGGCCGCGGGCGGCGGGCGGCGGTGTCCCAGTCTCCCGGTGCTTCCCTCAGGCCGAGGCGCCCGGCCTCCCGCCCGCAGCGCTCCAGATGAAGTGTGAGCACTGCACGCGCAAGGTGAGCGCCGCGGGCCCGGGAGGCGCGCGCCCGGTGCCTGTCCCGTGGGGCTCTCTCTGGGCGGCGGAGGTTGGCGGCCCGGGCCCGCCGCTTGCTCGCCTCAGGGCTCTTCAGGGCTTCCCCGGCCTCAGCACCCTGGGCCCGCCCGGCGTGGAGGCGGCCGGCGCGGGGTCCGCTGCGCTGTGGGGCGGGCTCGGTCTTAGCGGTTCTCCCTGAACTTGTCCATCTTTCCCACGCCCGCGAAGCGCGGAAACGAACGGAGACCGAGCCTCTCGTGCCGCGCGGCACAGTCCGAGTAAACGCCGGTCGTGGCGGGAATGATCAGAAGCGTTCCGAGGGGTTTTTAGGCGTTTTCGAACCTGTCCCGCTGAGGGTCACCGAGCAGCCGGTGCAGGGGCGGAAGCAGTGACGGCTGCTGACCGGCGCCTTCCGCGCTTGTCTCCAGGCCGTGGCAACCACCGCGCAGCGCACGCAGTGGGGTTTGTAGCTGTTTTTGCCGAAATGGGCTCCCGTGGATGCTGCTCTGGGGCTGGCTCTTCTGTGCGTGACACCGTGGCAGGAGGCTTCCGAGCGTTCAATGGGTCGTTCATCCCCGGTGGTGGCTGCGTTGTATTCTAAGGACACCTGCGTCCAGGGGAATTCACCTATATAGGGGAGGCTACTGTTGCTTCTGCTTTTTTATTATTGCAGACAATAGAGATGTGTGTGTGATCTTAAGTACGTGCGCTTTTGTTTCACTAGAAAGGATAGAAGGCCGGGAAAGGATAGAAGGCCAGGCGCGGTGGCTCACGCCTGTTATCCCAGCATCTTGGGAGGGGAGGCCTCGGCGGGTGGATCACCTGAGGTCAGGAGTTCGAGACCAGCCTGGCCAACATGGTGAAACCCCCTCTCTACTAAAAATACAAAAATTAGCCAGGTGTGGCAGTGCACGCCTGTAATCCCAGCACTTCGGGAGGCCGAGGCAGGTGGATTACCTGAGGTCAGCAGTTCAAAACCATCGTGACCAACATGGCAAAACTCGGTCTGTACTAAAAATACAAAATTATCCGGGCGTGATGGTGCATACCTATAATGCCAGCTACTCGGGAGGCTGAGGCAGGAGCATCGTTTCAACCCGGGAGGAAGAGACTGCAGTGAGCCGAGATTGTGCCCCTGCACTCCAGCCTGGGTGAGAGAGAGACTCTGTCTAAAAAATAAATTAATTAATTTAAAAGAAGATAGAAATACATGAGCTTCATTGGTCAGAGTATGCACATTTTCTTAATGGAGACGAATTAAAAGTTCATTAATAATGTTCCTTTGCTTTTTTAAGGAATGTAGTAAGAAAACAAAAACTGATGACCAAGAGAATGTGTCAGCCGATGCACCGAGTCCAGCCCAGGAAAATGGAGAGGCAAGTAGATTTTTCAGTTTTATATCAACCCAGAGTAAAATGCTGCTGCTGTTTTTCTCTTTGGGGGCTCACAGCACCATGCACATCACTGCTTTAGAGAAGACTGAAGTACGGCCGGGCGTAGTGGCTCACGCCTGTAATCCCAGCACTTTGGGAGGCCGAAGTGGGTGGATCACTTGAGGTTAGGAGTTTGAGACCAGCCTGGCCAACATGGTGAAACCTTATCTCTGCTAAAAATACAAAAATTATCCAGGTATGGTGGTGCACATCTGTAATCTCAGCTACTCAGGAGGCCGAGGCAGGAGAATCGCTTGACCCTGGGAGACAGAGTTTGCAGTGAGCTGAGACTGCACCATTGTACTCGAGCCTGGGCAACAGAGGGAGACTCTGTCCCCAAAAAAAAGACTGAAATAGGCTGAGCATGGTGGCTCACGCCTGTAATCCCAGAACTTTGGGAAGCTGAGACAGGCGGATCATCAGGTCAGGAGATTGAGACCATCCTGGCTAACACAGTGAAACCTCATCTCTACTAAAAATACAAAAAATTAGCCAGGCGTGGTGATTGGCACTTGTAGTCCCAGCTACTCGGGAGGCTGAGGCAGAAGAATGGCGTGAACCTGGGCGGTGGAGCTTGCAGTGAGCCGAGATCGTGCCACTGCATTCCAGCCCAGGTGACAGAGCGAGACTCCGTCTCCAAGACTGAAATAAACTTGAAGGGGCTAATAAAGACATGTGTGAGACAGTCCATCGGTGGCACAAGGCCTGTCTTCTCAGAACACACCCATGCCAAAACACAATGCATTGGGAACAAAGAAAACGTGGTGTAATATTGGATTTCTTCTTTGAATTTTTTTTTCCCCTTTTGAGACAGGGTCTCACTGTCACCCAGGCTGGAGTGCAGTGGCTCCCTGTATGGCTCACTGCAGCCTTGACCTCCGAGGCTCAAGTGATTCTCCTGCCTCAGCCTCCCTAGTAGCTGGGACTGCTGGTATGCACCACCGTGCCCAGCTAATTTATTTTTTATTTTAATTTTTTTGTAGAGATGGAGTTCCATTATGTTGCCCAGGCTGGTCTTGAACTCCTGGGCTCAAATGATCCTCCTGCCTCAGCCTCCCAAATTGCTGGGATTATAGGCATGAGCTACTATACTCAGTCCCAGCTGAATATTTTTTAATAGTAAGCTCCATTCTATAAAATGAGTATTGAGATAGGTAATTTATAAAATAACTCAAATTTCATGATTCTATAGTTAATTTTTTTTAATGGTTTCCTTTTTTTTTCTTTCTTTTTTTTTTGAGACAGAGTCTGCCTCCTGTTGCCCAGGCTGGATTGCAGCGGTGCGATCTTGGTTCACTGCAACCTCCGCCTCCCAGGTTAAAGAGATTTTCCTGCCTTAGCCTCCCAAGTAGCTGGGATTCCAGGCGTGCACCACCACGCCCAGCTAATTTTTTGTATTTAGTAGAGACGGGGTGAAACCATGTTGGTCAGGCTGTTCTCAAACTCCTGACCTCAGGTGATCCACGTGCCTCGGCCTCCCAAAGTGCTGGGATTAGAGGCATGAGCCACTGCACCTGGCCTCTTTTCTAATTCAGTTCTTGTTTTTAAATTATCCTTAGCTAGTAGCGATGGTTTCTGTTTATTGGATACATACCCTGAGCCTGGCTCTCAAGAATGTGATTTTATGGCCAGGCATGTTGGCTCACATCTGTAATCCCAACACTTTGGGAGGCCGAGACGGGTGGATCACCTGAGGTCGGGAGTTCAAGATCAGCCTGACCAACATGGATAAACCCCATCTCTACTAAAAGTACAAAATTAGCTGGGCGTAGTGTGCATGCCTGTAATTCCAGCTACTCAGGAGCCTGAGGCAAGAGAATCCCTTGAACCCAGGAGGCGGAGTTTGCGGTGAGCGGAGATCACACCACTGCACTCCAGCCTGGGTGACAGAGTGAGACTCCGTCTCAAAAAAAAGAATGTCATTTTACATACAGTCTCATTTCATGCTCAGAAGAAGCATTACCTGTAAGCCTGGCCATTATCCCTGTTTTACTGAGTGAAAGATGTTGGGAGAGGTTGAGGTCATTCTACCCTTAGAAAGTACTGGTACCAATTTATAAATGGAGAGTTGGCAATATGGCAGAAGCATATTTTTTCCTTAAGTTTAATAGTCCTGATACGTTTAATCTGAGAGGTTTTCTGGTTGCCCTGTGTGCTGTGGGGACTGTGGGGCTTAGGGAGCAACAGGGCCTGAGACAAGCACTCAAAGAGCTGGCCACAGGCAGAAGAGAGGTAGGGTGCATTGGAGTCCTGGAGGCAGCTGGGGCCAGTGCGCTTAAATGGCCGGCCCCAGGGGCCTCCGTCGCCTGCCCT
This sequence comes from Macaca thibetana thibetana, assembly GCF_024542745.1. NCBI lineage: Eukaryota > Metazoa > Chordata > Mammalia > Primates > Cercopithecidae > Macaca > Macaca thibetana. The sequence goes on along the minus strand of NC_065593.1, from coordinate 57,242,615 downwards.
CTGGTTGTGACATCTTGGACAGATATCTAAGCCCTGTGAGTCTCATTTCCTTATCAGAGGCCTGGGGAGTAGGGTTACTTCCCTCCCAGGACTGTGGTGAGGATGAGATAACGTGTGTACACAGCCTAAGTGGGCGCTCTTCCAGGTCAGTGATAGACACAGGGTGAGAGGAGTTGGGTTAGGGTTAGTGGAGTGGACCCTGAAGAGTGGTCAGAATTCAGGGTGGGAGTCTAGGGAAGGGCACTGGCACCAGGCAAGAGGAGGGTGTGGACAGACATGCTCTAGGGAGAGACAGTGGCTCCCCTTGGCCAGGTCAGTGACAGTGCAGAGCTGTGGAGACTGTGAGGGGATGACTCAGGTGTTTGTTTTAGGGCAGGTGATGGAGGTAACCGACTTAAGCTGGCTAGAGTAGGGGGAAGAATTGCCGGGAGCCACTTGGGTGGTAGCTTTGAGAGCCTAGGCAGAGGTGGTGGGCCTGGGCAAGTCTGCCAGAGTGGTAAAGACAGAACAGAGGACATAGTGCAGGGAAGAGAGTGCAGTTTTAGCTCCACAGACACTGGGCCTTCTACAGTGTGTGAGTCTGGGGTTTGGTGAGGAGAGCACTCTGGTGGAAGTGCAGGTGGCAGGGCTGCCCTGGGCAGAGTGAGGCCGGCAGGCCTGATAAAAGGGAACAGGGCTTCTGCAGAATGCAGGAGTGTGGAAGGCAGCAGGAATAAGAAGAAAGAATCTGACAAATGAGGAGGGAATAAGACCTGGACCATGAAACCTTATGGAAGGACTGAGTTATACACAACGTGTCTGGTGGCAAGGCAGGGAGGAGGCACTGCTGGGTGAGGGGTGCAGTTTGGTCATGGGCACCTCGATCTGGATGGGCTGTGGAGGCAGAATTCATGCAGCTGTGGGCACCAGACGTTTGGAGTGGAGCAGTAGCTTCAACCCACTTGGAACTTCTTAGAAGCACAAACTCTTGAGCCCCATGTGGACCTCCTGAGTGCCCATCTGCCCTGAGTGCCCATCTGCCCTGAGTGCCCATCTGCCCTGAGTGCCCATCTGCAGCAGAACAAGATCCCAGGGGGAGTGGGCTGCACAGAGACATGGGGTCGTGCATAGACAGGAGGCAGAGGTGACACCTGAGCTGCCGTTCACAGCACACTATGGAAGGAGGGGGACATCCACAGCTGCCTCCTGTCAGATCATGTTTTAAAGAAAAACAGGCCGGGCGCGGTGGCTCAAGCCTGTAATCCCAGCACTTTGGGAGGCCGAGACGGGCGGATCACGAGGTCAGGAGATCGAGACCATCCTGGCTAACACGGTGAAACCCCGTCTCTACTAAAAAATACAAAAAACTAGCCGGGCGCGGTGGCGGGCGCCTGTAGTCCCAGCTACTCGGGAGGCTGAGGCAGGAGAATGGCGTGAACCCGGGAGGCGGAGCTTGCAGTGAGCTGAGATCCGGCCACTGCACTCCAGCCTGGGCGGCAGAGCGAGACTCCGTCTCAAAAAAAAAAAAAAAAGAAAAACAAATGCATGGACTACCTGAGGAGCTTCTGTAATTTATTGACATTACTCCTGTAAGCGTCAGAGTATTCATGTGTTCATCCACCAGTTATTTATTGAGCATTATCTGTGTGCAGTACCTCTTGGAGGTGCTGGGGAACAGGAGAACAGTGTTCGAGCTTTCATGGGCTTACATTTTAGCGAGGAGGGACAGACTCCTGCCAGCAGTCAGCAACATGAGTACAGATGGGTCGGGAGGGAAGAGACGAGTGAGGGAGTGGCGCTGTTTTAGCAGGTGTTGGACATCCTCTCTGCTGAAGGCCACCCAGGGTGAGCCTGGGACTCTTAGAGGTCGCTTCATGCAGAGGGATGGTGAGAGCAGCAAGGGCCAGTGGGGCGGGACGTGTGGAGACCAAGAGGGCTGTGATGGGACCCAGGCAGACAGGGGCCACTGGCTTTGCTCAGGCCCTCTGTGTGAGGGGCAGCTGTCTGAGCAGAGCAGAGGTGTAGTTTATGTTTTAGCAGATGTTGGGGGACACAAGGGCCAATCAGGAAGGAGAGGCTGGAAGGGATCAAAGAGTGACTCTACATCCAGGTCAGGATGAGCATCTTGTTACATGTCCAAGTGCAAACCCAGAGCCAGCACTGAGTTGTAAAGTTCTGAGCCTTGAGGGAGAGGCCAGGGCTGTGGGTGGCCTCAGGGAGCTGTGGGATGGTAAGCTTAGGGAGCACAGAGCTAGAGGAGCAGTCAGAGGGCTGGATCACAGGCACCAAAGAGGAAGGGGTCTAGGAGGAGGGAAGGGCCAGTGGGGTCAGCTTCCAGAACACAGGGGTCATTTACTTCCTACCACATGATGGTGCTAGGGCTGGGTTCCACCTTTGTCATCTGCATGGTTCCCTAGTGTCATCGTGGGCTGGGCCCTGTGTCCTGTGTCCCTCTACCACCTTGAGCTGCTCAGTGGCAGAGACTGTCCTGCTTCTAACCCCTTGAGCACCAGGCCTGGACCCTGGTATTGTCTCCGGTGTTTACTGTGAATTCGTATATGGGTATTACCCTCCCTAAAAAAGCACATTAAAGAGTATTTGTTGAATAAGCATGCTGAAACGTTACCTTCCTTTCATAGAAGGGAGAATTCCACAAGCTGGCTGATGCCAGGATATTTTTGAGTGACTGCCTGGCATGTGACAGCTGCGTGACTGCAGAGGAAGGAGTCCAGCTTTCCCAGCAAAATGCCAAGGACTTCTTCCGCGTTCTGAACCTTAACAAGGTAAGGCATTCAGGGCATTTGCTGATGCTGGGGAGCCGGCCTGGAGGTCGAGGGGAGTCCTGGCTTCCTGTACAGAAGCCTCTGCTGGGACAGCCGATGCACATCTCAGCCTTTTCCCGGTGTTGCTAACATCCCGCTTTGACCTTGTTCCAATCCTCTCCATCAAGAGCAAAATCCCTGCACAATTTCATGCTCCCTTAATGATGCTCAGGCAGTAGTGGGGGGCTGGCACCACCCTTCAGGCTCCTGTGGCTTAAGCAGGGCCTCTGCCTGGTGAGGTCTGGTAACACGGGTGTTGGTGATCATGCGGGCAGCACAGAGCCGGAGCTCCTGCTGTTCTGCCTCTGCTGCACGTTTTCGGACACGAGAGTTATGTTCTAATAGACCGATCAGCTTGGGGCAAGGCAGAGACACTCCAAGGAAGTAAAAATTCCCAAAGCTCCTTCCTTCAGCTCGTCCCTGCAGACCTCCTATACAGAACTAGAGGTGCCACTTGTCTTTCCGTGGGATAGGTTGTATTAGTCCGTTCTCACATTGCTGCAAAGAACTACCTGACACTGGGTAATTTATAAAGCAGAGAGGTTTAATTGACTCACAGTTCCACAGGCTCTACAGGAGACATGGCTGGGGAGGCCTCAGGAAACGATCATGGCAGAAGGGCGAAGGGGAAGCAAGCATGTCTTCATGTGGCAGCAGGAGCGAGCAACTGAAGGGGGAGGTACTCCACCCTTGTAAGCAACCAGATCTTGTGAGGACTCACTATCACGAGAAGAGCAAGTGGGAGATCTGCCCCCATGACCCAGTCACCTCCCGCCAGGCCCAGCCTTCAGTTTCACATCAGATTTGGGTGGGGACACAGGGCCAAACCATATCACAGGTGAAAGAGAAAGAGACAAAGGCAGATGAGGTTGAAAAGCACTTCTTGGTTTCCATGCTGTCACCTCCAAAGGAAGCATTGGCATCTTACCCCGCCCAGGGTGTAGGAGCCCATTCACAGTAGGTAGTGTGCTAGAGCAAGGTAGGGGCCTCAAGAAACGCTGACTGGCTTAAGTGTGGTGGCATAGGGGACAGCCAAGGAGCCTTCTCACGTTTGCCATTTACCCCCATGGCATCTTCTGGACAAGTCATCCAGCATCGATTAGATCACAGTATTTTTCTTTTTGAGACAGGGTCTCACCCAGGCTGGAGGGCAGTGGTGCAGTTTTGGCTCAGTGGGAAGACTCAGGTGATCCTCCCACCTCCGGAGGCTCCCTGTAGCCTCCAGAGCAGCTGGGACCACAGATGCGTGCTATCACACCTGCCTAATTTTTGTATTATTTGTAGAGATGGGGTTTTGCCATGTTGCCTAGACTGGTCCTGAACTCCTGTGCTCAAGCAATCCTCCTGCCTCAGCCTCCCAAAGTGCTGGGATTACAGGCGTCGACCACCATGCATGACCTAGATCACACATGCAGATAGAGACACATGTCCTTTGTGTTGCCCGCATTCGTCGTGTCTGGGTGCACGCTGACTTACGTGCAGTTGCACGGGAGCTCCATTAGCAAGCAGCAGGCTGCCTGGTTAGGATGGTCTGAACCAGGAGATGCCACCCCCATCAGCCAGGTTCGCCATGCATACCCGTCCCCACCTGCTCACCCTTGGCCTTTCAGGGAACAGAATGGCTTCAGCCATTTTGTTATGTCGTACAGACTTAGTGGATGCAGCTTTGCAGACTACTAGAGACTTAATTCTGTGGTATCAACGGTTTTTGCAAAAACACTCTTGAAAGTGTCTGTGTCACTTTATACTTCCCTAAGTGATATGGGCAAACAGCTGTGTGCAGCCATCCTGGTCACATTCAATATCAAATTCAGTTTTTTCCAACCTGATGCATAGAAAATTGTATCTCATTTGCATTTTCCTGCTTATTTAGAGAAGTTGGTTGCCGCAGATTATGTTTATTGACAGTTTATATTTTATCTTATGCTGCTTGTCCAGTCTACAACTTATATTTTAGTACAGTGTGAGATGTGGATACATTCTTTCTCTGTTTTTTTCTTTTTTGAGATGGAGTCTCACTGTCTTCCAGGCTGGGGTGCAGTGGTGTGATCTCAGCTTACTGCAACCTCTCCTTCCTGGATTCAAGCAATTCTCCTACCTCAGCCTCTCAAGTAGCTGGGATTAAAGGCATGTGCCACCATGCCCAGCTAATTTTTGTATTTTTAATAGAGACAGGGTTTCATCATGTTGGCCAGGCTGGTCTCAAACTCCTGACCTCAAGTGATCTGCTCGCCCTGGCCTCCCAAAGTTCTGGGATTACAGGCGTGAGCCACCATGCCCAGCCAGATACATTCTTTTCTATTCGAAAAAGTCAAATTGTTCCAGCATCTTCTCTTCTTCCCCCGTTGACCTGAAATATCCTGTCTCTCTCATATATTGATAGATGTGCGTCCATTTCTTTTTTTTTGGCCTTCACCATGTTGGCCAGGCTGGTCTTGAATTGCTGGCCTCAAGTGATCCACCTGCCTTGGCCTCCCAAAGTGCTGGTATTACAGGTATGAGCCACTGTACCTGGCCTTCTTTTTTTTTTTTCTCCCTTTACTTCCACCCCACCCTCCTGCTGCGTGTCTATTTCTTTATTCTTTTTTGAGATGGAGTCTCGCTCTGTCGCCCAGGCTTGAGCGCAGTGGTGCGATCTTGGCTGACTGCAACCTCTGCCTCCTGGGTTCAAGCAGTTCTCTTGCCTCAGGCCCCTGAGTAGCTGGGATTACAGGTGCACACCACCATGTCTGGCTAGTTTTTGTATTTTTAGTAGAGATGGGGTTTCTCCCTGTTGGCCAGGCTGGTCTCGAGCTCCTGACCTCAGGCCATCCACTGGCCTCAGCCTGCCAAAGTGCTGGGATTACAGGCATGAGCCACCACACCCGGACCTTGACTCTTTTTATCTGAATCTGTCTTCTGTTGCACTGCCAATGTCTAGTTTTGGTTTAAGGATATTGATAGCCTTGTGGTTTTATGCTAGTTTATGCAGTATTTTTTTAGAACAGTTTGTAGGTGAGGCTTACTCACAAAGTGTCTTGGGCCTTGTTACTTTTGTTTTGTTTTGTTTTGTTTTTTTGAGTTGGAGTCTCGCTCTGTTGCCCAGGCTGGAGTGCAGTGGAGCGATCTCAGCTCACTGCAACCTCCGTTTCACTGCAACCTCCACCTCCTGGGTTCAAGCAATTCTTCTGCCTCAGCCTCCCACAGTTCTGGGATTACAGCTGTGAGCCACTATGCCCAGCCGGGCTGATGACTTTTAAGAGGCATCTCTGCATACCATTTTAGTGTGTGTGTGTTTTTATTATTATTTAGTAATTTCAGTTATTCATTGGCCAATGTTGTAATTTGTATTTTCCCTTTAAAATTATTTATTTTTTCCAGATATGCACATTTACTGATACAACATTGTTCCTGAAATTGACAAAGTCTCTTAGATCTGTGGTCATGTCTCTTTTAGGACAGAGTATCGGCCAGGCCAGGTGGCTCACGCCTGTAATCCCAGCAGTTTGGGAGGCCGAGGCAGGCGGATCACAAGGTCAGGAGTTCGAGACCAGGCTGCCCAATATGGCAAAACCCCATCTCTACTAAAAATACAAAAAATTAGCTGGGCATGGTGGCGGGTCCCTATAATCCCAGCTACTTGGGAGGCTGAGGCAGGAGAACCACTTGAACCTGGGAGGTGGAGGTTGCAGTGAGCTGAGATTGATGGTACCACTGCACTCTAGCCTGGGCAATAAGAGTGAAACTCTGGGCCGGGCGCGGTGGCTCAAGCCTGTAATCCCAGCACTTTGGGAGGCCGAGACGGGCGGATCATGAGGTCAGGAGATCGAGACCATCCTGGCTAACACGGTGAAACCCCTCTCTACTAAAAAATACAAAAAAGTAGCCAGGTGAGGTGGCGGGCGCCTGTAGTCCCAGCTACTCGGGAGGCTGAGGCAGGAGAATGGCGCAAACCCGGGAGGCGGAGCTTGCAGTGAGCTGAGATCCGGCCACTGCACTCCAGCCTGGGCGGCAGAGCAAGACTCCGTCTCAAAAAAAAAAAAAAAAAAAAAAAAAAGTGAAACTCTGTCTCAAAAAACAAACAACAACGAAAAAGAAACAGAGTATTACTCTGTCCCCCAGGCTAGAGCACAGTGGCTGTGGCTGTTGCTAAGTGTGATTATAGGCTCTGCAGTCTCGAACTCCTACCCTCAAGCGATCCTCCTGCGTTAGCCTCCTGTATAGCTGGAACCATAGGCATACACCACCGAAGCCAGCTCATGTTTCATTTTGTAAATCCTGACTTCTAAAAAAATATTTACCAGAAGCCCAGACCTCACCATAATCCTGATTTTTTTCTTCTTTTTCCTTAATTATGTTTGCCAGTGTTTGTCTATTTTATTAGTCTTTGCATAGACCATCCATTACGTTGTTCTGAATTTCTCATTAAGATGTATAACTTTTACTCCTTGTGTAATCAGCAGATACCTGACATTCTCTATTTCTTCTTCCAGAAATGTGATACCTCAAAGCACAAAGTGCTGGTAGTGTCTGTGTGTCCTCAGTCTTTGCCTTATTTTGCTGCTAAATTCAACCTCAGTGTAACTGATGCTTCCAGAAGACTCTGTGGTTTCCTCAAAAGTCTTGGTGAGTCGTCTTTTGATAAATTGGAAATGCACAACTCGAGTTTATAAGTGCTCTTTTTAATCTCTAAAGTTCGTTTTTCAAGGACGCAGGGTATATAAGCAACTTCCAAAAGAGTCTCTTGGAACGTAAAAAGACCTTGTCCCGTGTGTCATGAAAACCCAGCCTCTGATCGATGGTAGACGAGTGTCACTTTTCTCCTTTGCTGTGCACAGACGGGTGTTTTGTTACACAATGGGAGCTGACCCCTCTGGGACCAAACAGTGACCGCCTCTGACAACACGGACAGGGACACTGGGAGATTCCCACACTGGCCCAGCAACCTCCAAGTCACCCCTTACCCCCAGAGAGTGTGTATTTGATAAACAGTCACTTCTGAAATGATTAGTGTCTGGTTTCCCAAGAAGCTGTCTGAAGAGCAGACCAGAAAGGGAATGGGCTTGTGTCCTTTACGTGAGGAATGAATGAAAGGTAGAAATTTAGGCCGGGCGCAGTGGCTCAAGCCTGTAATCCCAGCACTTTGGGAGGCCGAGATGGGCAGATCACGCGGTCAGGAGATCGAGACCATCCTGGCTAACACGGGTGAAACCCCGTCTCTACTAAAAAAAATACAAAAAACTAGCCGGGCAAGGTGGCGGGCGCCTGTAGTCCCAGCTACACGGGAGGCTGAGGCAGGAGAATGGCGTAAACCTGGGAGGCAGAGTTTGCAGTGAGCTGAGATCCGGCCACTGCACTCCAGCCCGGGTGACAGAGCGAGACTCTGTCCCAAAAAAAAAGAAAAAAAAAAAAAAAGAATATAATCAAAGAACTCCACATCAGCGCTGGAATAACACTGCCTGAAATGTTGACGGATGATGCTTCTGCGTCTTCTGCTTTGGTCAAACTGGAACTGCCTCCCTCCATTTGCTTATAGAGGGGCTTTTGCAGCCTTGAGCATCCTCATAGCGTGATGGTCGATGTGCAAGTTCAGAAAAGGAAGACTGAGTGAGTTTCTAAATAAGTTTGTTGTTGTTGTTGTTTGTTTGTTTTTTGAGATGGAGTCTCACTCTTGTGCCCCAGGCTGGAGTGCAATGGTGCAGTCTCCGCTCACTGCAACCTCCGCCTCCCGGGTTCAAGAGATTCTCCTGCCTCAGCCCCCTGAGTAGCTGGGATTACAGGTGCCTGCTACCACACCCAGCTAATCTTTGTATTTTTAGTAGAGGTGATGTTTCACCATGTTGGCCAGGATGGTCTTAATCTCTTGACCTCGTGATCCACCCACCTTGGCTTCCCAAAGTGCTGGGATTATAGGCATGAGCCGCCGCACCTAGCCAAAAGGTTTATTATTATACAGTGGCTTTTAAAAATTGTAAATATTGGTCAGGTTTGGTGGCTCATGCCTGTAATCCCAGCACTTTGGAAGGCCAAGACCAGAAGATTACTTGAGGCCAGGAGCTCGAGACCAACCTGGACAACATAGCAAGATCCCATCTCTGCTAAATAAGAACATAGATGTAGATATATTGGGAATTACTGGTGAAATAAAATGATATTTGGAATAAGGATCATCAGGACAGGCTTGAAGTCTGAGCAGCAGCCTGGGGGTCCTGATGCTCCCTGTTCCCTAGGTGCCTGGGCTCTAACAGGGCCTGGTCATCTAGCACATGATGTGCTGCCGCCAAAACCCGGCTATAGCAACAGGTGCACACACGTTAGGTTGCTCCTTCATGCTTGTCATCGTAAAGCCTCAGGTTAGGTTAGTTTTACTGAAGATCAAAGTTGCCAAATGCTGTATTTTCTCATGATGAAATATTTTATTTGGGGATAGATTGTTAAAATTATATAATGGAATATTATATAGCAATAAAATGTATCCACAGTAAAATTGATTTCTTATTGTAATATTTTAAAATTTATAATATTTCTTTTTTTTTTTTTTTGAGACGGAGTCTCGCTCTGTCGCCCAGGCGGGAGTGCAGTGGTGCCATTTCGGCTCACTGCAAGCTCCACCTCCCAGGTTCACGCCATTCTCCTGCCCCACCACCACACCCGGCTAATTTTTTTTGTTTTTGTTTTTGGTAGAGATGGGGTTTCACCATGTTAGCCACGATGGTCTTGATCTCCTGACCTCGTGATCAACCCATCTCGGCCTCCCAAAGTGCTGGGAATATAGGCATGAGCCACCGCACCCAGCCCAAAGTTTATAATATTTCTTTTTTTTTCTTTTTTTTTTTTTTTTTTTTTTGGAGACAGAGTCTCACTCCATCACCCAGGCTGGAGTGCGGTGGCGCGATCTCAGCTCACTGCAAGCTCCGCTTCCCAGGTTCACGCCATTCTTCTGCCTCAGCCTCCCGAATAGCTGGGACTACAGGTGCCCCCCACCACGCCTGGCTAATTTTTTGTATTTTTAGTAGAGATGGGGTTTCACCATGTTAGCTAGGATGGTCTCGATCTCCTGACCTCATGATCCATCCACCTTGGCCTCCCAAAGTGCTGGGATTACAAGCATGAGCAACTGCGCCTGGCCTAATATTTCTTATAACTAGTTGCATTTTCTCTCAGCTTTGTTACCTGGGAAGGGGAAGAAACAAAAAATTTAAAATTAAAAAAATCAGGCTGGGCCGGGCGCGGTGGCTCAAGCCTGTAATCCCAGCACTTTGGGAGGCCGAGGCGGGTGGATCACGAGGTCAGGAGATCGAGACTATCCTGGCTAACATGGTGAAACCCCGTCTCTACTAAAAATACAAAAAACTAGCCGGGCGTGGTGGTGGGCGCCTGTAGTCTCAGCTACTTGGGAGGCTGAGGCGGGAGAATGGCGTGAACCCGGGAGGCGGAGCTTGCAGTGAGCCGAGATCACGCCACTGCACTCCAGCCTGGGAGACACAGCGAGACTCCGTCTCAAAAAAAAAAAAAAAAAAAAAAAAAAAAAAAAAATCAGGCTGGGCACGGTGGCCCACGCCTGTAATCCCAGCACTTTGGGAGGCCAAGGCAGGCGGATCACGAGGTCAGAGATCGAGATCATCCTGCTAACACGGTGAAACGCTGTCTCTTTTTTTTTTTTTTTTTTTTTTTGAGACGGAGTCTCACTCTGTTGCCCAGGCTGGAGTGCAGTGGCCGGATTTCAGCTCACTGCAAGCTCCGCCTCCCGGGTTTACGCCATTCTCCTGCCTCAGCCTCCTGAGTAGCTGGGACTACAGGCGCCCGCCACCGAGCCCGGCTAGTTTTTTGGGGTTTTTTTTGTATTTTTAGTAGAGACGGGGTTTCACCGTGTTAGCCAGGATGGTCTCGATCTCCTGACCTCGTGATCCGCCCGTCTCGGCCTCCCAAAGTGCTGGGATTACAGGCTTGAGCCACCACGCCTGGCCAGAACGCTGTCTCTACTAAAAATACAAAAAAATTAGCCGGGCGTGGTGGCAGGCGCCTGTAGTCCCAGCTACTCAGGAGGCTGAGGCAGGAGAATGGTGTGAACCTGGGAGGCGGAGCTTGCAGTGAGCCGAGATCACGCCACTGCACTCCAGCCTGGGCAACAGAGTGAGACTGTCTCAAAAAAAAAAAAAAAAAAAAGTATAAAAATTTAAACCATTATAAAAGTATGCCCAGCCATTCTGTACTTTTTTTTTTTTTTTTTTTTTTTTTTGAGACGGAGTCTTGCTGTGTCGCCCAGGCTGGAGTGCAGTGGCCGGATCTCAGCTCACTGCAAGCTCCGCCTCCCGGGTTTTTACGCCATTCTCCTGCCTCAGCCTCCCGAGTAGCTGGGACTACAGGCGCCCACCACCTCGCCCGGCTAGTTTTTTGTATTTTTTAGTAGAGACGGGGTTTCACCGTGTTAGCCAGGATGGTCTCGAACTCCTGACGTCGTGATCCGCCCGTCTCGGCCTCCCAAAGTGCTGGGATTACAGGCTTGAGCCACCGCGCCCGGCCATTCTGTACTTTTAAACACACCAAGAACCATCACAGACTGAAATTTAATTTGCCTGTGAATTGGAAGAGAGTCCTGTGGGTATGTTTTTTTGTTTTTTGTTTTTTTTTTTTTTTGAGACGGAATCTCGCTGTGTTGCCCAGGCTGGAGTGCAGTGGTGCGATCTCGGCTCACTGCAAGCTCCACCTCCCGGGTTCACGCCATTCTCCTGCCTCAGCCTCTGAGTAGCTGGGACTACAGGCGCCCGCCACCACGCCCGGGTAGTTTTTTGTATTTTTAGTAGAGACGGGGTTTCACCGTGTTAGCCAGGATGGTCTCGATCTCCTGACCTCGTGATCCACCCGCCTCGGCCTCCCAAAGTGCTGGGATTACAGGCTTGAGCCACCCCGCTTGGCCACTGTGGGTATGTTATAATATTCCATTAATTTATGTATGGAGTAAGGTGTTTTTTTTTGTTTTGTTTTGTTTTGTTTTTTTGTTTTTTTTTTTTTTTTTTTTTTTTTTTTTTTTTTTTTTTTTTTTTTTTTTTTTTTTTTTTTTTTTTTTTTTTGAGACGGAGTCTCACGCTGTTGCCCAGGCTGGAGTGCAGTGGCGCGATCTCGGCTCACTGCAAGCTCCGCCTCCCGGGTTCCCGCCATTCTCCTGCCTCAGCCTCCTGAGTAGCTGGGACTACAGGCGCCCGCCACCGCGCCCGGCTATTTTTTTTGTATTTTTAGTAGAGACGGGGTTTCACTGTGGTCTCGATCTCCTGACCTTGTGATCCGCGGCCTCGGCCTCCCAAAGTGCTGGGATTACAGGCTTGAGCCACCGCGCCCGGCTGTTTTTTTTTCTTGAGATGGAGTCTCGCTCTGTCGCCCAGGCTGGAGTGCTGTTGCTGGATCTCAGCTCACTGCAAGCTCCGCCTCCCGGGTTCACGCCATTCTCCTGCCTCAGCCTCCTGAGTAGCTGGGACTACAGGTGCCCGCCACCTCGCCTGGCTAGTTTTTTGTATTTTTTTAGTAGAAACGGGGTTTCACTGTGTTTGCCAGGATGGTCTCGATCTCCTGACCTTGTGATCCGCCCGTCTCGGCCTCCCAAAGTGCTGGGATTACAGGCTTGAGCCACTGCGCCCGGCCGGAGTAAGGTGTTTTAAAATGTAGATGTAGAGAGAGAAGAAGTACGAGAGAGAACATACATATTTCATTGTGAAAAATGATATACGCTCATTGTTTACAAAATAAAAGGTAAAGCACATAGTCTTGAACTTACGCCATTAGGAATAGAAAAGAACCAAGGCTGATTTTATTATCATAGGAGAGATGCCCGTAGAATCTATGCTTTAAGTTTGTTTCTTAAACGTGAGAAAGCAAAAGTGAGTAAGAATGAGGAAGTATTGGCTGGACGCAGCGGCTCATGCCTGTAATTCCAGCACTCTGGGAGGCCAAGGTGGGTAGATCACCTGAGCCCAGGAATTCAAGACCAGCCTGGCCAACATGGTGAAACTTCATCTCTACTAAAAACTACAAAAGTTGGCCACAGGCATAATGGCCAGTGCCCGTCATCCTGGTTACTGGAGAGACTGAGGTGGGAGGATCACTTGAACCCGGGAGGCGGAGGTTGCCGTGAGCCGAGATCGTGCCACTGCACTGTAGCCTGGGTGACAGAACGAGACTCCGTCTCAAAAAAAAAAAAAGAGGAAGCCTAAAAGTAGATCTTTTCGTAGGTGCTTTAAGCTGAACATGCTCCTCTCTCCTGCAGGGGTGCACTATGTGTTTGATACGAGGATAGCTGCGGATTTTAGTATCCTGGAGAGCCAAAAAGAATTCGTGCGTCGCTATCGCCAGCACAGTGAGGAGGAGCGCACCCTGCCCATGCTGACCTCTGCCTGTCCTGGTGAGCCCCTGGAGGTGCCGACAGAGGTTTCACAAGGTTCTGCAGGCGCTGGATGAGGTTGGAGGCAGACAGACCCATCCCACCCAGCCTTGTAGACCGGAAGGGAAGAGCTTGGCCTGATTCACAGAGAATGTTTGATGTTTAGGGACAGCCAGTTTAGTTTTTCATCAGAGGTGCCACACTGGAAAGGCCAGTATGTTTGTTTATTTTAGTTTAGTCTAGTTTAGTTTAGTTTAGTTTACTTTACTTTAGTTTAGTTTGAGACAGAGTCTCACTCTGTCGCCCAGGCTGGAGTGCAGTGGCACGATCTCGGCTCACTGCAAGCTCCGCCTTCCAGGTTCAAGCGATTCTCCTGCCTGAGCCTGCCAAGTAGCTGGGACTACAGGTGCACGCCACTGCACCCAGCTAATTTTTGTATTATTAGCGGAGATGGGGTTTTGCCATGTCGGCCAGGCTGGTCTTGAACTCCTGAGCTCAAGTGATCTGCCTGCCTCAACCTCCCAAAGTGCTGGGATTACAGGCATGAGACATTGTGCCCAGCCTAGGCGGATCTCTTGAGCCCAGGAGTTTGAGGCCAGCCTGGGCAACTTGTCTCTATTTTTTTTTTTTTTGGAGACAGAATCTCAGTCTGTTGCCCAGGCTGGAGTGCAGTTGCGTGATCTCTGCTCACTGCAAGCTCCGCCTCCCAGGTTCACACCATCCTCCTGCCTCAGCCTCCCAAGTAGCTGGGATTACAGGCTAGCGCCACCACGCCTGGCTAATTTTTGTATTTTTAGTAGAGATGGGGTTTCGCCATGTTGCCGAAACCTGGTCTTGACAAGTGATCTGCCCGCCTTGGCCTCCCAAAGTGCTGGGATTATAGACATGAGCCACCACACCCATCCTCTAATTTTTTAAATAAATATTTTTTAAAAGGAAAAGAAAAATAGGCCAGGCATTACAGCCATAATCCCAACAATTTAGGAGGCTGATGTGGGAGGATTGCTTGAGCCCAGGAATGTGGAACCAGCCTTGTCAACAGAGTGAGACCTTGTTTCTGCAAAAAAACAAAAGAAAGCCGGGATGGTGGCATGTACCTGTAATCCTAGCTACTACAAATCCTAGCCTGAGGTGAGTAGATTGTTTGAGCCAAGGAGTTAGAGGCTGCAGTGAGCTATGACTCCTCCATTGTACTCCAGCCTGGGCGAAAGACTGAGGTCCTGTCTCTTAAGAAAATCTATTTTCTCTTGAAAGTACGACATATCTCAGATGTACAAATAATTATGAAATAATACGGCAAACGTGCATCTATCCTTTGCCAGCTTAAAAAAATACAGAATAAGAAAATTTCGACCAGGCGCGCTGGCTCACGCCTGTAATCCCAGCACTTTGGGAGGCCGAGGCGGGCGGATCACGAGGTCAGGAGATCGAGACCATCCTGGCTAACACCGTGAAACCCCGTCTCAACTAAAAATACAAAAAAATTAGCCGGGCGTGGTGGCGGGCGCCTGTAGTCCCAGCTTCTTGGGAGACTGAGGCAGGAGAATGGCGTGAACCCGGGAGACAACGGAGCTTGCAGTGAGCGGAGATCGTGCCACTGCACTCCAGCCTGGGAGACAGAGCGAGACTGCATCTTAAAAAAAAAAGAATAAGAAAATTTCTTTACAGTGATATTCAGATACTCTCAGAGAGCACTGTTTAAACCGCTGTTTAATTGGTTTTTGGATGCCTGAGTTATAGAAGAGATTTATCACATGCTTTTCAATTCCAGAAAAGTAGAGAGTTTGGGTTAAGAAATTTTTGACGATGCATAAGGGAATAAGGAAAGAATGGCTATCCTGGCAAACATTAGTTAAAAATTATTCTAACTACATGAGGCCTGTGGGAGCATAGGAGAGCTCTATCTAAGCTAGTCGTAGGCTGTATAATTTTTAGGGTTTGGTTCATGTTTCAGTTCTCAATTTATGCTACCCCCACAATGGTTTCAAATTTTTCTAGCATTTTACATGTCAACCTTTAGTCATTAGGATTATGAGTTAATAAGGTAGAACGTTGACATTGTGGTTGCTTAGAATATGGACTTATTCTCTAGCCATTTATAAAATATAAAGAGGAAATTTACCAGCTGTTCTGTGGGCTGCACTGGTTGGCTCATTATTTGAGCTGTGTCTTTCACCAGCAACCCACGGTCTGCTGTGTTCTCAGCTCCAGATGGGGACGGCGATGTTAGTGACTCCTTTCAGCTGTGTGGTTTGCCTTAGTGTAAGTGATTCACAGATTTTTGTATCAGAGGTCTAAGTATAAACTGTTTGATACCAGATACAGCCTTTTACTAGATTGTGGGTATTACATTCAGCTCTTGTGGCATTTTGGGTGTTCTTCCAGGCGTAAAGGAATAATTTCCACACCTATGGTTTCGGGAGCTGCCTGGGCTCCAGTGACCTGGGAGTACCTGGTGTTTGTGTGCTGAGCCTGCTTCTGTGGTCCCCTTGCTGGAGTACTTTCCTTTTGGGGCCCATTACATGATGCCACACACAACATGGCTTCACAACACCAGTCACATTTGCTTAGTTCCACCCCCAGCCAAGGAAGAGGCCATGTAAAATGACAAAGAACTAACGCCAATGCCCCTGGAGCAGTGGGTTTCTGAATTATAAAAAATTCAGGCCGGGCGCAGTGGCTCATACCTGTAATCCCAGCACTTTGGGAGGCTGAGGTGGGTGGATCACGAGGTCAGGAGATTGAGACCATCCTGGCCAACATGGTGAAACGCCGTCTCTACTAAAAATACAAAAAATTAGCCAGGCGTGGTGGCGGGCGCCTGTAGTCCCAGCTACTTGGGAGGATGAGGTGGGAGGATCACTGGAACCTGGGAGGTCAAGGCTGCAGTGAGCCGTGATTGCATCACTGCACTCCAGCCTGGGTAACAGAGCAACCCTGTCAATTATACATATATGCTACATACATACAGCAAATCTCAAGCTAAAATAGGAAGCAAGGGGCTGGTCTGCAGCTGGTGGCTGGAGAAGAGAAAGGATTTGGTGACACATTTCTCAGAAACGCCATCACTGAGAAGAGACGTCTCAGGGCCCCTAACTAGCATTGTGTTCACTGCCACAGGCAGAGGGATCACCATTTCTATACAAATCAGCAATCTACTCAGGATTCACATCAGCAGAGTTAGTTCCTTCAGTGACTTGAGAGTTCCATTCTAGGTTCCATCCCAGTAGGATCTCTCATAAGGAAATCAACAAATGCGAGGAGACTGCAAAAAGTTTGTGAAAGAACAGAATTAAAAGATAAAAAGTATAAACTCTATTTCTTGGCCAGGTGCAGTGGCTCACACCTTTGGGAGGCTGAGGCGAGTGGATCACGAGGTCAGGAGATTGAGACCATCCTGTCTAACACGGTGAAACCCCATCTCTACTAAAAATACAAAAAACTAGCCGGGTGTGGTGGCAGGCGCCTGTGGTCCCAGCTATTCAGGAGGCTGAGGCAGGAGAATGGCGTGAACCCGGGAGATGACAGAGCTTGCAGTGAGTGGAGATCGCGCCACTGCACTCCAGCCTGGGCGACAGAGCGAGACTCCGTCTCAAAAAAAAAAAAAAAAAAAAAAAAGCCAGGCGCGGTGGCTCACGCCTGTAATCCCAGCACTTTGGGAGGCTGAGGTGGGCGGATCACGAGGTCAGGAGATCAAGACCATCCTCGCTAACACGGTGAAACCCCGTCTCTACTAAAAATACAAAAAAATTAGCCGGGCGTGGTGGCGGGCGCCTGTAGTCCCAGCTACTCAGGAGGCTGAGGCAGGAGAATGGTGTGAACCCGGGAGGCAGAGCTTGCAGTGAGCCAAGACTGCGCCACTGCACTCCAGCCTGGGCGACAGAGCGAGACTCCATCTCAAAAAAAAAAAAAAAAAGGCCGGGCACGGTGGCTCACGCCTGTAATCCCAGCACTTTGGAAGGCCGAGGCGGGCAGATCACAAGGTCAGGAGATCGAGACCATGGTGAAACCCCGTCTCTACTAAAAATAGAAAAAAATTAGCCGGGCGCAGTGGCGGGCGCCTGTAGTCCCAGCTACTCGGGAGGCTGAGGCCGGAGAATGGCGTGAACCCAGGAGGCGGAGCTTGCAGTGAGCCGAGATTGCGCCACTGCACTCCAGCCTGGGTGACAGAGCGAGACTCCGTCTCAAAAAAAAAAAAAAAAAAAAAAAAAAAAAAAAAAAAAAAAAAGATAAAATGTATAAACTTTATTTCTCAACATAAGCTCCATCCTGGTCAAACACTTTTTTTATTTTTTATTTTATTTATTTATTGAGACAGAGTCTCGCTCTGTCACCCAGGCTGGAGTGCAGTGGTGTGATTTTGGCTCACTGCAACCTCCGCCCCCTGGGTTCAAGTGATTCTCCCACCTCAGCCTCCTGAGAAGCTGGGATTGCAGGCACATGCCACCATGCCCAGGTAATTTTTGTATCTGTAGTAGAGACAGGGTTTTACCATTTTGGTCAGGCTGGTCTCAAACTCCTGACCTCAGGTGATCTGCCCATCTCAGCCTCCCAAAGTGCTGGAATTACAGGCGTGAGCCACTGAGCTTGGCCAAGACACTTTTTTTTTTTTTTGAGATAAGAGTCTTGCTCTGTCGCCCAGGCTGGAGTGCAGTGGCGTGATCTCAGCTCACTCCAACCTCCACCTCCCAGGTTCACGCCATTCTCCTGCCTCAGCCTACCGAGTGGCTGGAACTACAGGCGCCTGCCACCACTCCCGACTAATTTTTAATTTTTTGTGTTTTTAGTAGCGACGGGGTTTCACCATGTTAGCCAGGCTGGTCTCACTCTGCTGACCTCGTGATCCGCCCGTCTCGGCCTCCCAAAGTTCTGGGATTACAGGCATGAGCCATCATGCCTGGCTAGATTTCTTATATTTTAAAAAGTGTGCAGTTGTTGGGCTGTTAATTTCTAGTCAGCAAGAGAAGTTGGGCAAGCATGTGGCTGCTCTCCTTTGAGCGGTAACTGCGTGTCCTGGCTGCAAAGACTGTGCAGCTGGCCAGGGGATTTCGCACGGTGCAGCCTGGGCCACTGCTCCTGCTGCCCTTCAGTGCTTGTTCCCCTTCACCTTTTTGGGGGACCTGTTAACCCCGACTCTTTCTTGTCTGTCGGCCTTGCAGGGACACTCCCATTTCCCAGTAGCCTCTAGGCCTGCAGGTTCCCATGACCCACAGCTGGGCCACAGAGGATGGGTTTTGGGTCCAGCACGACCTCCTGGTAAGGCCTGGGGAAAAGGTGTCCTGGCTTCACCCTGGGGCGGCAGGGACTCGAGCTCAGCATTCCCTGGTGCGTGGCAGGAAGGTCCAGAGGAAGCAGTAAGGAGCTGACCTTGGACCCCTTCTCTCCCCAGGCTGGGTCCGATACGCCGAGCGGGTGCTGGGTCGTCCCATCACTGCCCACCTCTGCACTGCCAAGTCCCCCCAGCAGGTGATGGGCTCTTTGGTGAAGGATTATTTCGCCAGACAGCAGGTAAGCTGACCTCTCTGTGGAGGGCAGGAAGGGCAAGTGAGGGAGGACCATGGCACAGGGGCCCAGGAAGGGGAGGTTCCCCATCTGTCCGGTGTGGTCATGGCCCCCCAGGTGAGCAAAAAGGAAGCTGTGGCTTCAGGAAACATTAGCAGTGCTATTTCTCACCAACGCCCATCTCTGTTCCTCCCTTCCTTCCTCTTACAACCTCTTTCTTTCTTCGTGGCATCTGGTCGTTCTCATGGGCCCATTCGGGGTAGACATGCTGCCCACGCTGCTGAGAATGAGACCCAAGACCTTGCCCAGAGATGCTGCCTGCCTGCCGTTGGGACGCCTCACCCAAGGAGGCCTAGAATGGCCTGTGCCCAGAGGCCAAGGGCCACTATCATTTCGGGAGCCAAACCTGGCCTCCGCCCTGGCCTTTTCCCTCAGACCGTGGGCATCACATGACTTCCTTAGCCCCTTCTGTGAGATTCTGCAGGCCCATGATGCTGTCTTCCACTTGATGGAGTGAGTCCCGGCCTGAGGCTCCTGCGTGGCCCCTGCCTCAGCCCATCACGTTCTCCCTTCCCACAGCCCTCTGTGCCCCCAGGTCCTCCCAGAACTCCCTGATGTCTCCAAGGCCACCGTCAAAGGGACCCTAATCCATGGTTTATTCTCCAGCCGCTGGCATGCCCCACACTGCTCTTCTCAATCAGACTTTACACCTCCCTCCAGGGGAGCAGCCGTGTCCAGGCACTGTGGTAACTGGAGTAGAGGACAACATCAGGATCTTTCAGACATTTGAAGTCAGCCTACAAAGGCACGCACATTTGGCAGCCTTGTTATTTTAGCAATAGGCAGTGCTTTCTTTCTACCTAGTTTCTTTCTACCCATAAAGTCATAATTTGGCAAATGGTAAACATGATGTCAGAGTGTACGCGTCCAGTTTAGGCAGGACCAAGAAATGAGCTATGGGACTTCATGTCTGTCCCCTGTCCTGCCCCCACCTGAAGAGAGCCATGTGTTTCTAGGTCTTCCACGTGCTGCCCTCTCCCCTGGCTGGAGCCCAGAGCTATGTGTCCTCCTATAGGTGCTGTGAGGGGCAGCTGCAGAGACGCGGCCTCCAGCAGCCCCTCACCTGACTGTCTGGCCCAGCTGCGGCCGGGGCGGGTTTCCTCTTTTGCTCCGCCCCTGCCCTAAATGGGGCCTTTCCACCCAGACCTCACCACAGGATCACTTGGCAACTGCTGACTCCTGGCTTTGCCATCAGTTCAGGCCCAGCCATAGGCACCTGCTCTGTGTGGCAGGGCCCCAGGAGAGGGGTAGCTTGGGTGGGCATCGCTTGGGAAGATTCAGGAAAGCCTGTAGGTGAAGTAGCCAGCACATACACACACACACACACACACACACACACTCGGGCCTGCCACAGTGGCTCCATGCCGGACCAGCAACAGCTCCACACCAGCCGGACCTCTTGCCTGTTTTGTCCCATGTGCACAGGTTCGGGAGGAAATGGGCTCAGCCTTCCTGGTTCTTCCAAGAGGCTCCACTGACTGGGGCGCTTTGCAGATGGTTTGGGAGTACCACACTCAGTCCCGAGGGAGGCAGCAGACACGGATGGGGTGCTGGTGCTCGGTAGAGTTGCAGAGGGGATGGGAGCCAGATGTGACTACAGCAGCTTCATCTGTGGGGCCCAGCCTCAGACCCACAACAGTAACAGCCCCAAGAAAGTGCCGCATGCGGACAGGCTTGATGGCTCACACCTGTAATCCTAGCACTTTGGAGGCCGAGGCGGGCAGATTGCCTGAGATCAGGAGTTTGAGACCAGCCTGGGCAACACAGTGAAGCCCCATCTCTACTAAAGTACAAAAAATTAGCCAAGCATGACGGCATGCGCCTGTAGTCCCAGCTACTCAGGAGGCTGAGGCGGGAGAATCGTGTGAACCCAGGAGGCGGAGGTTACAGTGAGCTGAGATCATGCCACTGCACTCCAGCCTGGGGGACAGAGCGAGACTCCGTCTCAAAAAAAAAAAAAAGTGCTGCATGCAGTGTCTGGAGGGCAACAGCAGGGGGCAGTCGGTCTCCCATCCCTCCTGTCCTGGGCACCAAGTGTAAGCTGCCATTGTCACCTCTCCACCAGCCCTAAACATGGGTGTCCCTCTCCCACAGAACCTGTCTCCAGAGAAGATTTTCCACGTCATCGTGGCCCCTTGTTATGACAAGAAGCTAGAGGCTCTTCAGGAAGGCTTTCCCCCCGCTTTGCATGGCTCCCGGGGCGCTGACTGCGTGTTAACATCAGGTGAGAGGTGGGCGGGGGCGCACCTGGGTGCTGGGGGATTCTCCGACTGGCCAGTACACACCGGAGCCAGGCAGATCTGTGTCCCAGAGCCATCTCAGTGCCTGCCACTGTGGTCACTTGTCTGAAGTTACTGACAGCTGGGAGGCCAAGACAGGTGGATCACCTGAGGTCGGGAGTTCGAGACCAGCCTGACCAACATGGGGAAACCCTGTCTCTATTAAAAATACAAAAAATTAGCTGGGCATGGTGGCACATGCCTGTAATCCCAGCTGCTCAGGAGGCTGAGGCAGGAGAATTGCTTGAACCCAGGAGGTGGAGGTTGTGGTAAGTTGAGATCACGCCGTTACACTGTAGCCTGGGCAACGAGAGTAAAACTTCGTCTCCAAAAAGAAAAATAAAAGATAAATCAGGTCTCTGGGAGAACCACTCGGGCAATATGGTGGCCCTGACTTTACATTACAGTCCGTGCAGGGTACTTACCTCTTGGTAGGAAAGTTGTCTATAGCCATAGTGGGTCTCCTTCTCACAAACCAAGTCTGCACTTAAAACACAAGTGAAGTTTTTTTCATTCAGAGTAAAATGAAAAAGGCACGTTTGCTTCAGTGACATTGCCTTTACCACTGTATTGGCCACTCCTTTCAGATATTAAGACCCTACAGTGAGTTCTGTGTGTGTTGTGGATGGAAGTCATTCCCTGGAATTAGGTAGAACCCATTCAGAAGAATGTTGACGTCAGTTGGTGGGGGAAGCTTAAGACTGTTAAAATTCTGGTGGAACTGTTTTAATTGGTCTCGGAAAACAGGTCCCGGCAAGTATGTAGATTAGTGGTACGTGAGGCAGAGAGGTCAGCTCTCAGGGACAGTCTTTAAGGATGCCAATGTCCCTCACAGTCCCCTGACTTGAAATTCTAGCATGCAGATGCCTCTGGAAAGGTCCCCACCCTACAGGCACAGGCTCCCTGTGGGGTGACGTGGCAGGGGTGTTGAAGGATGAGGGACAGAAGGGCCCTCAGCACTGCCATCCTTCACTCTCAGAGGAAGGGCCCGGGGGCCATCTGCTTGTGTTGACAAAATAAAAACATGCGCAGCAGGCTATCAGAAGAACCATGTCCAGCCATCTTTTTTCTGAGTGCAGATTTATAGGAAATTATGCTATTTTCTTACCTGTGTTTCCAGCCATCTCACAGCATCTGATGTGATGCCACAGCCAGGTTTTAGAGGCTCAGTTTTTCTATTAAGGGTTTTTTCAGGCATCTTCATGTAAAAGGAAATACAGAAAGAGGTTCTCACTTTCAGTTGATCTCATTGCAGAATAACCATATGTCATGTAAATGTAGCTGGGTACAGTGGCTCAGGCCTCTAGTTCTAGCCACTCAGGAGGCTATGGCCGGAGGATCACTTGAGCCCAGGAGTTTGAGACCTCACTGGGCAACACAGTGAGACGTTGTCTCTTTTTTTTTTTGAGACGGAGTCTCACTCTGTTGCCCAGGCTCTGCAGTGGCTCCATCGCAGTTCACTACAACCTCCGCCTCCCAGGATCAAGCGATTCTCCTCCCTCAGTCTCCCAAGTAGCTGGGATTACAGGCGCGCACCACCACGTCAGGCTAACTTTTGTATTTTTAGTAGAGAGGCAGTTTCGCCATGTTGGCCAGACTGGCGACCTTGTTTCTTAAAAAAAAAAAAAAAAAAAAATGGGCTGGGCACAGTGGCTCACACTTGTAATCCCAGCACTTCAGGAGGCTGAGGCAGGCTGGTCACCTGAGGTCAGGAGGTCGAGACCTGTCTGGCCAGGTGTGGTGGTGCACACCTATAATCCCAGCTACTCGGGAGGCTGAGGCAAGAGAATCGCTTGAACCCTTGAACCCGGGAGGCAGAGGTTACAGTGAGCCAAGATCGCACCACTGTACTCCAGCCTGGGTGGCGGAGGTGAGACTCCATCTCAAAAAAAAAAAAAAGGCCGGGCGCGGTGGCTCAAGCCTGTAATCCCAGCACTTTGGGAGGCCGAGACGGGCGGATCACGAGGTCAGGAGATCGAGACCATCCTGGCTAACACAATGAAACCCCGTCTCTACTAAAAATACAAAAAAATTAGCCGGGCGAGGTGGCGGGCGCCTGTAGTCCCAGCTACTCGGGAGGCTGAGGCAGGAGAATGGCGTAAACCCGGGAGGCGGAGCTTGCAGTGAGCCGAGATAGCGCCACTGCACTCCAGTCTGGGCGACAGAGCGAGACTCCGTCTCAAAAAAAAAAAAAAAAAAAATGCACCCAGTATATATTTCATCATCCTATTTCTGTGAGCTTGTTGTAACAAAAGTTTTCTGTTTCATGCAAAGTGGACCAAAAAAGTTTACAGATTTTCCGCATGGGAAAATCATGGAGAGATTGTTTACATAAATGCCGCAGTTCGAGGGCAGAAAGAGGAATGGAAAGAGGAATTCGAATTGAATTCTGCTTACATTTTATTAGTGTTTGATTTTAGTGGCCTCGCTTTGCCCTGTAGATGGACTCCACTCCTGCTGTCTGTGATGGAGATTTCATAGGAGGGAGGTCATCCAGGGTCACTGATGTCAAATTTCCTGCAGGGGAAGAAAAGTTCCTGTGGCCACCTGTGTCTTTTCAGTGTCTCTTACTTCATTTGTCTGTAGGTGAAATTGCTCAAATAATGGACCAAGGTGACCTCTCAGTGAAGGATGCTGCCGTCGACACTCTGTAAGTGGCTTATCTGGGGAGAGTCCTCTGGAGGGCAGGACCTCCCGTCAGCCCTGCCAGCCGCCTGACAGGCCCAGGGCTGCCCTGCTTTATGACGAGGCCATGTGAAGCACTGAGATGCAGTCCCCCGGGCCCCCGCCACAACCCTCAGCCACCCTTCTAGCTGTTGAGTGGGATACCATTCACCAGGGCTGCCAGGGAGTCAGGAGGCTTGGCGGGCTTCCATGGTGCGATTGCCACCCCAAACCCTCGAGGAAGGACGGGAAGCATAAACAGCTTTGTGCTCGCTGGGGCAGGGCCGTTCATGTGTGCGCCAGCCCCCTTCTTCCTGAGTGCCGTCTGTGCCTCACGTTCCTCTGTGGGGCAGTGGGGCAGCTCCCTCAGGCCCCTTTGCACCAAGAGTGGCAGGCTGGGTTCTGCTGGGGGCGGTGACCTTGATACCCAGCAAGGCCTGGGGCTCCTGCTGCACCCCAGGCACTGGGCAGAGAGCACCATAAAGGCAGCGGCGTGTGTCCTCGCCAACACTCTGCATCCCAGGTGCTGCCTTCATGCCCTTTTGGGGGAAGGTGAGATAGAAGTTAAGCATCTGTGGGGCCATGCATGGTGGCTCAAACCTATAATCCCAGTACTTTGGGAGACTGAGGTAGGAGGATGGCTTGAGTCCAAGAGGCTGGGGTTGTAGTGAGCTATGATTGTGCCACTGCACTCCAGCCTGGGAGACAGAAAAAGACCCTGTCTCAAAGAAAAGAAAAAGACCATAAGCATCTGGAGCACCTGCAAGAGCCTGTGCATGGGCTTGGCGTGACTGAGAGTCCTCCGCCTGGCCCGAGCATCAGGCACGCCCTCCCGAGACCCCTCAAGATGCTAGAAATGGGACTTTCTCCAAAGTTTAAACATTTGTAGAGGATTTAGCTTCTTTGGTGGTGCCCTTGGATTGTGATGCCCTCTGGAAGTCTGGTTTCACGCTTGCTGTCACTGTACATCGGCATTCATGATTGACTTGTTTTTTCTCTGCCTGGTGAGGTTTGGAGACTTGAAGGAGGACAAGGTGACGCGCCATGATGGAGCCAGCTCGGACGGGCACCTGGCACACATCTTCAGACATGCGGCCAAGGAGCTGTTCAACGAGGATGTAGAGGAGGTCACTTACCGAGCCCTGAGGTGTGGGGCAGCGTCCACAGCCTGTCTGTGCCTGTGGTCAGCACGTGTGCACGTGTGGATCTGTGCATGTGGCGGTTCTGTGTATGGAGTTTACACCAGTCACAATCGAAAGGGCTTTTTTGTGTTTATTTAGAACTTTTATTTTGCTGACATTCCAAACTCACATTAGAAAGTGTTCTTGGGTGGCTCACGCCTGTAATCCCAGCACTTTGGGAGGCCGAGGTGGGTGGATCACAAGATCAGGAGATTGAGACCATCCTGGCTAACGCAGTGAAACCCCGTCTCTACTAAAAATCCAAAAAATTAGCCGGGTGTGGTGGCACGCGCCTGTAGTCTCAGCTACTCGGGAGGCTGAGGCAGGAGAATGGTGTGAACCTGGGAGGTGGAGGTTGCAGTGAGCCGAGATCGTGCCACTGCACTTCAGCACGGGCGACAGAGCAAGACTCCTGTCTCAAGAAAAAACAAGTGTTCTTAAGTCACAGATAAGGGACTTGATGGATCAAAATTCTCTGTGTTCATTTTGTAGAAACAAAGACTTCCAAGAGGTCACCCTTGAGAAGAATGGGGAGGTGGTGTTACGCTTTGCTGCGGCCTATGGCTTTCGAAACATCCAGAACATGATCCTGAAGCTTAAGAAAGGAAAGTTCCCGTACCACTTTGTGGAGGTCCTCGCCTGTGCTGGAGGTGAGGCGCCAAGAGCAGCACCTGGCTCTGTCCCCCGTGGGTGCTTGGGCCACACTGGTCCTGCAGCTGCCAGAGAGACGGTGTTCTTGGCCACCCAGAGCCTCTCTCAGCCCCGAGAGCTTTGTAGGGTGTGGATGTTCCCATGGGGCTTGTGCTGGGACATTCTAGGCTCCATTGGTTTTGCTCTTTCCCTCACCCCACATAGCGTGTGGGCATTCTCTTGGGGACGTGCCCTCAGGAGGCCCCACATGGCACCAGGTGAGAGTCAGCCTGTGGCAGCTGGCTTAGAGAACAAATCACAAGAGTCGAGGCCACTCTGCCTGGGAGAAACACCCCTGCCTCCTGCCAGGCACCAAGGATGAGCCAGCTCTGTCCTGAGTGATGGGAGAGAGCAGTGAGAGGTGGAAGCGGGAAGGGGTGTGACCCAGCCTGGGCCTG
Organism: Macaca thibetana thibetana; assembly: GCF_024542745.1. NCBI lineage: Eukaryota > Metazoa > Chordata > Mammalia > Primates > Cercopithecidae > Macaca > Macaca thibetana. Next base: position 57,216,689 of record NC_065593.1, on the reverse strand, counting down.
AGGGGCTCCCTTGCTGCTTGGAGGGAGGGTGGGCCACCGTGGGCTGCGATCATCCAGGCACGTGAGGAAGGGTCCCCACCTGGGGCAGGAGGAGTGAGAGGACAAGAGGAGGCCAGGACAGGGTGGGGGTCTCCGGGAAGGATGTGCTGAGGGTGAGTGTCAGAGACGAAGGGGACCCCCTGCCCCTGACCCCTGGTGGGGAAATGAGGACCTTTGTGCCATTGTGAGTGGGGGGGCACCACGAGGGACTTGAGTGGAAATGCTGGGTGCAGGTCAGTGGGAGGAGTGGCTCCACTGATGTTAGATGAATGGGACAAGGTGTGAAGCCACAGGACGGGAGGGGTCCCTGGGCAGGGCACAGACAAGGGTGCAGTTGGAGGCCCTGCCGTAGTGTCCTTCAACACAGAGGAGGGGAGGTCCCAGCCAGCACTGACAGGAGGGTGAGGGCAGAGAGGCAAGCATGTGGCCTTGGAGGCCTCACTGAGCATTCCGGAGGCATGGAAGGGTCAGTCCCACAGCTGGGCTGAGGAGCAGCCAGGAGGTGGGCCATGAAGCAGGGCTTCTGGGAGGGCCTCTGCATGCAGGCGGGTGGAGCTGGGGCCTGAGGAAGGAGAAGGTGCAAGCCAGCCCCCTGGGAAAGTGGAGGTTGGAGACCAACTGGGGTGCCACCTTGCAACCCATGGGGAGTGAAGTTTAACCGGGGAAATTTGCTCCAGATGTTTTAAATGAATACACTACTAAGAGTGACATCATCTAACATGCTGGAGAGTAAGTAGCATCAATAAATAGACACATTTTTACTCAGGCCAGTGTTGGGTGTGTGGGCTCATGGCTGGGCTCACAGCTCAGCTGCCTCCGGTGCAGCCTCCAGGCAGCGCCCAGCACACTTAACACGTGTGGTGCAGGCAGGAGTGGTTTTACTGCTTGTTCACAATCCCTGTGCTATCTTGGTTTTGCCAAATTCCAAGAGAAGCTGGAAATCGGGATTTGCATACAAAGCCAGTCAGTTCTAAAAGGCAACTTAGGTTTTAGGAAAAACCATTTTATGGGTGATATAAATGGGTAAGAATGAGAGGTACATGGGTCCGGGTGCGGTGGCTCACGCCTGTAATTCCAGCACTTTGGGAGGCCAAGGCAGGCAGATTACCTGAAGTCAGGAGTTCGAGACCAGCCTGGCCAACATGGTGAAACCTGCCTCTACTAAAAATTACAAAATTAGCCGGGCATGGTGGCACACACCCATAATCCCAGGTACTTGGGAGGCTGAGGCGGGAGAATTGCTTGAGCCCAGGAGATGGAGGTTGCAGCGAGCCAAGATTAAGCCACTGCACTCCAGCCTGGCCGACGGAGAGAGACTCTGTCTCAAAAAAAAAAAAAAAAAAAGAGAGGCACACAGGGCTATGAGTCTGGGATTAGCGTCCCTGAGGGCCTTGGGGAAGACCCTGGCCTGTGCAGCCAGCCCTAGCCCTACACCACGCAACGTTCCACGTCCCCTTCATTCCTCTCCCGCTTGCAAACTGTCTTCCCTATGAGGCAAAAGCTTCCTTAAGACTATCCCGGCTGGGTGCGGTGGCTCATGCCAGTAGTCCCAGCTTGAAGCAGAAGGATTGCCGCTTGACTCCAGAAGTTCAAGATCAGCCTGGGCAACATAGCAAGACCCACCCCGCATCCCCCAGTCTCTACAAAAAATTTAAAAATTAGCCAGGCAAGGTGGTGTGTGTCTGTAGTCCTAGCTGCTCAGGAAGCTAACGCGGAAAGATCGCCTGAGCCCAGGATAAACTTACCTGTGTTTATCTTTCAGGATGCTTAAATGGCAGAGGCCAAGCCCAGACTCCAGATGGACATGCGGATAAGGCCCTGCTGCGGCAGATGGAAGGCATTTACGCTGACATCCCTGTGCGGCGTCCAGAGTCCAGTGCACACATGCAGGAGCTGTACCAGGAGTGGCTGGAGGGGATCAACTCCCCCAAAGCCCGAGAGGTGCTGCACACCACATACCAGAGCCAGGAGCGTGGCGCACACAGCCTGGACATCAAGTGGTGAAGTCAGGCCAGGGCCTTCCAGCTGCTCTTGGGGCCAGAGCCACTCTCAGTAGAGGGAGGGGCTGCCTTGAGTGGAGTATTAAAAACACTTAAGAAAACTGCTCAATGGGTTACTTTGGTTTCTCAGAGTTCCCTGCTATCCCGTTTATTGGAGGCCCCTCAGGCAGTTTCATGTGGTGCTATCTTCATAATAGGTGTGGGATTGGAACTTTTTTTTTTTTTTTTTGAGGCGGAGTCTGTCGCCCAGGCTGGAATGCAATGGCGCCATCTCAGCTCACTGCAACCTCTGCTTCCCGGGTTCAAGCGATTTCTCCTGCCCCAGCCTTCCGAGTAGCTGGGACTACAGTCGCACACTGCCGTGCCCAGCTAGTTTTTGTATTTTTAGTAGAGATGGGGTTTCACTATGTTGGCCAGGCTGATCTTGAACTCCTGACCTCCTGATCCACCCGCCTTGGCCTCCCAAAGTGCCAGGATTGCAGGCGTGAGCCACCGTGCCCGGCAGATTGGAACGTTTTAACATGAAAGGAGCACTTCCCCGATTTATCCCTTTATCCTAAGATTGTGAAAAAATCCCAAAGAGTGAGAATGGAGACAGACTACTATATTTTAGGTGTTAAAAAAATTCCAGAAAGTGTCCTGTGACGAGCTAAGACCCCCAGAGGTGGTAACACACATGCCTCGGAGGTGATTTGATGTGGGAATGAGGGCAGAGGCGGGGCAGCTGTGCCTGTAGCCCTGGGGTTGTTAGGGCAGGCAGTCCACAGTCCCAGATTCCTGCCCATTTGGCTCTTTTACCCACTCATATTTTCCTTGAAAATGTTTTTGACAGAACATTAATTGTCAGCCTTTTAGACTCAGGAGACTGATACACAAATCTGGATTTCCAGCTTTTCTTAGAAAAACTAGTTTCTGACAACACTAGGCCCCATTCCTCACAGCCAGTCACCACCCTCCTCCCATTCCTCACAGCCAGTCACCACCCTCCTCCCATTCCTCACAGCCAGTCACCACCCTCCTGGACCATACTCAGCCCTGGGCCATTCCTCACAGCCAGTCACCACCCTCCTGGACCACACTCAGGGCCCTGGAGGCCTGGCGACCCAGGCCCCAGCTTAAACTTGTACATTCAGTCTTCGAGTTAGACTTGCATTGCGGCAAGGGAAGGGCCTGACAAAGGTGGCAGACACGAGAGTGGAAAATTGAGAAGGCTGCCCGCACAAGCTGGGTGGGTGCGGGCGAGCCCCAGCTCCTCAGCACTGTCATGAGGTGGGCGTCGGGTAAAGGCTCTGTCCGACCCTGAGGGGTTGAGGATGCTCGGGTGGTCCAGCCTCTCGCAGAACACTTCCCCGTCACCCTTGGCAGACAGGTTTCTTCTCACACACAGCCCTGGCCCGTCCACCCGCCATGCAGCCCTCTGTGCTCAGGGTGATGGAGCCCCCTCCATTCTGGCACGGCACTGCGGGCATGAGCTTGCCTTAAAAAGAAAGGAGAGGCTGGGCATGGCAGCTCTTGCCCTATAATCCCAGCACACTGGGAGGCCACGGCGAGAGGAGTGCTTGAGTTCAGGAGTTTCTACATGGTGAGACTCCGTCTCGACAAATTTTTTTTTTTTTTTTTGAGACAGAGCCTCAGTTTGTCACCCAGGCTGGAATGCAGTGGCGCGATCTCGGCTCACAGCAACCTCCACCTCCTGGGTTCGAGCGATTCTCCTGTCTCAGCCTCTGGAGCAGCTGGGCTCACAGGCGCATACCACTGCGCCCGGGTATTTTTTGTATTTTTAGTTGAGACGGGGTTTCGCCATGTTGATCAGGCTGGAACTTCTGACCTCAGGTGATCCGACCACCTCAGTCTCCCAAAGTGTTGGGATTACCGGCGGGAGCCACTGCACCTGGCAAAAAAAAATTTTTTTAAAAGGAGAAAGCAGTTTAACCATGGACAGTGAAACAGAGCTGGCAGACACCTGAAAATCCGCGGAACTGCGCAGCTGCACCCTAGGGCTCATCCCAGGAGAAGAGAGATGTCAGTGTGGCCGGAGGTGTCCTGAAGCACTGGGATTGGGTTAACTCGACTGGTGGCCTTCCCAGCCCTCCGTGCTGCAGAGCCTCTGTACGCTCGGCTGCCTTCATCTCACTCTGTGCTGTGCCTGTGCATCTGTCTTGTGGATAACTGCGTATATTGTGTTCCATTGCCTGTCTTGCTGGATGACTGCATATATCATGTTCAGTTGTGTATTTGTTTTGCTTTCAGTCTATATACAGTTGGGTTTCCAACCTCTGATTCTGGAATAAACAGTTGCAGCGTGTCTGAGTGAACGGTTGAGTGAGCCTAGCCACCTGCTGCCCCAGCAGGGCCACATCTTGTGGTGCATTGCCGTCCTCACCACGGCCACGCCAGGTGGCCTCGCCTGTGCTTCCTGAGCTGCCACCTGGTGTGGAGTCAGGAGGGTCCTCTGTCTTCCTCCAGGAAGATGCTCACCAGGCCCAGAGCACCAGGAGGCGGCAGAGGGCCACCCTGCTACAGTGAAGAAATCACCTCCCGCAGTAACCACTGCACAGGGCACCACAGCTGGCCTGCCATGAAGCCATCCCTGCAGGTCGTGTGGGGCGGCCAGGCTGAGGGACTGGGCACCAACATGAGATGCTGGGGTCCCCGTGCCTGCTGGTGGGTTATAGCTATGGGGACCGTGTGCATTTTGTTCTGCACAGGCGAAAAGTGGCGAGAGTTCCTTCATTATAACGGGAACGCTATTAGCGGCCAGACCAAGGTGCCTAGATGTGGTGCGAGGCAGCACGCTGGTCGGGGAGGATGGATGGTGTGCCCGGCCCGTGCCCGCTGGTGAGCCAGGCTGGTCCTGGTGCGAGGCAGCACACTGGTCGGGGAGGATGGATGGTGTGCCCGGCCCGTGCCCGCTGGTGAGCCAGGCTGGTCTTGGTGCGAGGCAGCACACTGGTCGGGGAGGATGGATGGTGTGCCCGGCCCGTGCCCGCTGGTGAGCCAGGCTGGTCCTGGTGCGAGGCAGCACACTGGTCGGGGAGGATGGATGGTGTGCCCGGCCCGTGCCCGCTGGTGAGCCAGGCTGGTCCTGGTGTGAGGCAGCATACTAGTCCAGGGGGATGGTGTGCCTGGCCCGTGCCTGCTGGTGAGCCAGGCTGGTCCGGGGGGATGGTGTGCCCAGCCCATGCCCGCTAGTGAGCCTGGCTGGTCCTGGCGTGAGGAGGAGGAGGAGAAGATGAGCCCTGGTGGCATTCCGTGCTGGCACCACCATGCAGGAACACGGCCATGTGTGCTCTGGTGCTGCTGTGTACTGCAGGGGCCCGAACATGTCTGATCTGATAAACGTGTGTTACCGTCCCAGTGAATAGATCTGCTCTTCGGTGCCTGTGGTCTGAGCAGCAAAGCCCAGATTTCTCAATTCCATTTCCACCTGTCCTGAGAGCTTATACTTGTTGCAGCCAGTGTAGACTGTCCACACTGGTCCTTCCTTAGTGTTGCTGGAGTTGCAAACAGGCTCATCCACTGTGCCCGCCTGTTGGTTTGCCGCTTGCCTGGGGTGTGGATCTAGGGTGAACCCTTGGGTGTGTGCTGGCTTTGAGGGTGTCCCATGGCCTCATCTGCGGGCCCAGAGCTGAGCAACTGAGGCGTTTGGACACATGGCCTCCCACAGTCGTGTGACCTTCACGCTGAGTCTAGACCAGAGATGTCAGAGGAGGGAACGGTGGCCCAGGCAGGGCTGACTTGCCAAGGCCACTTCGCCTCTAGATGGGGCCCAGTGTTTATGTTTCCACTGCAAACAGAGCATCTGTGTAAAGCAGATCAACCCTCAACTCATGGTGAGGAGCCCTCAGTCGGCCGCTGCAGAGGGCGAGCTGTGGGTTTTGGGGAGAGGCCGGCTCTGCTTTCTGAGGAGGAGCCTTGTGTTCTGAAATCAAGGAGAGCAGGTGCCAGGGCTGAATGCTTCAAAGCTGAAATGCAAATTGTCCGATAGGCAAAGGTTTTTTTTTTTTTTTTTTTTTTTTTTTTTTTTTTTTTTTTTTTTTAATTTATTTATTATTATTATACTTTAAGTTGTAGGGTACATGTGCATAACGTGCAGGTTTGTTACATATGTATACTTGTGCCATGTTGCTGTGCTGCACCCATCAACTCGTCATTTACATCAGGTATAACTCCCAATGCAATCCCTCCCCCCTCCCCCCGGCAAAGGTTTTTATTAAGTATTCAGCACAGTAAGAAGAGGAAGTGCTCACGGCTGCTGGCTGGAGTGCAGTTTGGCAGTAACACCCCAACTTGATAAAAGTCGTATAGCTCACGCCTGTAATCCCAGCACTTTGGGAGGCCGAGACGGGCGGATCACAAGGTCAGGAGATCGAGACCATCCTGGCTAACATGGTGAAACCCCGTCTCTACTGAAAACATGAAACATTAGCTGGGCGTAGTGGCGGGCGCCTGTAGTCCCAGCTACTCGGGAGGCTGAGGCAGGAGAATGGCGTGAACCCAGGAGGCAGAGCTTGCAGTGAGCCGAGATCCGGCCACTGCACTCCAGCCTGGGCAACAGAGCAAGACTCCATCTCAAAAAAAAAAAAAAAGGTCGTATAGCTTAGCTGTTAGGAACTGTCCCTGGAGCAGTCCACCTCACAGGTGCCCAGTGTGCAGGACCTGGAGGATGTCTGTTCTACGTCTGCATTTGCAGTAAACAAGCTGCAACAGCGAACTAAAAGCCCACCGGGGCAAGTGTCAGGACATCCAAAGCTGGGGTTCTAGGAGTGGTTAAAGTACAAAATGGATGTTTATGTCCTGACATGGACTTTTTTTTTTTTTTTTCTTTGAGACAGGGTCTGGCCCCGTCACCCAGGTTGGAGTACAGTGGCACCATCATGGCTCACTGCAGACTCAACCTCTCAGACTCAATCAATCCTCCCACTTCAGCCTCCTGAGTAGTTGGGACTGCAGGCATGCGCCGCTACTCCCAGCTAATTTTTTGTACTTTCTGTGGAGACGGGTTTTGCCATGTTGCCCAGGTTGGTCTGGAACTCCTGGACTCAAGTGATCTTCTCCCTTCAGCCTCCCAAAAGTACTGGGATTACAGGCGTGAGCCACCGCACCAGCCTGGTTTGAAATTTGATTAGAAGAAGAAGGAAAACCTGCAAGGCAGAGTGACAGACACGGCATCTGCATGGTGAGTGTGGACGAGTGGCAGTGGAATTGGGAGGAGGGACTGGAGCGGGAGCAGTGGCTGCTAACCACTGCCAACACTTCGCCTCCTCTCTGATGCCCCTAAGCCTTCCTCTCACATCGATCTTGGCAGAATCCTCCTGTTCCTCTGTCTTCGGCTTTAGCCACCATCAGGGTGTCTGTCCTGCAATTTCCCCCCTCCTTTTTGCCCTGTCATGGAAAGACCATGTAGCAGCCGGCAGTCCTTCCCCACTCCAGGCCCAGAGCACAGTGTTTGCAACTGTCCTGGGCTCTGGTACCTGAGGAGTCTGTCCCTGAGCCAGTCTGGACACAGACAGCCAGGCAGCAGCACGGGCACTTTGGGATGTCAGTGCCATCCTCATGGGTACTGTGTCCACGTGGGATGCCGGGGCCTGGTGGTGGGATGTACGGGGAGTACTGCGGCTGCATTTCTCTCCTGTTGGAGCAAGGTTCTCACCTCCAGCTTCTGATGTCAGTGGAGCGGGAATGCCAACCCAGAGGGCCATAACATCCCAGCCCCAGCCCCCCCCCCCGCTTTTTTTTTTTTTTTTTTTTTTTCTGAGACAGGGTCTCATTCTGTCACCCAGGCTGGAGTGCGGTGGTGCAATCTCAGCTCACTGCAGCTTCGACCTACCAGGCTCAAGAGACCCTCCCACCTCCCAGGTAGCTGGGACCACAGGCGCATACCACCATGCCCGGCTAATTTTTGTATTTTTTGTGGAGACAGGGTTTCACCATGTTGCCCAGGCTGGTCTCCAACTCCTGACCTCAAGCGATCCGCCTGCCTCAGCCTCCCAAAGTGCTGTGGTTACAGGTGTGAGCCACTGCACCTGGCCTTGATCTTCTAGCCAAAACGAGAGAGAGAGAAAGACAGAAAGAAAGAACATTAAAAGGGAAAGAAAAGGCAGGAACCCCTAAGCCCACACCCTCAGGAAAGGAAGGGAAGAGAGGATGGGGATCCAGCCAGACCCTTTTGGCAGGAGAACACTTGCTGGGTTCAGGAGGGGTCCCTGGTGAGTTGGTTGATGGCAGGAGGCTCCCTGGCAGCCGGACAGGGAGAAGGGTGCCAGCCTCTGCAGGCACCTTTGGCCACGTGGAGGAGCAGATCTAAGTGTGGCCAGGGAGGTTTCAAAGCCTCAAAAACGCTGCAGACAAAGGATGCATGTACTGTGCCCAGACCCTGTTCTCTAAGCCACGAGCAGGTACTGATGGGGGGGTCCCGGGCCAGGTGGACACACAGAGAAGAGGACTGAGGAGTACAAAACCCCTCCCCCGCTCTCAGGGAGGGTTCTTGCCCAAGCCAGGGAGTGCAGAGGGCAATAAGCCCACTACTGCCATCCTCATCCTTCCCGGGACTAGGCTGTGAGGCAAGGTGGGTTCACATCGAGATTTGAACTCGGATTGCTGCCGCTGCCCATCCTCCGCGCCTTGACACAACCAGGGATGTTTACTGGGGCCTGGGGAGGAATTAGAAAGGGGCCCACAGGCTGCCCAGTCAGGAAGGAAAACAAGTCCGTAGCAGAGGATGGTTTCGATCCATCGACCTCTGGGTTATGGGCCCAGCACGCTTCCGCTGCGCCACTCTGCTGACTGTGAGGGGGAGCGTGAGTCAGATCATGACCACACGAGTCATCTCCCTGCAGGCGGCGACCTCTACTGGCCAACAGGGGCCAACCAAGGACTGACTGGGCAAGGCACATGCTCAGCCTACTCCTCTTCTCTCAACTTCTTATAGATAAAACTCTCTGAATTCATGTCCTTTTCTGCTGTTAAAACATTGGCTGGAGGCCGGGCTTGGGGGCTCACACCTGTAATCCCAGCACTTCAGGAGGCCAAGGTAGGCAGATCACCTGAGGTCGGGAGTTTGAGACCAGCCTGACCAACATGGAGAAACCCCATCTCTACTAAAAATACAAAATTAGCTGCGTGTGGTGGCGCTCACCTGTAATCCCAGCTACTCGGGAGGCTGAGGCAGAATTGCTTGAACCCAGGAAGTGGAGGTTGTGGTGAGCTGAGATCATGCCATTGCACTCCAGCCTGGGCGACAAGAATGAAACTCTGTCTCAAAAAATAAGAAAATAAAATAAAATTAAATTAAAAACTGTTGGCCGGGCACAGTGGCTCACGCTGTAATCCCAGCACTCTGGGAGGCTGAGGCAGGAGGATCACTTGAGCTCAGGAGTTTGAGACCAGCCTGGGCAACACAGGGAGACCCCGGCCTCTACAAAAAATACAAAAAGAAAACATGGCCAGGGGTTGGCAGCGAGCGCCTGTAGTCCCAGCTACTGAGGAGGCTGAGGTGGGAGGATCGCTTGAGCCCAGGAAGCAGAGAGCAGAGATCGTGCCACTGCGCTCCAGCCTGGGCGACAGAGCCAGACCCCAGTCTCAAACAAAACAAAACAAAACAAAACAAAACAAAAACCTGAAACTCCTGGAATCCAACTGAAAGTATGAGCCGGGACACTGAAAGGAGACAGGTGCAGCTAGTCCAATGAACTGTCTGTGAGGAGCATCTTGACACGAGCCACGGTCAGCACGGAGGCCTGAGCCCAGCAGCCTGGACCCTGTGAGAGCTGGAGCTAATGGGATGGGCCACCAAACAGGAGGCATGGCTCTCCTGAGAGGAGCCATCGACCCTCGGCCAGGCAGAGAAAGAGCTGAGGAATACCCAAGCCTCTGCTCCACCCTCCAGTCTCCTTGCCAGTGCCTCCCATTGGCTGCAGCCCGTAGCTGTCTTGCCCGCTGCCTTCCAGACGGCCTGGGGTAAGAAAGGCGGAGGTGGGCCTAGAGCACACATCCCAAAGCACTACAGGAAGCAGCTGTGGCCCTACGCGTTGCCAAGAGCACCGGAGAGAGGGGAGGCTGCAGCCAGGGAACTCTGTGATGCTGCTGGCACCCGGCAGGGCACAGGGTGCAGCCCTGGGCTCAGAACCTCCAGACTGGGGGCTGCCGATGGGGTGAGGCTCCCTGTGCTGCACCCACAGGCCTGTACTGCAAACCTGCACCTCCGCAGTCTAATGGGTGTTGTGTGAGTCTTACAAACCCAAGCACACGGATACAGTAACAGAGGTGAAAAGGTGTCGACTGGGAGAAGACAGGGAAGTTCAGGACTGTCCCGGGCTGGGCCAAGCTGCTAGGCTCAAAACCAGATTGGAGGGTTGGTGTCAAAAGCTTGCTGATGAGGTGTGTAGGATGCACTTCTTGGAACAGGCCCAGAATTTGAGAAGAGATGGTCCCCACTCTTCTGGGTGTACCAGGCAATCTAAAGATGCGGGCCAGACTCTCTCCAGCCCCCTTAGTGATGCTTGTTTTACGGCATCGGACCAAAATGGTCATGAGGACACGGAAGGAGGGCACGCCCAGGCTTCTTTCTTCGTTCAAGCCTGCCCGGGCAAGGGCTCCTGCTAAAATGTTTTGGCGACCAAGCACACATCGCAATACCAGTGGGGTGGGGCAGCCCGCCCCTGGTGACAGGTGGCCTCTCTCACCCTCCTCCTGTGGAAGGCGCAGGAGCCAGGCTGGAACAGACCCTGAGGCTGGACCTGGTCGGATCTGCGTCCCCGCAGGAACCCACTGTCGCTGCCCCTGCACGATGCCCGCCCGCCCGCCCGCCCGCCCACGGTGGCAGCAACAGGCGATGGGCCCGTGCAGGTGGGAAACCGATTTTCCTCTCAGCTGCTCGCCCTCCGCAGGTCCCAAAGAGGGGCGTCGGGCGTCCTCCTCACACAGCCTTAGAGGCGAGGTCGGCACCAGCGTCTTTCCCACGCCCCTGGCAGATGCGCCCGCGGCTTCTACCCCGGATGCCCGAGCGTCAGGTCAGCGTCAGCCGCGCGCGCCGGAAGCGTTTACTCGTCCCGATCCCCGGCGCGGAAGTCCGACTACGAAGCTGCGGCGTCGCAGGCGCCGCCTCAGGCCCCCACCCGACTCCCCCCGGGTTTGCGGACAGAGCTGGCGCCTCTGAAGGCGGAGGCGAGGGTCCCGCTCCTGGACGGCTCTTGTCCCTCAGCGGGAGCCGCCGGCGGTCACGTGGGGGTCACGTGGGAGGTCCCGTGGGAGGCCACGCGGGGGGGGTCACGTGGGTGGTCACGTGGGAGGCCTGTCAGGTGCTCGGCGACACCTTCGCGCGCAGCCCAGGCCCTCACGGGGGCGTCCGGTCCGAGCATGCGCAGCAGGAGGCGCGGGTGTCCACAGCGCGGCGGGGCGGGAGGCCTCCCTGTCACCCCGAGCCCGCGGGTCTCTCACCCCCGACCCCCGACCCCCGCCGACCTCCCTCGCACCCCGGCCCCCGCCACCCTCCCTCGGCGCTCGGGACAGGCTCGGGACGCTGGGGCCGGGTCCGAGCACCGAGCAGCCCGCGCCTGTCCTTAGGAAACCCAGGGAGACGCGGGGTATTCGCATGCGGTCGGCGGGGAACGGGCGGCGCCCACACCCCCGCGCTCGGAGAACTCCCCAGTGCCGCCTGGAACGAACGCGGTGCCGCCCGACGGTGCGGGCTGCAGGCCCTGCCGCTTGTCGCGGCGATGGTTGGAGGCACCGCTCTGAGGAGAGGATAGAAAGGACCTTGTCTCCGTTCCCCGGTGGATGAAAACGTGCTTGTTACCGCGAGGCGTTTAGAAAAGCTCCTGTTCACCGTGTATTCTGCGGGTAGCGCCCCGGACACTTCGAGGGTTGCGGTCCGATCGGGCCGAGCCTCTCCCGTGTGCGGGGAAGGATTTCAGGCCTTTCGAGGGCCCCGCGCAGGGACTGGCCCGGAGTTCCGCGCGTCTTCCCCGTGGCGTGTTTCGTCGTTTTTGGTAGAGGATTGGGGGGGGGGGTCACACTTGCGCATGCTGGTCTCGAACTCCTGAGCTCGGTGGATCCTCCCGCCTCGGCCTCCTGCGCGCTGGGAGTGCGGGTGTGAGTCCCCCCGCCCGGCCCAGAGCGGCTTAACACCCGCTTTCCATCGTTGTGATTGCAGGAGACACGCAGGCCGACTTCCATGTTGACCATTCACTCCTCTCCACTAATGACACCACGTACGTTCTGTTCCTTTTGCCTGTCCGTCAAGAAGAGGCCTCGTGTGTTTTTATGTGATTTCTGTGTGACCCAAGTCAACACATGCTTCGTGTGCTCTGCGGAGCCTTTGTGATTTTCCGGGGTTCTCAAGATACTCACCGATAGGGCCGGGCGCGGCGGCCCACGCCTGTAATCCCAGCACTTTGGGAGGCCCAGGTGGGTGGATCACAAGGTCAAGAGATCGAGACTATCCTGGCCAACATGGTGAAACCGTGTCTCTACTAAAAATACAAAAATTAGCCGGGCTTGGTGGTGTGCTCCTGTAATCCCAGCTATGGGGAGGCTGAGGCAGGAGAACCATTTAAACCTGGGAGGCGGAGGTTACAGTGAGCCAAGATCATGCCACTGCACTCCAACCTGAGTGACAGTGGGAATGTCTCAAAAAAAAAAAAAAATTCTGGCTGGGCGCGGTGGCTCACGCCTGTAATCCCTGCACTTTGGGAGGCCGAGGCGGGCGGATCACGAGGTCAGGAGATCGAGACCATCCTGGCTAACACGGTGAAACCCCGTCTCTACTAAAATACAAAAAATTAGCCGGGCGCGGTGGCGGGCGCCTGTAGTCCCACCTACTCGGGAGGCTGAGGCAGGAGAATGGCGCGAACCTGGGAGGCGGAGCTTGCAGTGAGCCGAGATGGTGCCACTGCACTCCAGCCTGGGAGACAGAGTGAAGACTCCGCCTCAAAAAAAAAAAAAAAAAAAAAAAATTCATTGATGTGAAAGACTACCTGATGTGGGTAATGTCGGTCTGATTTAAAAACCTATACAACCAACCAACATAGGCAATGTTTAGTCTTAGGAAAGACTAACCAACATCAGGTAGCAGTTTTTCTGTTTAAAAAAACTTATTTTGGCCGGGAGTGGTGGCTCCTGCCTGTAATCCTAGCACTTTGGGAGGCCTGTGCGGACGGATTGCCTGAGCTCAGGAGTTCAAGACCAGCCTGGACAACATGGTGAAACCCCGTCTCTACTAAAATACAAAAAATTAGCGTGGCGTGGTGGTGGGCACCTGTAATCCCAGCTACTCGGGAGGCTGAGACAGGATAATCGCTTGAACCTGGGAGGCAGAGGCTTCAGTGAGCCAAGATGGTGCCATTGCACTCCAGCCTGGGCGACAGAGCGAGACTGTCTCAAAAAAAAAAAAAAAAAAAAAAAATTGTTTCAAAACGTTTCGAGAAGCATCTGTTTTGTCTGATGTGTTTTAGTTAAGAAGTTGCGGGCCAGAGCGGTGGCTCAAGCCTGTAACCCCGGCACTTCGGGAGGCCGAGACGGGTGGATCACAAGGTCAGGAGATCGAGACCATCCTGGCTAACATGGTGAAACCCCGTCTCTACTAAAAAATACAAAAAACTAGCCGGGCGAGGTGGTGGGCGCCTGTAGTCCCAGCTACTCGGGAGTCTGAGGCAGGAGAATGGGGTAAACCCGGGAGTCAGAGCTTGCAGTGAGCTGAGATCGCGCCACTGCACTCCAGCCTGGGCGACAGAGCGAGACTCCGTCTCGGAAAAAAAAAAGAAGTTAGGGGATTGGAATCTTGAACAATATATCTTTCACTAAAAAGTGTTGGGTGGAATTACTGCTCATCCTAACAGGTGGAATGAGACAGCCTGGTACTGAAATCAACAAATTCGTGGGTGTGTCTGCGGCCAGCCCAGTGTGTGTCCTGCTGACTGGACCATCTGTGGTTTTCCTGTCTGTGACCTTCAGCTTCCTTCTGCATCTTTGCTTTCTGTTTGGTGCGTCCTCTCATCATGTCTGCATTGTCATTTTCATTCTCCATATGTTTTTAGTGACGACGATTCTTTTCCTTCATGGTTTTGACCATTAGTGGTTTTTTTTTTTTTTTTTTTTTTTGAGACGGAGTCTCGCTCTGCCACCCAGGCTGGAGTGCAGTGGCCGGATCTCAGCTCACTGCAAGCTCCGCCTCCCGGGTTCACGCCATTCTCCTGCCTCAGCCTCCCGAGTAGCTGGGACTACAGGCGCCTGCCACCTCGCCCGGCTAGTTTTTTGTAGTTTTTAGTAGAGACGGGGTTTCACAGTGTCAGCCAGGATGGTCTTGATCTTCTGACCTCGTGATCCGCCTGTCTCGGCCTCCCAAAGTGCTGGGATTACAGGCTTGAGCCACCGCGCCCGGCCGACCATTAGTGTTTTTAATTTCTGTTGTGATACAATACTTTGTCTTGAGCTCCACAATTGTGTGATAAAATAACAATACACTGGCTGGACGCAGTGGCTCACACCTGTAATCCCAGCACTTTGGGAGGCTGAGGTGAGCAGATCATGAGGTCACGAGAGGGAGACCATCCTGGCTAACACGGTGAAATCCCATCTCTACTAAAAATGCAAAAAAGTAGCCAGCCGTGGTGGCAAGCGCCTGTAGTCCCAGCTGCTCCAAAGGCTGAGGCAGGAGAATCGCTTGAACCCAGGAAGCGGAGGTTGCAGTGAGCAGAGATCATGTCCCTGCACTCCAGCCTGGGCGACAGACAGAGACTCAGTCAGTAAATAAACAAAGTAACAATACACCCCACGTACTGACTAGCAAGTGTGTGAAGGGTTCTGTCCCGAGAACACACATCTCTTCAGCTACTTTTGCTGTGTTATTAGCAATTTGAGTGTTACTTCTTCTGGAACTTCCAGAATTTGTCAGGACAATTGCGTATGTTTCAGATGTGCAAAGCCTTGATGTGACTTCACACTCCAGGGCTCACGGTTGGTGCTGCCACAGGCGTGTGCCCTGCAAGCACGGGCATTCCAAGAAATGGCTCAGTGTAGCGAAATGTCAACTGCGGGGCGGGGGCCAGCTCCATAGGATCTGCCCTCCAGGAGGGATTTCAGGAGGGATTTCCCTTCCTGACCAGCATTCAAGGGCAGGTTCTCTGCACACGCTGTGGGGGTCTGATGTTTGGAGAATGTTCCAGACTGGGTGCTGGGAAGTATTTGAAAGCTCAATCTCCCCGAGCATTGTGTGCTCTTCTTGCCTGGGGCTAGGGGTCAGGAGCCCCATGGGTCAACTTCTGGCCAGGTGAGCACCTGGCAGCTGGCCATAGCATAGCTGGGTTGAAGGGACTGCAGAGCCCAGCACACCCCCCATGCCTCCTCCAGTGCTTCTCTAGGAGGCAGAGTGGACACTGCCCTACCTGGGGCCGTACGGCTGGGCCTCAGATCTTCCCAGCCTCTTTAACCAGGTGAACTCAAACTCCTGGACTCCAGGGATCCTCCCACCTCAGCCTGGTGAGTAGCTGGGACTACAGGCATGAGCCACCATGCCTAGCCAAAAAAAAAAAAAAAAAATTTTTTTTTTCTTTTTTTTTTGTTTTGAGAGGGAGTCTTACTCTGTCACCCAAGCTGGAGTGCAGTGGTGTGATCTCGGCTCACTGCAACTTCCACCTCCCAGGTTCAAGCAATTCTCCTGCCTCAGTCTCTGAGTAGCTGGGATTACAGGTGCCCACCACCACCCCCGGCTAATTTTTGTATTTTTAACAGAGACGAGGTTTCACCGTGTTGGCCAGGCTGGTCTTGAACTCCTGACCTCAAGTGATCCACCCTCGGCCTCCCAAAGTGCTAGGATTACAGGCATGAGCCACTGCACCTGGCCAAAAAATGTTTCTAAAATTATGGTTGTGGAGGTGTGGAGTCACTTGTCGCAGGAGCAAGAGGTGTAGACTTGATTGCACAGTGTCGGCAACAGCCACTGGAGACCTGGGCCCCAGGTCCTGCCTCCCCACCCTCCACCTCCACCCCCAGTGGAGGCAAAGACTTTGACTCTCAGTCTCCAGCTTTCTTCCCTCTACCAGGTCCCCCTAGCCCGGACACTCACATTCTCTGATTGTGTAGATAGCAGCGACTAAAAAACCTTTGCCGTGATCATGGCTAGTCAACGCATGAAAAGATGCACAGGCTGGGCGCCGCAGCTCTCGCCTGCAACCCCAGGACTTTGGGAGGCCAAGGCTGGCGGATCACTTCAGGTCAGGAGTTTGAGACCAGACTGGGCAGCATGGCAAAACTGCATCTGTACAAAAAATACAAAGATTAGCTGAGTGTGATGGTGCACAGCTGTAGTCCCAGCTACTTGGGAGGCTGAGGTGGGAGGATTCCTTGAACCTGGGAGGTTGAGGCTGCAGTAAGCTGAGATTGTACCACTAGTACACTCCAGCCTGGGTGACAGAGTAGACCCTGTTCCCAAAAAAGAAAGAAAAAAAAGATACTCAGCATCATTAGTCATTATGGAAATGCAAGTTAACACCACAGTGAAATGCTACCACGTACCCACTGGAGTGACTGTGATGAAAGGAAAGGGTGGGCATGGCCGGGCGCGGTGGCTCACCCCTGGAATCCCAGCACTTTGGGAGGCCGAGGCAGGTGCATCTCTTGAGGTCAGGAGTTCGAGACCTGCCTGGACAACATGAAACCTCGTCTCTACCAAAAATACAAAAATTGTTGGGCATGGTGGCTCACCCCTGGAATCCCAGCACTTTGGGAGGCCGAGGCAGGTGGATCACTTGAGGTCAGGAGTTCAAGACGTGCGTGGACAACATGGTGAAACCTCGTCTCTACTAAAAATACAAAAATTGTCAGGCGCAGTGGCTCACCCCTGTAATCCCAGCACTTTGGGAGGCCAAGGCAGACGGATCATGTGAGGTCAGGAGATCGAGACCAGTCTGGCAACATGGTGAAACCCCGCCTCTACTAAAAATACAAAAATTAGCCAGGTGTGGTAATGGGTGCCTGTAATCCCAGCTACTTGGTAGACTGAGGCAGGAGAATGCTATGAACCTGGGGGTGGAGCTTGCAGTGAGCAGAGATCGCGCCACTGCACTCCAGCCTGGGCGGCAGAGCAAGACTCCGTCTCAAAAATAAATACAAATAAAATAAATAAATCAATAAAATACAAAAATTAGCTGGGCGTGGTGGTGGGCGCCTGTAATCCCAGCTACTTGGGAGGTTGAGGCGGGAGAATTGCTTGAACTCAGGAGGCAGAGGTTACAGTGAGCCGAGATCGCACCACTGCCCTCCAGCCTGGGCAACAAGAGCGAAACTTCGTCTCAAAAAAAAAAAAAGTGTGGTCATGCCAAGCGTTGGGAAGAGCAAGTGGGACCCTGCTACATGGCTGGCGGGGTATAGAATGGGGCAGTCACTTTAGAAAGGTTTGGCAGTTTTTTAACATTTGTCCAAGGAGCACTGGCGATTCTGGTGAAGAATGGTGTTAGGAACCAACATCTGGGCACTGGGTGTGCACGTTGCTGCTGGAGTGTCATTGTTTGTCAGCATCTCGGGGGACGGAACCGGGAAATGTGTGTGCACTTGGCCCGTGTATGCAGGCATGTCTGGAACTGTTTGGTTTCTTTGTTTTTCTTTTTTTTTTAGAGACAGGGTCTCATTTTGTCACCCAGGCCAGGCTGCAGTGGTATGATCTCAGCTCACTGCAGCCTCAAACTCCTGGGCTCAAGTGAGCTCCTCCCTCAGCCTCCCAGGTAGCTGAGACTACAGGCACATGCCACCATGCTTGGCTAATTTAAAACAAATTTTTTTGGTAAAGACAGTGTCTGGCCGGGGTGATGGCTCATGCCTGTAATCCCAGCACTTTGGGAGGCTGAGGTGGGTAGATCACGAGGTCAGGAGATCAAGACCATGCTGGCCAACACGGTGAATCCTCGTCTCTACTAAAAATACAAAAAAAGAAGATTTAGCTGGGCGTGGTGGCGGGCGCCTGTAGTCCCAGCTACAGTCAGGAGGCTGAGGCAGGAGACTGGCGTGAACCCGAGAGGCAGAGCTTGCAGTGAGCAGAGATCGTGCCACTGCACTCCAGCCTGGGCAACAGAGGGAGACTCCGTCTCAAAAAAAAAAAAAAGACAGCGTCTTGCTTTGTTGGCCAGGCTGGTCTCAAACTCCTGGACTGAAGTGATCCTCCGCCTTGGCCTCTCAAAGTGCTGGGATTACAGGCGTGAGCCACCACACGCGGCAGAGGGATTTTCATTTGATTCTCTGTGCTTCACAGAATCTCGGAATAGGTTTTTGCATGAGTCAGTAACTGCTTGGAACATTACTTTTTTGTGAAATTTCTCCAGCCTGATTCTGCATCTGACAAGTGCTGACCTGGATCCCAAGCCCCCCTCAGGGCTCAGAGTCTGTTGGGGAGAAGGTGTGTGTAAGTGAATGGCTGTCCCAGACTCTGAGCTGTAGAGGTGATGCTAGGCATGGCAGCCACTCAGGAGAAGCAGCAGCCCTCACTGTGCAGTAGCAGGTGGTCGGGCGGCGGACGGAGGGGCCGTGGGGGCAGGTCTCGCACACTGGTGGGCAGGGCCATAAGCTGGGGCGCACAGGTGGGCAGAGGGCCTGAGGAATGGGGCTGGCAGGGTGTGAGGCATTTGGGTGCAGGTCCTCGGTAATGATGACCCAAGTCACAGCTGCTTCCATCCTGGCCTCATGAAGGTGGGGTCCATGCCCCTCTGCTCAAGTGGGCCCTGGAATCTGGCCCAGTGTCCAGTGTGAGAATGGAGGAGGGAAGTGTCCTGGATGAGCAAATGAGTATGCGGCAGCCCTGAGCTTTGGAGCCTAGGAGGTGGGAGGAACAGGGACGCCACCACAAACGTGAAGCATCCGCGGGAGCACCCGGGGGTGCAGATTCTGGGGAGCAGAGGCCCCGAGCTGAGGTGACACGGGCCGCTCCGTTTAAAAACAGCCTTTGCTGTCAAGCTGGAGTCTGTCCGACTGTCCATGCGCTGCATGTGGATCTGCTTTTCCGTGTGAGCCTTGGAGAGCACCAGTTTCAGCACAGAAATTCAGAAGGGCAGCCTGGACCATCAGACTGAGGCAGGTAGAGAACTCTGTACATGATCACCAGGGGATGCCCGGCGCTGTGAGGGAGGCCCCGAGCCTTGTGCCCCCTTGAAGCTTCAGTTCCCCTCCCAGGCTGTCCTTGAGGCTCTTCTCACACTCAGATGCACGTGGCTCAGAACACAGAGGTTGCAGCGGAGCTCCTGCTGGGGCTGCCTGCACTCCAGGGCACGTCCCGAGGAGGCTCTTCAGACACGGTGCATTCACTTAGAAGGTCAGTCGGTGTAACCTGAATATGACTGGAGTTCGTCTGGTGCCTCCCAGGACACAGCTACAATTGGGACACTGGGGTCAGCCTCCTTCTGGTCCCCTGGAGGGCATACGTTACGAACAGGCTCTCCAGGTCCAGGAGCTCCCGAAGGTCTGCGGAGAAGTTCAGGTGCAGGGGGCCTCAGAACCATAGTTCCTTTCAGATCCAGATAATATCAGTAAATTTAAACATTTTCTTGACCAGGCAAGGTGGCTAACGCCTGTAATCCCAGCACTTTGGAAGGCTGAGGCAAGCAGATCACTTGAGCCCAGGAGTTCAAGTGTAGCCTGTGCAACACACTGAGAACCCATCTCTACAAATAATAAAAACAAACAACATTGTCTTAGTATATTCTTTTAAAAATAGGTATTATAAGAGTTATCGCTGAAGCTCTCATTTGTTTAAAATGAGATTCTATTAGAAATATATGTATTATTCGGCTGGGCAGAGTGGCTCACGCATGTAATCCCAGCACTTTGGGAGGCCGAGGCGGGCGGATCACAAGGTCAGGAGATGGATACCATCCTGGCTAACACGGTGAAACCCCATCTCTACTAAAAATACAAAAAATTAGCCGGGTGTGGTGGCGGGCGCCTGTAGTCCCAGCTACTCAGGAGGCTGAGGCAGGGGAATGGTGTGAACCTGGGAGGCAGAGCTTGCAGTGAGCCAAGATCGCGCCACTGCACTCCAGCCTGGGCGACGGAGCGAGACTGTGTCTCAAAAATATATATATATGTGTGTGTGTGTTTGTGTGTGTGTGTATTATTCCTCTGTTAATCTATAAATCTCACTTGTTCCTGAAATCTGGTGAGATTTAAAAGATTTCACTGGCCAGTCACGGTGGCTCATGCCTATAATCCCAGCACGTTGGGAGGCCAAGGCAGGAGGATCACTTCAGCTCAGGAGTTTGACAGCAGCCTGGCCAATGTGGTAAAACCCCATCTCTACTAAAAATACAAAAAAAGAAATTAACTGGGGTGGTGGCAGCGCCTGTAATCGGAGGCTGAGGCAGGAGAGTCGCTCGATCCCAGGAGGCGGAGATTGCAGTGAGCCACGGTCATGTTCTTGCACTCCAGCTAGGGCGAGAAGAGCAAAGCTCCATCTCATATAAATAAATAAATACATAAAAATAAAACAGGCCGGGCGCGGTGGCTCAAGCCTGTAATCCCAGCACTTTGGGAGGCCGAGACGGGCGGATCACGAGGCCAGGAGATCGAGAGACGATCCCGGCTAACACGGTGAAACCCCATCTCTACTAAAAAATACAAAAAAAACTAGCCGGGCGAGGTGGCGGGCGCCTGTAGTCCCAGCTACTCGGGAGGCTGAGGCAGGAGAACGGCATAAACCCGGGAGGCGGAGCTTGCAGTGAGCTGAGATCCGGCCACTGCACTCCAGCCTGGGTGACAGAGCAAGACTCCGTCTCAAAAAAAAAAAAAAAAATAAAAATAAAAAAATAAAACATTTACCAATTTTTAACTTTTTAATTTTTTTTTTTTTTTTGAGATGGATGGCTGACTTAGTTCATTTTGTGTTGCTATAACAATACTAGAGACTGGGTAGTTTATAAAGAAAATAGGTTGATGTAGCTCATGGTTCTGCAGGCTGGGAAGTTCAAGGGCATGGTCATGGTTTCTGGTGAGGGCTTTTTTTTTTGAGACGGGGTCTTGCTCTGTCACCACCCAGGCTGGAGTGCAGTGGCGCAATCTCGGCTCACTGCAACCTCCGCCTCCCGGGTTCAAGCGATTCTTCTGCCTCGGCCTCCCGAGTAGCTGGGATTACAGGTGCCCGCCACCACGCCCAGCTAATTTTTGTATTTTTAGTAGAGATGGGGTTTTGCCATGTTGGCCAGGCTGGTCTCAAACTCCTGACCTCAGGTGATCCACCCGCCTCAGCCTCCCAAAGTGCCATGATCACAGCGTGAACCACCGCGCCCGGCCTCTGGCGAAGGCTTTCGTGCTGCATCGCAACATGGTAAGAGTGGTCGAAGCGGAAGTGGCCACACTGAAGGAGAAGGGACCTCAGGGGTATCCTATCCTTGTAACAACCCATCCTCCCAGGAACTGAGCCGCTCCTGGGAGAACTAATCCAGGCTCTCGAGACTGAGAACTCACTCACCACCGTAAGAATGGCACCAAGCCGGGCGCAGTGGCTCACGCCTGTAATCACAGCACTTTGGGAGGTGGAGGCAGGTGGATCACCTGAGGTCAGGAGTTCAAGACCAGCCTGGCCAACACGGCAAAACCCCATCTCTACTAAAAATACAAAAAAAATTAGCCAGGTGTGGTGGCGCATCCCTGGCGCATCCCAGGGAGGCTGAGGCAGGAGAATCGCTCGAACCCAAGAGATGGAGGATGCAGTGAGCTGAGATCGCACCACTGCACTCCAGCCTGGGCGACAGAGTAAGACTCCATCTCAAAAAAAAGAAAAAAGAATGGCACCAAACCATCATGATGGATCCACCCCCATGACTTAAACAAACACCGATAGATCCCACCTCCCAGCACCACCACACTGGGGATCATTTTTTTTTTCTGTTTTTTTGTAGAGATGGGGTCTCCCTATGTTGCCCTGTTTGGTCTTCAACTCCTGGGTTAAGCAATCCTCCCAGCACTTTGGAAGATCAAATTTTAACATGAGTTTGGGGATCAAATTTTATTTATTTATTTATTTATTTGAGATGGAGTTTCGTTCTGTCACCCAGGCTGGAGTGCAGTGGCGCCATCTCGGCTCACTGCAATCTCCGCCTCCCGGGTTCACGCCATTCTCCTGACTCAGCCTCCCGAGTAGCTGGGACTACAGGCACCCACTATCATGCCTGCCTAATTTTTTGTATTTTCAGTAGAGACGGGGTTTCATTGTGTTAGCCAGGATGGTCTCGATATCTGACCTTGTGATCCGCCCTCCTCGGCCTCCCAAAGTGCTGGGATTACAGGCGTGAGCCACCGCACCCGCCCTGGGGATCAAATTTTTTTTTTTTTTTTTTTTGAGACGGAGTCTTGCTCTGTAGCCCGGGCTGGAGTGCAGTGGCCAGATCTCAGCTCACTGCAAGCTCCGCCTCCCGGGTTTACGCCATTCTCCTGCCTCAGCCTCCGGAGTAGCTGGGACTACAGGCACCCGCCACCTCGCCCGGCTAATTTTTTGTATTTTTTTAGTAGAGACGGGGTTTCACCATGTTAGCCAGGATGGTCTTGATCTCCTGACCTCGTGATCCGCCCGTCTCGGCCTCCCAAAGTGCTGGGATTACAGGCTTGAGCCACCGCGCCCGGCCAGGATCAAATTTTAACATGAGTTTTGGTGGGGACAGGCAAACCTTACCCAAAGCCCACCACTGACCTTTCTTGGGACATAGACCATCGATCAGTGGTGTCCTTTGTGCCCACACCACACCGCGTGGCCATGACCACAGCCAGGACTGTTTGCCCCTTTCATTCATTTCTTCTTTTTTTTTTTCTTTTCTTTTTTTTTTGGAGAGAGAGACTCTCACTCTCAGGTTCACGCGATTATCCCAAATAGCTGGGATTACAGGTGCCAACCACCACGTCGGCTAATTTTTGTTTTTAATAGAGACCGGGTTTCGCCATGTTGGCCAGGCTGGTCTCAAACTCCTAACCTCAAGTGATCTGCCCGCCTTGGCCTTCCAAAGTGCTGGGATTACAGGCATGAACCACCACGCTCAGCCTATTTTTTATTTTACTTAACTTATTTATTATTATGATTATTATGATTATTATTATTTATTTTGAGACAGAGTCTCACTCTGTCGCCCAGGCTGGAGTGCAGTGGCACCATCTCGGCTCACTGCAACCTCCGCCTCCCAGGTTCAAGATCCTCCCGCCTCAGCCTCTGGGGTAGCTGGGACCACAGCTGCCAACACAGACGGCTAATTTTTTGTATTTTTAGTAGAGATGGGGTTTTACCGTGTTAGCCAAGATGGTCTCGATCTCCTGACCTCGTGATCCACCTGCCTCGGCCTCCCAAAGTGCTGGGATTACAGGCGTGAGCCACCGTGCCCAGCCTCTTCTTATTATTAGAGACAGTGTTGCCTTGTCACCCAGCCTGGAGTGCAGTGGTGTGATCACTGTTCACTGCAGTCTCCACCTCTCAGGCTCAAGTGATCCTCCTGCCTCAGCCTCCTGAGTAGCTGGGAGTACAGGTGTTACCTACAGTTGTCCAGGTTCTTGGTGTTTTGAACAAAGACTTGGACAAAACGCACAGCAAAGCAAGGCAAGAATGAAGCAGAGATTGATTGAAAATGAAAGTACACTCCACAGGGTAGAGGCGCCCGAGCAGCAGCACAAGGGCCAGGGTTACAGAACCTTCTGGGGTCCTTAGAGGTTCTCCACTGGCCAGTTGGTCACACTCCATGCAAATGAAGTAGCAGCCTGTGATCAGTCTGATCTGTTTCGGAAAGCGGCCAATCAGAGGGACTTTCAATTTTCCATCTGCCATGCAGAAAGCCGGGAAGGGTTTGCAAAGGGAGTAGCCTCTGGTCCTTTAGTTATTTAGGTGTGGGAAGTTGGCGTTTTCCTTTTGATTCAGTTCTAGAAAGTCAGCGTGAATCAGCCTTAGGTTCCCTGCCTCTGTATCCTATTCTCCTGCCTCACAGGCACACGCCACCACACCTGGCTTTTTTTTTTTTTTTTTTTTTTTTTAGAAATGGGATCTCACTAAGTTGCCCAGGCTGGTCTCAAACTCCTGGGCTCAAGCAATCCTCCCACTTTGGCCTACCAAAGTGCCGAGATTATAGGCATGAGCCACTGTGCCTAGCCTAAATAAATTATTTAAAACGTCTTTTGGCTGGGCACGGTGGCTCACACCTGTAATCCAAGCACTTCAGGAGGCCAAGGTGGGCGGATCACAAGGTCAAGAGATCCAGAGCATCCTGGCCAACATGGTGAAACCCCATCTCTACCAAAAATACAAAAATTAGCTGGGCGCAGTGGCAGGTGCCTATAATCCCAGTTACTCAGGAGGTTGAGGCAGGAGAATCGCTTGAACTTGGGAGGCGGAGGTTTCAGCGAGTCGAGATTGCGCCATTGCACTCCAGCCTGGGTGACAAGAGCGAGACTCCGTCACAAAACATAAATTAAAAAACAAAAAAAGGAATAAAATACACAATAATTTCTGTTAGTATTTTTTTTTTTTTTTTTTTTTTTTTTGAGACGGAGTCTCACGCTGTTGCCCAGGCTGGAGTGCAGTGGCACGATCTCGGCTCACTGCAAGCTCCGCCTCCCGGGTTCCCGCCATTCTCCTGCCTCAGCCTCCTGAGTAGCTGGGACTACAGGCGCCCGCCACCGCGCCCGGCTAATTTTTTGTATTTTTAGTAGAGACGGGGTTTCACTGTGGTCTCGATCTCCTGACCTTGTGATCCGCCCGCCTCGGCCTCCCAAAGTGCTGGGATTACAGGCTTGAGCCACCGCGCCCGGCCAGTATTTTTTTTAAGGCTGGGTCTTCTGGTGATATTTTTCAGCTTTTGTTGATCTGAAAATTTCTTTCATTACCGTTCCTTAATTTTTTTCTTTTTTCTTTTTGTTTAATAGAGACAGGGTCTCACTATGTTGCCCAGGCTGGTCTCCAACTCCCAAGCTTAGGTGATACTCCCACCTCAGCCTCCCAAAGGGCTGGGATTACAGGAGTGAGCCACTGCACCTGGCCACACTTCCTTAATTTTTATTTTTTTTGAGGCGGAGTTTTGCTCTTGTCGCCCAGACTGGAGTGCAGTGGCACAATCTCTGCTCACTGCAACCTCCACCTCCCGGGTTCAAGTGATTCTCCTGCCTCAGCCTCCCAAATAGCTGGGATTATAGGTGTGCGCCACCACGCCTGCCTAATTTTTGTATTTTTACTAGAGACGGAGTTTCACCATGTTGGGCAAGCTGGTCTCGAACTCCTGACCTCAGGTAATCCACCCACCTCGGCCTCCCAAAGTGCTGGGATTAAAGGCCACTGTGCTCAGCCAAATTTTTTCTTTTCTTTTTTTTTTTTGAGACGGAGTCTCACACTGTCACCCAGGCTGGAGTGCAGTGGCGCAATCTCTGCTCACTGCAAGCTGTGCCTCCTGGGTTCACCCCTTCTCCTGCCTCAGCCTCCCAAGTAGCTGGGACCCGCCACCACGCCCAGCTAATTTTTTTTTTTTGTAT
Organism: Macaca thibetana thibetana; assembly: GCF_024542745.1. Classification (NCBI taxonomy): domain Eukaryota; kingdom Metazoa; phylum Chordata; class Mammalia; order Primates; family Cercopithecidae; genus Macaca; species Macaca thibetana. The sequence goes on along the minus strand of NC_065593.1, from coordinate 57,191,181 downwards.
TTTTAGTAGAGACGGGGTTTCACCGTGGTAGCCAGGATGGTCTTGATCTCCTGATCTTGTGATCTGCCAGCCTCGGCCTCCCAAAGTGCTGGGATTATAGGCGTGAGCCACTGCGCCCGGCCGAATGTAATGTACCTTTTAAAGTCTGCCTCTTTTTAGGACTTTTCTCGTTACCATTGGTTTTCAGCAGTTGCACTAGGATATGCTTTCATGTATTTTTCTTTGGCTGTATCTTTTTAGGAGTTTGCTGAGCTGTTTGGATCTGTGGGTTGGTATATTTTCACCAATTTATAAACTTCTTACATATTATCTTCTTAAATATTTCCTCTGCTCATTTTCTTTCTCCCTACTTCTTGGCAGTCAAATTTTACATTTATTTGACCATTTGATCTTGTCCCACAGGTCTCTAATACTCATTTCTGTTTTCTTTTTTTCTCATTTTCCTTCTTTTTTTTTAGTCTCGGCCTTTTGATTCAGATTATTTCTACTGATGTAACTTTGAGTTGAAAAATCTTGTCTTCAGCTGTTTCCAGTTTGGTGTTTAGATAATTCAATAAATTATCCATGTCATATATTTTAACTTTTTCTTTATACTGGTGAACTTAACACTAGTAAAGTTTACACACCCTTAACCCTAAAGCCCTTACTCCTAAGGTGTTCCCTTTCCGGGGTCTCAACTGAGTGCCCGGGTTGGACCAAGATGACTTACCTTTGCCGCCATGTCTCTCAGTCCTGTGTCCTCTACAATCACTTTTCAGCTCCCTTGTAACACCAGCAATCAAAAGAGGTTCAAAAATCAGAGTGAGGTTGTTGTAATAAAACTTCCTCTCGTTCTATTTATTTTTATGTATACATTAATGAAATAACAGGGATAATATTTATATACACTCTGCCTCATTATAGCAATAAGCACTTTTCATCAGTGGGTACATGAGTGAATTGTCAGGGGGGAAAAGCCCCAGACTTATTAAAATATGTATCTCCAATGTAATTCAATTTTTTGGTCTTAATAAAAATTTACAGACTGAGCACGGTGGCCCACCCCCGTAATCCCAGCCCTTGGGGAGGCTGAGGCGGACAGATTGCCTGAGCTCAGGACTTCAAGACCATTATAGGCAATATTGCAAAACCCTGTCTCTGCAAAAAAAAAAAAAAAAAAAAAAAAATTAGCCAGGTGTAGTGGTGCACACTTGTAATCACTACCATGTCTGGCTAATTTTTTGTATTTTTAGTAGAGACAGGGTTTCTCTATGTTGGTCAGGTTGGTCTCGAACTCCTAACCTCAGGTGATCTGCCTGCCTCGGCCTCCCAAAGTGCTAGAATTACAGGTATGAGCCACCGCGCCCAGCTCTAATTTTTTTGTTTTTGTTTGAGACGGAGTCTTGCTCTGACTCCCAGGCTGGAGTGCACTGGCACGATGTCAGCTCACTGCAAGCTCTGCCTCCTGGGTTCACACCATTTTCCTGCCTCAGCCTCCCGAGTAGCTGGGACTACAGGCACCTGCCACCACGCCTGGCTAATTTTTTGTATTTTTAGTAGAGACTGGGTTTCTTCATGTTGGTCAGGCTGGTCTCGAACTCCCAACTCAGGTGATCTGCCTGCCTCAGCCTCCCAAAGTGCTGGAATTATAGGCATTAGTCACCGCGCCCAGCTCTAATTTTTGTTTTTGTTTTTGTTTGAGACGGAGTCTCGCTCTGTCACCCAGGCTGGAGTGCGGTGGCCGGATCTCAGCTCACTGCAAGCTCCGCCTCCCGGGTTCACGCCATTCTCCTGCCTCAGCCTCCCGAGTAGCTGGGACTACAGGCGCTCACCACCGCGCCCGGCTAGTTTTTTGTATATTTTTTAATAGAGACGGGGTTTCACCATGTTAGCCAGGATGGTCTCGATCTCCTGACCTCGTGATCCGCCCGTCTCGGCCTCCCAAAGTGCTGGGATTACAGGCTTGAGCCACCGCGCCCGGCCAATTTTTTGTATTTTTAGTAGAGACAGGGTTTCACCATGTTGGCCAGGCTGGTCTTGAATTCCCGACCTTTAGTGATCCCCCTGCCTCGACCTCCCAAAGTGCCGAGATTACATGTGTGAGCCACCACACCTGGCCTGTGTTTTTTGTTGTTGTTAAATGATACAATTCCTATTTATCATTTCCATAGTTATCTCAATGCCCCCTAAAACCCTCTAATATGGCCGGGCACAGTGGCTCACACCTGTAATCCCAGAACTCTAGGAAGCCAAGGCAGGCGGATCACTTGAGGTCAGGAATTTGAGACCAGCCTGGCCAACATAATGAAAACCTGTCTCTACTAAAAATATAAAAATTAACCAGGGCCGGGCGCAGTGGCTCAAGCCTGTAATCCCAGCACTTTGGGAGGCCGAGACGGGCGGATCACGAGGTCAGGAGATTGAGACCATCCTGGCTAACACGGTGAAACCCCATCTCTACTAAAAAAATACAAAAAACTAGCCAGGCGAGGTGGCGGGCGCCTGTAGTCCCAGCTACTCGGGAGGCTGAGGCAGGAGAATGGCGTAAACCCGGGAGGCGGAGCTTGCAGTGAGCTGAGATCCAGCCACTGCACTCCAGCCTGGGCAACAGAGTGAGACTCCGTCTCAAAAAAAAAAAAAAAATTAACCAGGCATGGTGGCACAGGCCTGTAATCCCAGCTACTTGGGAAGCTGAGGCAGGAGAATTGCTTGAACCTGTGAGGCAGAGTTTACAGTGAGCAGAGATTGGGCCATTGCACTCCAGCCTGGGCAACAGGGTGAGACTGTCTCAAAAAAAAAAAAAAAAAAAACCCGAAAAGAAAAGAAAAGAAAAAAAATCCCTCTAATATATAAGTGAATATTGAATGAAACAATTTTTTTCTGTCTAGGAAATCCTGCCAGAACACTTTGCACCTGTAGGAATTCACTATAATTACAAACACATATACGGCAATTAAGACATGTAAATGTAGGCCGGGCGCAGTGGCTCACGCCTGTAATCCCAGCACTTTGGGAGGCCGAGGCGGGTGGTCACGAGGTCAATAGATGGAGACCATCCTGGTCAACATGGTGAAACCCTGTCTACTAAAAATACAAAATTAGCCAGGCATGGTGGTGAGCACTTGTAGTCCCAGCTACTTGGGAGGCTGAGGCAGGAGAATCTCTTGAATCCGGGAGGTGGAGGTTGCAGTGTGCCGAGATTGCACCACTGCACTGCAGCCTGGGCAACAAGGGCAAAATTCCACTCAAAAAAAAAAAAAAAGACATGTAAATGTTACATTCAGAGGGACACATTAATTTCCATTTCTTTTAGAAAAAGCTTTTACCCACTGAACGAATGAAAATGCATGAACTGACCCTAATGTCTCTTGCCTGGGGCCCCCACTTGGCAGTTCCTGTTCAGGATTTCCTCTTTATCCTGCTCCGCTTAAGTCTAGTCTCAAGTCTTTCTACTCTAAACTCCTTTTGTACCTACATTATTATGATTATGATTATTATTTTGGAGATAGAGTCTGGCCTTGTCACCCAGGCTGGAACGCAGTGGTGCAATCTCGGCTCACTGCAACTTCCACCTCCCGCGTTTAAGCGATTCTTCTGCCTCAGCCTCTCAAGAATTTGGGATTATAGGTGCCTGCCACCACACCCAGCTAATATTTGTATTTTTAGTAGAGATGGGGTTTCACCACGTTGGCAAGGCTGGTCTCGAACTTCTAACGTCAAGTGATCCGCCCACCTCGGGCTCCCGAAGTGTTGGGATTACAGGCATGAGCCACCGTGCCAGGCCTCTGTACCTAAATTATATCATTTCTGTCTTCTAATTGTTCTTTGCTATTTAACAAGCAGCAAATAGAGGAACCTTGGGGTGTTTGCTATAACCTGTATATAAAGGCTATAATAGGATCTTCTCACACACCCTGCAGGAACCACCATGTTGAAAGAAGTGAGACAATTCAGGGGGCAGTCCCTCCCCAGCAGAGACTAAATTAGTACCATTTGTTGCTATTTCAGTTTTGCGAAGATGCACTTGGAGCCTAAGCTGTGGTTTCTAGGGCTGACACTGACTTCCCACAGAATTCTTTCTGTTTAAGAGGTTGTAGACTGGCCGGGCGCGGTGGCTCAAGCCTGTAATCCCAGCACTTTGGGAGGCCGAGACGGGCGGATCACGAGGTCAGGAGATCGAGACCATCCTGGTTAACACGGTGAAACCCCGTCTCTACTAAAAAATACAAAAAACTAGCCGGCCGAGGTGGCGGACGCCTGTAGTCCCAGCTACTCGGGAGGCGGAGGCAGGAGAATGGCGTGAACCCGGGAGGCGGAGCTTGCAGTGAGCTGAGATCCGGCCACTGCACTCCAGCCTGGGTGACAGCCCGAGACTCCGTCTCAAAAAAAAAAAAGAGGTTGTAGACTTTTCACAATCCTGAACCTTGAACGTCTCCACAACTGGTTAAGTACCCGTGAGATACATTTACAGGATTTTTTCCTTTTTTTTTTTTTTTTTTTTTTTTTGAGACGGAGTCTCGCTCTGTTACCCAGGCTGGAGTGCAGTGGCGTGATATCTTCTCACCACAACCTCTGCCTCCCGGGTTCAAGCGTTTCTCCTGCCTCAGCCTCCCAAGTAGCTGGGACTGCAGGCGTGCCCCACCATGCCTGGCTAATTTTTATATTTTTATCAGAGACAGGGTTTCACTATGTTGGTCAGGCTCGTCTTGAACTCCTGACCTCGTGATCCACCCGCCTTGGCCTACCAAAGCGCTGGGATTACAAGTTTGAGCCACCGTGCCCGGCCCCAGAATTTCTTCTTTTTAATGGAAGGAGTTTCATTGATTAGTAAACATCTGGACTATTGATCATCTTGATTTAGATGGGATCTCATAATTTTTTAAACTGTGGCAAAGTTCTGTTTTTTAAAAACTTAGTATCAGATTGGTTAAGACATTAACTATTCGTTCATAAGAGAGAGTTCATGTGTGTGTGTGTGTGTATGTGTGTGTGTGTATATATATATATATGAGACGTAGTTTCACTCTTGTTGCCCAGACTGAAGTGCAGTGGCGCGGTTTTGGCTCACTGCAATCCCCACCTCCCAGGTTTAAGCAATTCTCTTGCCTCCTCCTCCTGAGTAGCTGGGACTACAGGTGTGCCCCACCACGCCCGGCTAATTTTTTTTTTGTATTTTTAGTAGAGCTGGGGTTTCACAATGTTAGCCAGGCTGGTCTCGAGCTCCTGACCTCAGGTGATCCGCTCGCCTCGGCCTCCCAAAGTGCTGGGATTACAGGCGAGAGCCACCGCGCCCGGCCTCGTGCATATTTTTAAACTGCGTGCTGACGACAGTTAAGTGAATGTGATTCACAACTTCTGGGTATTTTGCAGAACACTTTTGACACAATGACATGACCCGCTAGCCAGGAAAGATAACGACATCCAGTCCTGGAGCTGCTGGTTAAAAACGAACGTGTCACCGGGTGCCCTGGGTCTGAGGCCACGCGGCCCGCGGCCCCTCCGCGATGTTCCCGCACCTCGCGGAGAAAAGGCCGCTTGGCGGCCGGGCCTGGGCGCACTGGCCGTCGCCTATCCGCACCCCGGCGTCCACGCCGGGTTGGGGGCCGACGCGTGCCCGGCGCCCGCTGTGACCTTGGGCCCGGTCCTGCCCGCCGCGTCTAAGGCGCTGCCAGGCCGGGCTCAGACTCCGGGGCCCCCGCGCCCGCGCCGCCCCCCGCGCCAGCCCCGATCCCGTGCGGGTTCCCGGCCGTCCGCCCCGGGTTTTCCGCGGCGCCCGGAGTCGGGACTGCGTCGGGCGTCGCCGCCGGACGTGCCGGCAGCTCGGCGCGACGTGTCCTGCCATTGGTCCGCCTCGGTAGCCCCACTGCCGTGCGCCGCCGCCATTGGCCGGCGTGGCCGTCCGTCAGCGAGGGGCGGGCCCGGCACGCCGGCTCGGTGGCGCGGCCGCGCGTGCTCCCGCCCCTCGCCGCCGCTCGCTCGCTCGCCGGCCGGCGGCCTCGGCTCGGCCCCCTCCCTCAGCTCCGGTGCGCGGCGGCCGACGACCCGCGCGGCCTGGGCCTCGGCCCGCGCCACCGGCGCCCGCGCGGAGCGGCCTGGGGGCCCTCCTCACGCAGGCCCATGGCGGCGGCCGCGGCGGCGCTCTCGGGCGCGGGCACGCCACCCGCGGGCGGCGCGGCCGGGGGCGGCGGGGCCGGGGGCGGCGGGTCCCCGCCGGGCGGCTGGGCCGTGGCGCGCCTGGAGGGCCGCGAGTTCGAGTATCTGATGAAGAAGCGCTCGGTGACCATCGGCCGCAACTCGTCGCAGGGCTCGGTGGACGTGAGCATGGGCCACTCGAGCTTCATCTCCCGGCGCCACCTCGAGATCTTCACGCCCCCGGGCGGCGGCGGCGGCGGCGGCGGCGGCGGCCATGGCGGGGCCGCTCCGGAGCCGCCGCCCGCGCAGCCCAGGCCCGACGCCGGCGGCGACTTCTACCTGCGCTGCCTGGGCAAGAACGGCGTGTTCGTGGACGGCGTGTTCCAGAGGCGCGGGGCGCCGCCGCTGCAGCTGCCGCGCGTGTGAGTGGCCTCGGGCGAGGCGGGCGGGGTCTGCGGCCTGCAGCGCCTGGCGGGACGGGACGGGACGGGACCCGAGTCCAGGCCCGGGACCACCCACGGCCGCGGCTCGACTCCGTCCCGCGGCCGGGACCACCAGCGGGACCCAGGCCCAGCTGGATCCCAACCCTCGACAGCCCCTGGCCCCGACCCCGTCCTCCCGGTCCCCGGCCTGGCAGGTGCAGCCCCCGGTCTTTCCCCTTCCTGGAGCTGGAGCTGCGGGCGGCTGCGCGCGCGGGTCAGGGTTTCTGGGTTCGGTGCGTGCGGGGAGTTGACATGTGCTGTTCCTAACCTGCAGCGAGGTCGCGCTGGACAGAAATGTTAAAACGTGCGGTGTGCGGTGGGAGGAACTGTCCCGAACTAAAACCTGTGCCTCTTAACCGATGAAGGGTTGTCTGTCGTCTTTTTGTTGTTGTTCACTCGTTTTCAGTAGTGAGCTATTTCTAGAGTGCGGTGTTTTAAGCAGCAACGACTCCTTTTTCCCTGCCGTGTTTTCAGTAGCCCAAATTGGAAAGCTCTTCAAGCAGGATGGATTTTCAATCTGTGCTCTGAACCTTGAAATTTAGGGAAAACTAGATACTTTTCACTTTTCACGTAACTTTTACAGAAAGACGGTTGATTGGGAATTAGTATAAGATCATGTAGAGTGTTAAGTGAGCCTCATGGGGAACTGTCAATCCTGCTACAAAACAATTTAGCTTGATCCTGTGGTTTTATGAAGTTATATCATTTACTCTGCTTGAAACACAAACTTGCTGTCTAGGAAATGCTAATTATTCCTCAGGGGATCGCTTCTAGATCGTTGCAAGTACAGCCTTTGTCCACACACACTGGAATTTTTGTGTTTTTTGAGACGGAGTCTCACTCTGTCGCCCAGGCTGGAGTGCAGTGGCGCGATCTTGGCTCACTGAAATCTCCGCCCTCGGAGTTCAAGCGGTTCTCCTGCCTCAGCCTCCCGAGTAGCTGGGATTACAGGTGCCTGCCACCGCGCCCAGCTAATTGTTTGTATTTTTAGTGGAGACGGAATTTCACCATCTTGGCCAGGCTGGTCTTGAATTCCTGACCTGGTGATCCACCCGCCTCGGCCTCCCAGAGTGCTGGGATTACAGGCGTGAGCCACAGCGCCCGGCCTACAAACTGGAATTTTTAACCGTTTTCAGTTGTTGGAGATGCTGTAGGAGCTGTTGCTTTTTTTCTTGACTTGCATGTGTGGTGTGTGTTTACATGTGCTGTTCTGTTTCTTGGGATGGAAAGGGGTACCAGCATATTCCTTAAACTTTGGTAGTAGCATTTTAAAGAATGTTATTTTCAGACCGGGCTTGGTGGCTCATCCCTGTAATCCTAGCACTTTGGGAGGCCGAGGCTGGGGGATCACGAGGTCGTGAGATCGAGACCATCCTGGCTAACACAGTGAAACCCCGTCTCTACTAAAAATACAAAAAAAAGAAAAAGCCAGGCGTGGTGGCGGGCGCCTGTAGTCCCAGCTACTCAGGAGGCTGAGCCAGGAGAATGTGAACCTGGGAAGTGGAGCTTGCTGTGAGCCCAGATCTCACCACTGCACTCCAGTCTGGGCGACAGAGAAAGACTCCGTCTCAAAAAAAAAATTTCAAATGAAAATACTGTTTATGTACGGTCTCTGTTACCTAGCCTGGAGTGCACTGGTGTAATGACAGCTCACGGCAGCCTCAAATTCCTGGGCACAAGCGATTCTCTTGCCCCAGTGTTCAGGAGTTTGAAGTTGCTGTGAGCTGTGATCTCACCACTACGTTCCAGGCCGGGAGTACAGGTGTGAGCTGTGGTCTCACCGCTGCATTCCAGGCCGGGATTACAGGTGTGAGCTGTGATCTCACCACTGCATTTCAGGCCGGGATTACAGGTGTGAGCTGTGATCTCACCGCTGCATTCCAGGCCTGGATTACAGGTGTGAGCTGTGAATGCATCACTGCATTCAGGCCAGGATTACAGGAGTGAGCTGTGATCTCACCGCCACATTCCAGGCCGGGATTACAGGTGAGCTAGGATCTCACCACTCCTCCCAAGGTGCTGGGATTATAGGTGTGAGCCACCACACACCTGGCTAAGATTTTGAGTTTTTTGGAATTCTTTTTTTTTTTTTTTTTTTGAGATGGAGTCTCGCTCTGTCCTTGAGGCTGGAGTGCAGTGGCGTGATCTCCGCTCACTGCAAGCTCTGCCTCCTGGGTTCACGCCATTCTCCTGCTTTAGCCTCTCGAGTAGCTGGGACTATAGGTGCCCGCCACTATGCCCGGCTAATTTTTTTTGTATTTTTAGTAGAGATGGGGTTTCGCTGTGCTAGTGTGCTAGATGGTCTTGATCTCCTGACCTCGTGATCCGCCCACCTCAGCCTCCCAAAGTGCTGGGATTACAGGCATGAGCCATCGCGCCTGGCCTGATTTTTAGTTTTTAAAGAAAATTCTCCTTACCATTCATCCAGAGCCATTTGTATTGAATTGAATTCTACCCACGCTAACGTGATAAACATCAAAATAAGTTGACTTTTCAGTGAGGGCCAGAATTCAGACCTTATTTTTTTGAGACGGCATCTCGCTCTGACGCCAGGCTGGAGTGCAATGGCGCGATCTTGACTTGCTGCAACCTCCGCCTCCCGGGTTCAAGCGGTTCTTGTGCCTCAGCCTCCTGAGTAGCTGGGATTACAGGCACGTGCCACCACACCCAACTAATTTTTGTATTTTTAGTAGAGACAGGGTTTTACCATGTTGGCCAGGATGGTCTTGATCTCCTGACCTCGTGATTCACCCGCCTTGGCCTCCCAAAGTGCTGGGATTACAGCTGTGAGCCACTGCGCCTGGCCGAATTCAGAACTTTTGAACAGTAATAATGAGCCTTGCAGTAGAGATGAGTAAGAAGGGTGGTGAGATGGAGGCTGGGCCTCCCACTTGTGCTCAGGGAAGAGTCTTGTGGCCACCGAGGCTAACATGTATCCTGGACTTCTCATGGGCCTGGGAACCTCTACTGGTACTGAGTACACAAGGGGATGAATGGCTTTTTTCACAGAAGGGAGCTTAGCATTTGTTTAGTGTGAATTACATTATTAACCTAGAGGATATTTCGGCACCTCCTTTTTTGTAGGGCATCATTTCCAAATTTTAACCTGGGTGGTAACACAGGTTAATGGAATAAATTGTAAAGAATTGGTACCAGTGAAATGCAGATAAATTGTTTAAAATCTTTTTTTTTTTTTTTTTTTTTTTTTTTTTTTTTTTTTTTTTTAGACAGAGGTTTTCCTCTTGTTGCCCAAGCTGGAGTGTAATGGTGCGATCTCGGCTCACTGCAGCCTCTGCCTCCTGGGCTCAAGTGATTCTCCTGCTTCAGCCTCCCGAGTACTTGGGATTACAGGTGTGCACCACACCACCCCACCCAGTTAATTTTGTATTTTTAGTAGAGACAGGGTTTATCCATGTTGGTCAGGCTGGTCTCAAACTCCTGACCTCAGGTGATCCGCTCGCCTCCGCCTCCCAGAGTGCTGGGATTACAGGTGTGAGCCACAACACCTGGCCCTAAAATCTTTTTTTCTGAATTTAAGCTCAGTGTTCAGGTTGATGATACAAGTTCTTTTTAAGTTTAAAAATCAAATTAAATATATAAGCTTAAAGCATACGTAACGTAGAGTAATTATGTAAAGGCCAAAGTGTTATTACGAGTCTCACTCTGTCGCCCAGGCTGGAGTGCAGTGGCGTGAATCTCAGCTCACTGCAACCTTGGCTTCTTGGATTCAAGCAATTCTCCTGCCTCAGCCTCCTGAGTAGCTGGGATTACAGGCGTGAGCCACTGCGCCCGTCCTAAGGCCGAAATAGTATTAATGCTTATTTCAGATTGGCCTACTAAATTCAGCATCACTGTAGAGTGAGAAAATAATGTAACAACCCATGGTTGGTCCCTTATTTGAACCATAATGATTTTGTTAGAATTCCAACTTTAAAGTGAATTTATGTTTTGAATTTATATTAAAAATTATCGGCCGGGCGCGGTGGCTCAAGCCTGTAATCCCAGCACTTTGGGAGGCCGAGGCGGGCGGATCACAAGGTCAGGAGATCGAGACCACAGTGAAACCCCGTCTCTACTAAAAATACAAAAAATTAGCCGGGCGTGGTGGCGGGCGCCTGTAGTCCTAGCTACTCAGGAGGCTGAGGCAGGAGAATGGCGTGAACCCAGGAGGCGGAGCCTGCAGTGAGCCGAGATCGCGCCACTGCACTCCAGCCTGAGCAACAGCGTGAGACTCCGTCTCAAAAAAAAAAAAAAAAAAAAAAAAAAAAAAAAAAAATTATCAGAAATTTTGGAAGAGTACATAAGTAGTTTAGGTTTAAAATTTGGCTCATTTCATTGAAATACTATATAATTATTTGTATAATTAATACAAATAATGTATTAATGTGGGGGAAGAGAGAAAGATGAGGACTGTGATCCTGTCCTTGGCTGCTGTATTTTAGTAATTTGACTAAGATGTGGATCCAAGTACCGTTTCCACAGTGGCTGGGGAGCCTCGAGCCCAGTGTGGATGGGTGGGGGCGCAGCGTGTACAAGATTGTCAGGGTGCATGGTTTTCCGGAAAACAAATGGCTTCTTCAAGTCCTTGATTTTTGGATACACAGGCTGCCGGGCTGTGTGTAAAGGAAGGCAGCGTTTTCCTCTCTCAGAGCCTCAGACTGGCTGGAGGCACAGGTGTTCCTGGGAGACTGGAGGGTGGGCTCCAGGGGGGTGTTCTGGGCCACCTGGGCAGGGCTCTTGGAGGTGAGCCAGTGGAGGTTGCCTCCCACATGTGACTGGCCCTGTAGCCTGGCTCTGGGGAACCTGGAATTCAGGCTGGAAGAGACTTTGGGGCAGATTTTAGAGCAGCTGGAGCGTGAGGTCTGCCTGTCTGGTGGGGAGTATTTTTACTTTGTCAGTGATAGACTGAAATGCCCTCTTTGAGGACAGGGTGTTTGTTTGTTTGTTTGTTTGTTTTTAAAGACGGTCTCGCTCTGTTGCCCAGGCTGGGGTGCAGTGACACAATCTCCGCTCACTGCAACCTCCACCTCCCGCATGCAAGTGATTCTCCTGGCTCAGCCTCCTGAGTAGGTGGGTTTACAGATGCCTGCCACCACACCTGGCTCATTTTTATATTTGTATTTTACTTATTCATCTATTTTTTGAGACGGAGTCTCCTCTGTTGCCCAGGCTGGAGTGCAGTGGAGCGATCTCGGCTCACTGCAACCTCTGCCTCCTGGGTTCAAGCAATTCTTCTGTCTCAGCCTCCCCAGTAGCTGGGACTGCAGGTGTGCGCCACCACGCCCGGCTAATTTTTTTGTATTTTTAGCAGAGACAGGGTTTCACCATGTTGGCCAGGCTGGTCTCCATCTCCTGACCTCGGGTCATCTGCCAAAAGTGCTGGGATGACAGGTGTGAGCCACTGCACCTGGCTAAGGACAAGGCACATATTTGTCCAAGGGCCTGGTTTGGAGCCTGTGACTGGTAAAGTGTTTTTAGGAAGATCAATTGGACAGGACAGTTTGGGTTTGTTGTTGCTATTTTTGTTGCCATGGTAACAAACTATATGTACTTTATGAATAAAAATAGGCAACTGTTTAACAGTTGTTTATACTTTGAAAATGTCAAATGAATTTGACACATTTTGATCAGTAAGATCCCAGAATATCTAATAGTCAAATATAAAAAGAACAAGTTGAATTTACTATTGCCTATGACAATTTAACGTGCTAAACTAAAACTGTGTTTATTTAGAAAAGTGACCCCTGTCCTATGCCAAAAGAACTATGGGTTCTGCCTAGTGGTAATTCAACACTTTCTTTCTTATGTGGCAGATTGTGTTTGGTAATGTCACATTTGAAGACTTGCTCATTAAATCAGAGATAGTATCTTCCAAGGTGAAGACTGGAGAGGGGTGAGCCGACAGTCAGTGGCTTCTGGAGCTTTCCAGGTGGAGACTCCAATAAATGAATTGAGGGAACTCATAGTGATTCTGTCCTACTCAGAATACAGATAGGCAGAACTGAGCTTCCTGGAGAATACCAGTACCAGAAAGAAGAAGTAAGAAGGAGGGGGTCCTGGGAAGGAGATGGCCAAGGGACATGGCTTGGCAATCAGGACAGTAGCCTTTGAGAGGGCTGTTGTCTCCAGGATAAGGAAGGAGGCTGGACATAGGGCTGGGGAGGAAGGAGGGAGTGGAGGTAGAAGGAGTGCATGTAAAGTGGGGGCCTTGTAAGGAGAGCAGAGTTGAGATTAGGGTTAGGAAGAGTGGAAACCTCATCACTAAACCAAGGTGAAGTGGCTGAAGGAACCACCAAGAAATGGGAGCCGAGGCCGGGCACGATGGCTCACGCCTGTGATCCCAGCACTTTGGGAGGCCGAGGCAGGTGGATCACAAGGTCAGGAGATCGAGACCATCCTGGCTCACACGGTGAAACTCCGTCTCTACTAAAAATACAAAAAATTAGCCGGGCGTGGTGGCGGGCGCCTGTAGTCCCAGCTACTCAGGAGGCTGAGGCAGGAGTAGTCCCAGCTCCTCAGGAGGCTGAGGCAGGAGAATGACGTGAACCTGGGAGGCGGTGCTTGTAGTGAGCCAAGATCGTGTCACTGCACTCCAGCCTGGGGGACGGAGCGAGACTCCGTCTCAGGAAAAAAAAAAAAAAAAAAAAAAAAGATGGAGTTGAGACCTGGTCAGCTCTTTGGCCGAGTAGGCAGCAGATGACGTGTGAAGGAGGACAGCTCCCAGTGGAAAAGAAAACGAGATTGTCTTGTTTGAAGAGCTGAGCAGAGCGGGTCAGAACGGAGCTACTTGGAAAGTCTGATGTGTTTCCATATTGAAGGGCTGCAAGGGTGGCTGAAATGCCTTCGTTTTGCGACCTGAAACTCCTGACAAGCTTGTAAGTGGAGCTGAGCCTGGGACACAGGAGTTGGCATGTGTTGGCATAAATGGAAGTTCACAGCAGAGGGCAAATGCCGCTTTGCACTTTGAAAAGTGCTCAGTGTACAAGTCAATTGCCTTTAATAACTACTGTGTATTTAAGCTCCACCTCCCGGGTTCAAGTGATTCTCCTGCCTCAGCCTCCTGAGGAGCTGGGATTACAGGCATGCACCACCATGCCGGCTAATTTTTGTATTTTTAGTAGAGATAGCTTTTTTTTTTTTTTTTGAGACGGAGTCTTGCTCTGTTGCCCAGGCTGCACTGCAGTGGCCGGATCTCAGCTCACTGCAAGCTCCGCCTCCCGGGTTTACGCCATTCTCCTGCCTCAGCCTCCCGAGCAGCTGGGACTACAGGCGCCCGCCACCTCGCCCGGCTAGATTTTTGTATTTTTTAGTAGAGACGGGGTTTCACCGTGTTAGCCAGGATGGTCTCGATCTCCTGACCTCGTGATCCGCCCGTCTCGGCCTCCCAAAGTTCTGGGATTACAGGCTTGAGCCACCGCGCCTGGCCGAGATAGCTTTTAAAGAAATTTTGGCTGGGCCCGGTGGCTTTTGCGTGTAATCCCAGCACATTGGGAAGCTGAGGCAGGCAGATCACCTGAGGTCAGAAGTTTGAGATCAGTCTGGCCAATGTGGCTAAACTCCGTCTCTACTAAAAATACAAAAATTAGCTGGACGTGGTGGTGGGTGCCTGTAATCCCAGCGACTCAAGAGGCTGAAGCAGGAGAATCGCTTGAACCCACGGGGTAAAGGTTGCGGTCAGCCAAGATGGCACCCCTGTACTCCAGCCTGGGTGACATAGCAAGACTCCGTCTCAAAACCCAAAAGACTCATTTAGCAAATTGAGATACATTGTTTTTTTTTTTTTTTATTTTTATTTTTTTGAGACAGAGTCTCGCTCTGCCGCCCAGGCTGGAGTGCAGTGGTGTGATCTTGGCTCACTGCAAGCTCCGCCTCCCGGGTTCACGCCATTCTCCTGCCTCAGCCTCCCGAGTAGCTGGGACTACAGGCGCCCGCCACCTCGCCCGGCTAGTTTTTTTGTATTTTTTAGTAGAGACGGGGTTTCACCGTGTTAGCCAGGATGGTCTCGATCTCCTGACCTCGTGATCCGCCCGTCTCGGCCTCCCAAAGTGCTGGGATTACAGGCTTGAGCCACCGTGCCCGGCCTGAGATACATTGTTATCACTGATTTGTAGACATGGAGCACAGTGCAGCTATTTTAGCATAATTGTTACTTTAAGTTAAAAACCCAGTAACCAACTTACTTCTTTCTCATCTAGTGTTCAGTACTTCATCCAGTGGTAAAACTCTGTGTTCCTTTTATTTTATTATTTAGAGTCTTACTCTGTCACCCAGGCTGGAGCACAGTGGTGCCATCATAGCTCACTGCAGCCCTGAACTCCTGGACTCAAGCGATCCTCCCACCTCAGGCCCCCGTGTATCTGAGAGTACAGGCCCCCGTGTATCTGAGAGTACAGGCCCCCGTGTATCTGAGAGTACAGGCCCCCGTGTATCTGAGAGTACAGGCCCCCGTGTATCTGAGAGTACAGGCCTGCATGGCCATTCAGGGCTAATTTTTTTTTTTGGACCTGGGGTCTTGCTATGTTGCCCAGGCTGGTCGCAAATTCCTGTCCTCAAGCGGTCCCCCCACCTCGGTCTCCCAAAGTGCTGGGATTACAGGCGTGAGCCATCCCACCTGATCTATACATGTTTTCAAGTGCTGATCATTTACTAATAGGGAAGGGATTGTAGTCAGGCATGGCTCCCCCACTTACTGGCAGGTCCCATTAAGACCTGCGGTTGCAGAAGTACAGCACAGCCCCATGCGTTTTTGGTGGAAATATTCCAGGAGATGAGGCTGTTATAGTAACAGCAGATTTTTCCATTGTGAAAATGTAACTATTCTTGCTTTGTTGAGGAGAAAGGTTTTTTTTGGAAAATGAAGAAAAGAGGGTTTCTAAGTTAAGGAAGCTTTTCATGAAGGCAGTTGGCATTTGGGTAGTGTTCTTATCTGTTTAACATTTTTGTGGGGCTCTTATTTTATGTTTGGTTTTTGGAGCAATTTATAATATCTTAAATAATGACAGTCATAGCAAATCAACCTCCACACTTTTTCATGAGGAATTTTTGAATTTGCTGCTAAAATGCAGTCCATGAGGGCACGTTTGAGGCACACATTACCATCTCTACGATGTGAAGCGGGCTTTGAGCATGGAACAAGGTGTTACAGCTACACCCTAGGAAGTGGTGGCAGGGAGACCAGGAAGTACCTCACGCGAGAGCCACGGCCCCAGCGGCCCTGCTTTCCTCGTGCACGTCAGCTTAGAGTGCGTGTTGGGCTTCAAACGTCTCCGCTGATTTGTTAGGAACAGAGAAGGTGCTCTGCTGAGAATTCCGTAGATTTTTAGACAGTATTTGGTTTTTGCTGCAGTTTGTCATTTGAGATGGAATACGTATGTTCTTTGTCCTGTGAAAGGCATTGGAGTCTGACACCAGGATGAGTCTGCCTCCGTCCTCTCCCTGGGATGTTTGACAGTGTCTGGAGACACATTTGGTCAGCATAGACTGGGAGGACTGGTGCTACTGGCATCTAGTGGACAGAGGCCAGGGATGCTGCTGGAAAACCTTACAGTGCACAGGATGCAGGAGGGGAGAGCCGCCTGTTGCATAGCAGCCTAGCAGTTGATAATATAACAAGAATTGAGTGTGACTCTTGGTCCTATTGGTGGTAAGTTTTGATAGTTTTTTTTACAGATGATTCCTGCTTAAAACGTTTATGATACCAAAGCATCTGTTCAAAGTAAACCTGAAAGCGCCTTTTTTTTTTTTTTTTTTTTTTTTTTTTTTGAGACAGGATCTGCTCTGTTGTCCAGGCTGAAGTGCAGTGGTGTGATCTCGGCTCACTGCAGTGTCCACCTCCCGGTTTCAAGTGATTCTCCTGCCTCAGTCTCCTGAGTAGCTGGAATTACAGGCATCGGCCACCACGCCCGGCTAATTTTTCTTTTTTTTTCAAGGTGGAGTCCTGCTCTGTCTTCCAGGCTGGAGTGCAGTGGCAAAATCTCGGCTCACTGCAACCTCTGCCTCGCGGGTTCAAGTGATTCTCCTGCCTTAGCCTCCTGAGCACCTGGGATTACAGGTGCCTGCTACCACGCGTGGCTAATTTTTTTGTTTTAGTAGAGATAGGGTTTCACCATGTTGGCCAGGCTGGTCTGGAACTCCTGACCTAAGGTGATCTGCTCACCTCAGCCTCCCAAAGTGCTGGGATTACAGGCGTGAGCTATGGTGCCTCACCTGAAAGTGGCTTTTTTTTTTTTTTTTTTTTTTTTGAGTCGGAGTCTCGCTCTGTCGCCCAGGCTGGAGTGCAGTGGTGCAATCTGGGCTCACTGCAAGCTCCGCCTCCCGGGTTCACACCATTCTCCTGCCTCAGCCTCCTGAGTAGCTGGCACTACAGGCGCCGCCACCACGCCCGCCTAATTTTTTGTATTTTTAGTAGAGACGGAGTTTCACTGTGTTAGCCAGGATGGTCTCGATCTCCTGACCTCGTGATCCGCCCACCTTGGCCTCCCAAAGTGCTGGGATTATAGGCGTGAGCCACCGCGCCCAGCCGAAAGTGCGTTTTCTAAAACAGAGCCTGGGGGTTGAGACTCATTGCAGTCATAGGTAACTCCTCCTCCTTTGCAGCTTTGAAAGGACGCTCCTGGAATGCAGTTCTGTCTTGCTATCCCTGGTTGTGAGAAGGTTCAGCTAGGTCCCTTAAGGCAGTAGTAGCCTAGCACTGTTATACTTGTGTACTCTTAGTCATATTTATTGACTTAATTAGGCTGATACATATAGTCTGAGAACTAGGAATACCTTAGTTACATTGATACAGACATTCTGAGAACGTTTAGTGGGATAAAAGACACTGAGCTCTAGCTGAATTGTTCCAGTTTTTTGTGTTCCTGGTTCCACTGGAGAATGAACTGATGATGTGACGTCAGTGTTAGCACAGCCATGCTGGGAAAGACGGCTCTCAAGGTGCTGTTTTTAATGGTGTTTAGTCATTAATAATCGGCAGTAAGAAAACTCATCTTTTGACTTTTATTTGAACAGATGGAATATAGAAAACTTAAAATAGGCCGGGCACGTTGGCTCACGCCTGTCATCCCAGCACTTTGTGTGGTCGAGGCGGGCAGATCTCCTGAGGTCGGGAGTTCGAGACCAGCCTGACCAACATGGAGAAACCCCGTCTCTACTAACAATACAAAATTAGCCTGGTGTGGTGGCGCACGCCTGTAATCCCAGCTACTCGGGAGGCTAAGGCAGGAGAATCACTTGAACCCGGGAGGTGGAGGTTGCGGTGAGCTGAGATGGCGCCATTGCACTCCAGCCTGGGCAACAAGAGCGAAACTCCATCTCCAAAAAAAAAAAAAAAAAAGAAAGAAAGAAAGAGAAAGAAAACCGGAAATAAGTAAATTTAAAACTACTGTTGTGTTTTTTTTGTTTTGTTTTGTTTTTTTGAGACGGAGTCTTGCTCTGTCACCCAGGCTGGAGTGCAGTGGCGCCATCTCGGCTCACCGCAACTTCCTCCTGCCGGGTTCAAGTGATTCTCCTGCCTCAGTCTCCCAAGTAGCTGGGATTACAGGTGCCCACCACCATGCCTGGCTAATTTTTGTATTTTTAGTAGGGATGGGGTTTCACCATGTGGGCCAGGCTGGTCTCGAACTCCTGACCACAAGTGATTCTCCTGCCTTGGCCTCCCAAAGTGCTGGGATTACAGGTGTGAGCCACTGCGCCTGGTCTACTGTTGTGTTTTCAAAGTGGCTTTTTTGGTCTTGTATTTTTCAGAATACAATAGCATTTTGAGTGTATAGAGAATGTTTTAAAAATTCTGTGTTTTTGCCATTTCTGAACTGTTGGAGGATGTCAGGGTAATGAACATCATTTTTATAGTCGTTTGAGCTGGGTAGAAGAAGATGTGGTTTAAATATAAACTGTCTGTTCTGGGTCCTCCGTGAGGACCTGTTCCCACCGCGCCCAGCTTCCCCTGGACTTGCCTACACGTAGTTAAACAACTCAAATCCTGTACACTGGAGTGAACTGCATGTAAGTGTTCTGTGGGCTGGCTGGGCTGATTCATCTTTACGTTGTACACTTCCTGGGGTTGTGGCCTTTGGCCCCTGGGTGACCTCCAGGAATTCTGGGTACTCGATAGGACTCAAATGTTTATTGCTGAATTGGTTGGATGTAGGCTTCTGAGTTGGATTGGGTGAATACTGTACTGTAGAAAACCATGTAAAACAGTTATAAATGTAAGTCAGGTTAAATTCACTTCTGATTCTGCAGTTGCTCCCACTTTTTTTTTGTTTTCATTGATGGTAGACTCCCCAGAGTGGCCTTTTTGGCCTTGTACAGTCATGCATCACTTAACAGTGGGAATCATTCTGAGAAATGCATCGTTAGGTGATTTCATTGTTGTGCCAACATCATAGAGCATACTTGTGCAAACCTAGGTGACATAGCCTGCTACACACCCAGGCTGTGTGTACATCCTTTTGCTCCTACAGCCACAGGCTGCACAAACTTAAGCAACATGTGACTGTACTGAACGCTATAACGTGGTAGGTGTTTGTGTGCCTAAACATACTAAAACAGAAAAGACAGTAAAAATAAGGTACAAAAGACAAAAGATGGTGCAGTTCTCTAGGGCACTGAGTGTCAGCAGAGCTTGCAGAACTGGGTGAGTCAGTGAGTGAATGTGAAGGCCTAGGACATGGCCATACACCACTGTCAACTTTATAAACACTGGACATTTAGGCTACACTTTATTTATTTATTTGAGAAGGAGTTTCGTTCTTGTCGCCCAGGCTGCAGTGCAATGGCATGATCTTGGCTCACTGCAACTTCCGCCTCCTGGGTTCAAGCGATTCTTCTGCCTCAGCTTCCCGAGTAGCTGGGATTACCAGCGCTTGAAACCATGCCCAACTAATTTTTTCATTTTTAGCAGAGACGGGGTTTCACCATGTTGGCCAGGTTGGTCTTGAACTCCTGACCTCAGGTGATTCGTCCGCCTTGGCCTCCCAAAGTGCTTGTATTACAGGTGTGAGCCACTGTGCCTGGCCTAAATTTATTTAAAAAGAGTTTTCTTGTCAGGTAGAAGAAAAAAATTTTCAATAATAAATTAGCCTTAACATACTATAACTTTTTTTACTTTATAAACTAATACTTAGTTTAAAACACACATTATACAGACATAAAAAATATTTTTTGTTGTTTTTTTCTGAGACCGCGTCTCACTGTGTGGCCCAGGCTGGAGTGCAATGGTGTGGTCTCGGCTCACCGCAACCTCCACCACCTGGGTTCAAGCAATTCTCCTGCCTCAGCCTCCCAAGTAGCCACCTTGCCTGGCTCATTTTTGTGTTTTTAGTAGAGATGGAGTTTTGCCATGTTGGCCAGGCTGGTCTCGAACTCCTGACCTCAGATGATCTGCCTGCTTTGGCCTCCCAAAGCGCTGGGATTACAGGTGTGAGCCATGCGCCTGACCACAGAAATATTTTTGTATTCTTATTTGATAAGCTTTTTTCTGTTTGTAAAATTATTATTTTTTTTCTTTTTAAACTTTTTTTGTTTAAAAACTAAGACTGAAACACACACTAGCCTAGCCCTATACAGGGTCAGTACCAGCAGTATCACTGTCTTCCACCTCCACATCTTGTCCCACTCCAAAGTTCTCAGGGGCAGTGAACGTGCACGGAGCTGTCACCTCTGCTGATAATCACGCCTTCTGGATACTGCCTGAAGGACCTGCCTGGGGCTATTGTATAGTTAACTGTTTAAAAATAAGTAGAAGCAGTATACTCTAAATTAACAATAAAAAGTATAGTGCTGCCGGGCACAGTGACTCATGCCTGTCATCCCAGCACTTTGGGAGGCTGACGCGGGTGGATCACCTGAGGTCATCAGTTCGAGACCAGCCCGGCCAACATGGTGAAAGCCCGTCTCTACTAAAAAAATGTTAGCCGGGCTTGGTGACACACGCCTGTAGTCCCAGCTACTCGGGAGGCCGAGGCAGGAGAATTGCTTGAACCCGGGAGGCGGAGGTTGCAGTGAGCCGAGACCAAGCCACTGCACTCCAGCCTAGGCAACGGAGTGAGACTCTGTCTCAAAAAAAAGAAAAGTATAGTGCAGTAAATACATAACCAGTAACAGTCATTTATTATTGTCAAGTATTACATATTGTACGTGATCATATGTGCTGTACTTTCTTTTTTTTTGTTGAGACGGAGTCTCGCTCTGTTGCCCAAGATGGAGTGCAGGGGCGTGATCTGGGCTCACTGCAAGCTCCGCCTCCCGGGTTCACGCCATTCTCCTGCCTCAGCCTCCTGAGTAGCTGGGACTACAGGCGCCCGCCAACACGCCTGGGCTGATTTTTTTTTGTATTTTTAGTAGAGACGGGGTCTCGCCGTGCTAGCCAGGATGGTCTCGATCTCCTGACCTCGTGATCCGCCAGTCTCGGCCTCCCAAAGTGCTGAGATTACAGCTGTGAGCCACTGTGCCGGGCCATTGCTGTACTTTCATACGGCTGTTCGCGTAGTGGGTTCCTTGACACCAGCATCCCCCTAGACTCGTGAGTAATTCATTGCACTATGACATCACAATAGATAGGAATAGGAATTTTTCAGCTCCATCATAATAACGGGACCCTCATATATGCGGCCCATCATTGACTTGAAACGACATGAATTGTGTTAGCCGGGCCTGGTGGTGCGCAGTTGTAGGTTAGCCGGGCCTGGTGGCGCGCCATGGAAGGTTAGCCGGGCCTGGTGGTGCGCAGTGGGACGTTAGCCGGGCCTGGTGGCGCGCAGCTGTAGTCCCAGCTACTCGGGAGACTGAGGTTGGAGGATCACTTGCACCCAAGAGGTGGAGGCTACAGGGAGCTGAGATCACACCAGTGCGCTCCAGCCCAGGCAACAGAAGGGGAGACCCTGTCTCAGGTAGATAGGTAGATAAGATTGGGAGACCCTGTCTCAGGTAGATAGGTAGATAAGATTGCCGTGCATGGCGGCGCACACTTGTAGTCCCAACTGAGTAAGACCCTGTCTCAAAAAAAAGTAGCCAGATGTTGTAGTGAGGGCCTCTAGTCCTAGCTACTTGGGAGGCCGAGGTGGGAGGATCACTTGACCCTAGGAGGTTGAGGCTGCTGTGAACTGATTGCACTATTGCACTCGAGTCTGGGCAACAGAGCAAAACCTTGTCTCGAAAAAAAACCAAAAGATGGCTGATATGTGGAGGGGTAACCTGTGGAAGCCTGGCTGCACATGGACAGAATTTCTTGTGATTGAATAAAAATGTTCTAATAATGTGTGACAGGGAACGTGACTTGTGGTACTGCTTGATCGTTGTTAGGGCTCTGGTATCAGAACAAGTCAGACGGACCATGAAGTGGGTGGCTCGTTGTGCCTGAGCCTTTGCACCGACCCGGTGCTGCTGCTCTGCTTCTGCAGAGCCTGTGCACAGACCTGGCTCTTGGGTCTTCGTGCCTTGGGCTAGAGGAGGGGCCAGGCTCCTTCTTGCTGAGAACTTTTGCAGAGCTCTGGAGGCGACCCTCCTGGGATTGTGCTACTGATGCACATCCTTGTCCCAGATGAGATGGTCTGTAGCTCTGATCCTTCCCACCACACGCCTCAGCCCCTCCAGATTTGACTTTAGTGACTAGGTGGCTCAGCATTCACTCTTGTTCCTGTCTCCTCTTACAGATGGTAACGAACTTGTTGAAACCTGTCCCCAAAAGTAGTAGTTTATTTTCCATGGATCTTTTATTTTGTTCTCTCTTAAAAGTTGTTTTTCAAGCTATGCATTTTCTTGTTGACACAAATCTACCTGTTAATTATTGAGTGCTGAAAAACACACATTTTTTTGAGGCAGGTTCTTGCTCTGTTGCCCAGGCTGGAGTGCAATGGCACCGTCTTGGCGCACTGCAACTTCCGCCTCCAGGTTCAAGCGATTCTCCTGCCTCAGCCCTCGGAGTAGCTGGTATTACAGGCGCCTGCCACCATGCCTGGCTAATTTTTGTATTTTTTTTGTACAGATGGGGTTTCCACATGTTGGTTAGGCTAGTCTTGAACTCCTGACCTCAGTTTATCCACCCGCCTCAACCTCCCAAAGTGCTGGGATTACAGGTGTGAGCCACCATGCCCCGCCTTGGCCGTCATGATTTCTGATGAGAAGTCAGCTGTTGACAGTTATCCAGGCGCTTTTCTCTTGCTGCTGTCAAGATTCTCTCTTCTTTGTCTTTTGGCTTTCAACACTTTTATTAAAATGTGTTTCGGCCGGGTGCGGTGGTTCACGCCTGTAATCCCAGCACTTTGGGAGGCCAAGACGGGTGAAACCCCGTCTCTACTAAAAGGTACAAAAAACTAGCCGGGCGAGGTGGTGAGCGCCTGTAGTCCGAGCTACTTGGGAGGCTGAGGCGGGAGAATGGCGTAAACCCGGGAGGCGGAGCTTGCAGTGAGCTGAGATCGGGCCACTGCACTCCAGCCTGGGCAACAGAGCGAGACTCCGTCTCAAAAAAAAAAAAAAAAAAAAAAAAAGTGTTTCATTTTGGGTCCTGTGAGTTTATCCTACTTGGAGTTTGTTGAGCTTCTTGGATTTGTAAAATTCTTGTCTTTCATTAAACTCGAAAAGGCTTTTTTCCATTATTTTTTCGAACATTCTTTCTGCACATTTCAGACTCCCATACTGTGTGTGTTGGTTGGTAAGCTGACATCTCAGGTCCCTTAGGCTCTGCCTGTTTTGTTCCTTTTTATATTTTCTGTCTCTATCGATAGTCCTGTTTGGTTCACATACGCGTTGCTTTCCTTTTTTCTTTTAGTTGTGTGTGGGGTTTTTTGTTTGTTTTTTTTTTTGAGACGGAGTTTCATTCTTGTTGCCCAGGCTGGAGTGCAGTGGCGTGATCTCGGCTCACTGAAACCTCTGCGGGTTCAAGCGATTCTCCTGCCTCAGCCTCCCAAGTAGCTGGGATTACAGGCATGCGCCACCACGCCCGGGTAATTTTGTATTTTTAGTGGAGACGGGGTTTCTCCATGTTGGTCAGGCCGGTCTTGAACTCCCGACCTCAGGTGATCTGCCTGTCTCAGTCTCCCAAAGTGCTGGGATTATAGGCGTGAGCCACTGGGCCTGGCATTTTTTTGTATTTTTGGTAGAGATTGGGGTTTCACTGTGTTGGCCAGGCTGGTCTCAAACTCCTGACCCCAGGTGATCTGCCCATCTCGGACTCCCCAAGTGCTGGAATTACAGGTGTGAGCCACGGTGCCCGGCCTGTGTTTTTATTTAAGTTTTTGAGCATGTTTAAGGCAGTTGTTTCAAAGTCTTTGTCTAGTAAATCCAATGTCTGGCCTTCCCCAGAATAGTTTGTCAGTTTTTATTTCTTTGACTGAGTCATACTTTTCTGTTTCTTTGTGTGCCTTGTGATTGTTGTTGTTGCAAACTGGACCTGTGATTATTACAACGCAGTAGTTCTGGAAATCAGATTCTTTTCCTTTGCTTGGGTTTGGTGGGTTTTTTGTTTGCCGAAGGATATAGGGGCCCTTTTATTTAATGACTTTCCCAAGCTGTTATTATTGCAGACTATCGTCCTTCGTTATGTAGTCACTGAAGTCCTTGTTCCTTAGCTTGTGTTTAGCTGGTGTTTTGCAAAGATTTCCTTGAATGTCAGGAACTCTTCCAGTCTTTGCAGAATGACTTTGTGCCTGAGCCCTCCTTGAACTCTTGGTCAGGCTTGCGCTTGGCCTGAGGATCAGCCCAGAGTGAAAGCAAGGTGGAGGCCTGAGATCTTTGCAGAGTGCACATTTTGCCCTGGGCATGTGCGTAGCTTTCTGAATTTTCCAGCACAGGCTGAGGCCTCTGAATGTCCTGATTTCCCGGGAACACACCCAGGTTTTTGCCTTAGGCAGTCTGTTGTATGTTGGGACTGTAATCTTTTGCCCTAGGCAACTGAGAGTTGTTAAATGGGTTTGAAATGTTTTTAAGCTTTTTTGCCCTTGGATCTGACTTAGGCAAAACAGAAGAGGAGTGCCTTGTGTCAGTCAAATCTCCAGACAGGTTGGAACAGACACACACAGTAGATTTTGAATGAGGTCTCCAGCAGCTTCTGGTAGGCACCTAAGGTTAGAAAACATTGTTTCGGAAAAGAACAGAACATAAAGCTTAGCGGCTGGTTGTAGAAGATTCTTGCTGCTGGATCCACTTGGCTACTGGGCACTTGGTGGGGGCCAGCCTCCAGCTGCCCAGTGAGTGGGACGCTGGGCCGGAGCTGCTGGTATTATGTTAGGGAAGTTATTCCTGAGAAATTCAGATACTTGTTGACTGAATTGGTATGATGCTTATAGTCTTTCTTAAATGATTAAAGTTTACTTTAAAATATTATTAATTTTTAAAATATTGTGAAATAAGGCCGGGCGCGGTGGCTCAAGCCTGTAATCCCAGCACTTTGGGAGGCCGAGGTGGGCGGATCACAAGGTCAGGAGATTGAGACCACAGTGAAACCCCGTCTCTACTAAAAATACAAAAAATTAGCCGGGCGCGGTGGCGGGCGCCTGTAGTCCCAGCTACTCAGGAGGCTGAGGCAGGAGAATGGCGTGAACCCAGGAGGCGGAGCTTGCAGTGAGCTGAGATCCGGCCACTGCACTCCAGCCTGGGCAACAGCGTGAGACTCCGTCTCAAAAAAAAAAAAAAAAAAATATTGTGAAATAATACTTCTTGTGGAACATTTAGACCGTAAAAGTGGATGTGAAAAAGTATCCATTGCTGGCCGGGCGCGGTGACTCACACCTGTAATCCCAGCCCTTTGGGAGGCCATGGCGGGCGGATCATGAGGTTAGGAGTTCGAGACCAGCCTGGCCAGCTTGGTGAAACCCCATCTCTACTAAAAACACAAAAATTAACCAGGCTTGGTGGTGTGCGCCTATAATCCCAGCTACTCGGGAGGCTAAGGCAGGAGAATTGCCTGAACCTGGGAGGTGGAAGTTTCAGTGAGCTGCGATCACGCCACTGCACTCCGGCCTGGGCAACAAGAGTGAGACTCCGTCTCAAAAAAAAAAAAAAAAAAAAAAAAAAAAAGGCCGGGTGCACGGTGGCTCATGCCTGTTTGCCAGCAGTTTGGGAGGCCAAGGCAGGCAGGTCACGAGGTCAAGAGATTGAAACCATCCTGACCAACACGGTGAAACCCCATCTCTACTGAAAATACAAAAATGAGTTGGGCATGGTGGCACACGCCTGTAATCCCAGCTACTCAGGAGGCTGAGGCAGGAGAATCACTTGAGCCTGGGAGGCGGAGGTTGCCGTGAGATCGCGCCACTGCACTCCAGCCTGGTGATAGAGACTGTCTCAAAAAAAAAATTATCCATGGCCGGGCACAGTGGCTCACACCTGTAATCCCAGCACTTCTGGAGGCTGAGGCAGGCAGATTGCTTGAGGTCAGGAGTTTGAGACCAGGCTGGCCAACATGGTGAAACCCTGTCTCCGTTAAAAATACAAAAAATTAGCTGGACTTGGTGGCAGGCACCTGTAATCCCAGCTACTGGGGAGCCTGAGATGGGAGAATCGCTTGAACCCAGGAGGCAGAGGTTGCAGTGAGCCGAGATCATGCCACTGTACTCCAGCCTGGGTGACTGAGCAAGACTCTGTCTGGAAAAAAAAAAAGACATAGGCCCGGTGGGAGGTGGGAGGGTTGCTGGAGGCCAGGAGTTCGAGACCAGCCTGGCCAACATGGTGATGCCACTGTCTCTACAAAAAATTTAAAAATTAGGTGTGGTGGTGCATTCCTCCAGTCCTAGACACTCGGGAGGCTAATTTGGGAGGTTCGCTTGAGCCCAGGACGTTGAGGCTGTAGTGAACCATGATCGTGCTGCTGCACTCCAACCTGGATGACAGACCGAGATCCTGTCTCCAATTAAAAGAACATTCAGTTCATTTGTCAAAGGAAAAATTACCATGCTCGCAGTTGCCTTTGTTGTTGCGGACAGAAGAGTGCCCTTGTCCTCTGCTGGTGGACACAGTCCCCACAGGAGCCGCATGGGGCTTTTCTGTGTATCAAGTACGGTATAAAAGTAAAAGAGCAAAATGCTCTGTGCCATGTTTTATAGGGAGTGAAAAACAACCCCACCAAACTTAGGATACATCTTTCTAGCCAGGCCCTTCCTGAAGGCCCTCACTGTCACCTCTGACCCCACTGAGGCCCAGCCCAGGGAAGGGACTTGTACGCCACACCATTCCCACAGTTCACAGCCACTCAGCCCAGTGTGGGTTGCCCTTGCCAGATCTTCCAAAGCAGTTAGAAGAGTAGTGATGAAGAGTGCTTCAGAATTTTCATTCTTCCTCTCCCGGTTTATCTTCTGGTGGGAAGAGGAAACACTTTTGGAATGTTTAAGACTGAGAGGTGATGGGATTTCTTTTTGAGGTAGAAAATGTGGTATGAGAGTGGGAGGGAGAAGTAGGAAAGTATTGAAGCTTTTAAAACTGTGAGGTGCTGGGCATCGTGGCTCAGGCCTGTAATCTCAGCACTTGGGGAGGCTGATACGGGAGGATCAGTTGAGGACAGGAGTTCAACACCAGCCTGAACAACATAGTTGGACCCTGTCTCTACAGAAACAATGAAACAATTGGCTCTGTATGGTGGCACACGCCTGTGATTCCAGCTACTTTGTAGGCTGAGGTGGGGGGATTGCTTGAACCCAGGAGGTCAAGGCTGTAGTGAGCCATGATCATACCACTGCACTCCAGTCTGGGCAACAGAGTGAGACCATGTTTCTAAAAATAAAAAAGTGTATATATATATGTATGTATATACATATGTATGTATATATGTATATATGTATGTGTATATATGTGTATACATTTGTGTATATATGTATATACATGTATGTGTATGTATATGTGTATATATATATGTGAATGGGCCGGGCATGTTGGCTCACGCCTGTAGTCTCAACACTTTGGAAGGCTGAGGTGAGTAAACCACCTGAGGTCAGGAGTTCGAGACCAGGCTGGCCAACATGGTGAAACCCTGTCTCCATTAAAAATACAAAAAATTAGCTGGACATGGTGGCAGGCACCTGTAATCCCAGCTACTCGAGAGGCAGAGGCAGGAGAATCTCTTAAACCTGGGAGGCGGAGCTTGCAGTGAGCTGAGATCCGGCCACTGCACTCCAGCCTGGGCGACACAGCAAGACTCCATCTCAAAAAAAAAAAAAAAAAATTGATAATTGAAAGCTGGTTGGATGTGGTGGCTCATGCCTGTAATCCCAGCACTTTGAGAGGCCGAGGCAGGCAGATCACCTGAGCTCAGGAGTTCAAGAACAGCGTGGCCAATATGGTAAAACCCTGGCTCTACTAAAAATACAAAAATTAGCCAAGTGTGGTGGCTTGTGCCTGTAATCCCAGCTACTTGGGAGGCTGAGGCAGGAGAATCTCTTGAACCCGGGAGGCAGAGGTTGTAGTGAGGTGAGATCGTGCCATTGCACTCCAGCCTGGGCAACAAGAGCAAAACTCTGTCTCAAAAAAGAATAAAAGAAGAAAAGAAAGAGTTACTTTTCAGAATGGTCTCAACCGCTTCAGTGATTTGGAGAATTGGAAGTAAGAGATTTTGGTGTTAGTGACTTTAACTTCCCTGTCTCATGTCCATTCTTCCTGCATGATTGTTGTTTCTGGGTATGTGTCCTTCTGCACGTAATCTGTTTGAAACCTTTCCAGTGATCCCATGGCATACCCCCATTCCCCAATTTAGCCATCCCATTGGCCTGGATGCGGGGGGATGGTTTGTCTACTCATACCCCTGTCTCTTCTCCTGGAGTTGGCACACTCTAGTCCAGCACCCACCCTCAGGCGTAGCCCTTTCCTTCCTCCCACGTGCCTGCCCACCGGATGCTACTCTGCAGCTGCCTCTCCTGTAAGAACAGCTGTGAAGGTTCCTGCTCAGGTCCTTTCCTTTTGTCTGTCTCAGTGTCACCTAGGGAGGGAGCAAATAGTTGTAAGTTAGCACTTGCTTCTGTCTTGAATTCTCTAATTGTTTCATGCGCACTAACAAGGTTGACAGCTGAGGTCCCGTATCAGTAAGTGAGCTTTTATTGATTTTTTTTTCCCAGTGCATCACACCTGGGCTTGTTGAACAGAAAGGCCTTTTTGTGTGTTAATACTGTGTTGGACGGAAAGCCTTTTTATGCGTTAGTACTGTGTTGGCTTGAAATGGAGTGGCACCTTCAGGGGCTGACGCTGGCATAGCTTGGAGTGTGAGCTTTCTCAGACAGATGGGCCGGCCGTGGGTGTGTGGTGTGTGGGGTGTGGGGTGTGGGGTGTGGGGTGTGGTGTGTGATGTGTGGCTGCTGCCTCATTGTCCTTGGAGCGGGCTCTCCCAGCGTCGGAGGGTGTTCGAGACCAAGCACATTCCTGTGCGGGCAGCTCCATCTTCTCTGGTTCTGCTGATGGGTTCACTTTTTAGTGGAGGTGTCAGTGGGCCAACGTCAGGGTGTTCAGGGACAGGGATGAAGGGTGTGGTATGAGCACAAGTAGGCCTGAAATAGACAGGTTTTTGGATTTAGAATTTTAAAAAATAGTTGTAGATTCTAAATAACTAATGATTTACAGGTTTTTTTGTTTTTTGTTTTTTTGAGACAGTCTCGCCATATCGCCCAGGCTGGAATGCGGTGGCGCCATTTTGGCTCACTGCAACCTCCGTCTCCCAGGTTCAAGTGATCCTCATGCCTCAGCCCCCCGAGTAGCTGGGATTATAGGCGCCCACCATCATGCCCAGCTAGTTTTTGTATTTTTAGTAGAGACGGAGTTTAACCTTGTTGGCCAAGGCTGGTCTCGAACTCCTGACCTCCCGCGTCAGCCTCCCAAAGTGGTGGGATTACAGTCATGAGTCACCGTGCCTGGCCAAATTTTTTAATTTATTAATGCGTATCTGTGTATTACAAGTTGATGCTTGTGTGACAAGATAAATGTTTTTTTCATACCTAATGCCCTGTACCTGTTTCCAGAGGTGGGAAGGGTGATCTTTGTTAAAATAGATGGAGTCTTACTTTGTTGCCCAGGCTGAAGTGCAGTGGTGCAATCATGGCTCACTGCTGCCTTGAACTTCTGGGCTCAAGGGATCCTCTTTACCTCAGCCCCCCGTGTAATAGGGACTAGCGGCACAAATCACTGCATCCAGCTAATTAAATTTTTAAATTTTTTTTGAGATGGAGTCTCACTCTCTTGCCCAGGCTGGAGTGCAGTGGTGCGATCTTGGCTAACTGCAACCTCCGCCTCTGGGGTTGAAGCAGTTCTTCTGCCTCAGCCTCGCAAGTAGCTGGGATTATAGGCGTGCACCACCACGCCTAGCTATGTTTGTATTTTTTGGTAGAGACGGGATTTTGCCATGTTGGCCAGTCTGGTCTTGAACTCCTGGCCTCAAGTGATCCACTTGCCTCGGCCTCCCTCCACAAGTTTTTTTTTTTTTCTTATTTCTTTTTTTTTCTTTGAGACAGTTTCGTTCTTGTTGCCCAGGCTGGAGTGCAGTGGTGCGATCTCGGCTCACCGTAACCTCCGCCTCCTGGGTTCAGGCGATTCTCCTGCATCAGCCTCCCGAGTGGCTGGGATTACAGGCGCACACCACCAGGCCCAGCTAGTTCTTTTTGTATTGTTAGTAGAGACGGGATTTCACCATGTTGGCCAGGCTGGTCTCAAACTGAACCCAGAAGATCCGCCCACCTCTGGCTTCCCAAGGTGCTGGGTTTATAGGCGTGAGCCACCACGCCTGCCCCCAATTTTTTTGTTTGTTTGTTTTATTCAGACAGGGTCTTGCTGTCCTGCTCAGGTTGGTATAGTACTACTGGGCTCAAGCAATCCTCCTGCCTCCACCTCCCAGCCTTCCATTACAGGGATTACAGGTGTTTGCTGCCACGCCTGGCAGAAGGGCAGTGTTGGTGTTGATATGAGAAACGGCAGAGGACCCTGCTGGCAGGAGAGGACAGGTGCAGAGTGCGGCCAGAGCAGCATTACCAAGGGCTTGGTCAGCTCTACAAGTGGTCTCTGGGCCGGGTGTGGTGGCTCATGCCTAGTACTTTGGGAGACTGAGGCAGGAGTACAGGAGTTTGAGACCAGTCTAGGGAACATAGTAGAACCCTGTCTCTACAAAAAATTAAAAAAATTAGCTGGGTGTGGTGGTGTGCACCTGTAGTCCCAGGTACTCAGGAGTCTGATGTGGGAGAACTGCTTGAGCCCAGGAGGTTGAGGCTGTAGTGAGCCGTGATTGCAGAGTGAAACCCTGTATATATGAATAAGCGAATGAATGGTCTCTGGTACTTAACAGGTTATTTACCTGGAAAGGAAAAGTAGAATGAGCTAAACTTCTTGAGTGTTGTTGCCAGAACGGCCAGTGGGACCCCAGCGGAGGACATTTCCCATGTGGGGGTTTCGTTTGATACTGTGATTTTTGTCTTATAACTATTTTCTAAATCCACTCCACAACTATTTGTAAATGCTTAGTAAATAAAACCAGACATGCCATCAGAAGACTATTTTGAGAGATCTTTTATTTCGTTTTGTTGTTTTCGAGATAGGGTCTTGCTCTGGTACCCAGGCTGGAAGTGCCAGTGGCCCAGTCATAGCTCTTACCGCGAACTCCTGGGCTCCCGTTCTCCAGGGAGGCTGTAGGTGAGAACTTTCGGCATCTGTCTGAAGGCGTCTTTGAAGGGGCAGACTGTGCTCAGTGCTGTGTGAGTACCTGCTGTGGGGGCGCCGTACCAGGAGCTGAGCAGAGTGAGTACCTGCTGTGGGGGTGCCGTATGAGGAGCTGAGCAGAGTGAGCACCTGCTGTGGGGGTGCCGTACCAGGAGCTGAGCAGAGTGAGTACCTGCTGTGGGGGTGCCGTATGAGGAGCTGAGCAGAGTGAGCACCTGCTGTGGGGGCGCCGTACCAGGAGCTGAGCAGAGGCTCACCGCAGCTGCCCACTTGGAGCCCAGAGCTTTGGCCGCTTCTGGCAGCTTCTCTTTGCCTGTTTGAATCGTCCTGGGCTCTGCTCTGAGAATGGTCGTGAGAAACTAGAGCAGCAGGAAGGCCTTGATAGGGAAGAGTCTTTCTTTTATTTTTAGTTTTTAGTGGAACAGGGTCTTGCTGGAGTGCAGCGGCGTGATCATGGCACACTGCAGCCTTGAACTCTTGGCCTCGAGTGATCCTCCTGCAGCAGCCTCTTAAGTAGCTGGGACTACCTGCCATCATGCTTCGCTTTTTGTTTTTTTATAGAGATGAGGTCTCATTATGTTGCACAAGCTGGTCTTGAACTCCTGGGCTCAGTCGACCCTCCCACTTCAGCCTTCTAACATGCTGGGATTGTAGGCGTGAGCCACTGTGCCCCACCTCATTTTATTTTGAAAATTCTTTGGCGTTTACATTTTATGCCATGTGCATTTATCATCTATTAGTGACAACAACAAAAATACTAATTGATCATCTTCTCTGGACAGTAGTTAAATGGATTTATTCTCTTTTTTTTTTTTTATGTAAGCTGCCTAATTTTCCCCTTAAATCAGAGTATTTGTGGAGAAAGTCCTAGGGAAATGGCACTGTGCTGGTACACACACAGATGCCGCCCAAACCCAGAGATGCTTTGGCATTAGAGCAGACTGGATTTACAACAGTAGCACAGCGTGTGTGCTGGGTATGATTTCTCTCTCCCAGCACCGCGTCATCGAACACGTGAGCATTTCTATTGCTGAACTCAGGAATATTCTCACTAAGTGGGCTAATTGAAGGGTATAATTAGCTTTTTCTCAGTTTGGGTCAGAATTGGCTGCCAGATGATTTCAGGTCAGAGTTTTTGGAGCTTTTTGCTTTTTGGAATTGTGGAAAAGGGATTGTGGACCTTTATGGGGCATAGAGCTACTCCAGGCAAGTGGCTGTGGGAGGGGTGTGCAGAGTGAAGTGCTGGTGGGTGGCCGTCCTCAGTGGCGTTGGGACCTGGCTTCCGTCCAGCTCTGTGTCTGCAGTGCCACTGTCCTTCTTTCCTCTTGTGAGCCAATGCTGCCCACCCAGGTCCTGGGAGGCGTACCCCCTCCACGGTGTGCTCTGCTGCTCTGCGTTCACAGGGATGGAAAAAAATAATTAAAAAAAAAAAAGAATTGTTGATCTGCCCGTCTGTCCTCCTTTAGCGTTTCTCAGATGTGTCACCTGCTCTTCCTCCTGCCCCATCTTGCCGTTGACCTAGCGGTTTCTCACTTGGACTTCTGGAGTGGTTCTTAGTTGGTCTCCGTTACTCTCCACTTTGTAAAAGTATCATCTAGACACAGAAAAGTGCGCAGATTCTACGTATAGCTCAGTAAGCACTGCTGGCATGGTCTGTTCTAGTGAAGACATGTGACGTCATTGGCATCCACCTCTCCCAGCCAGAGCCTCCCACTCCTCAGTGTGGAACTCCTATCCTGCGTTCTAAACCATAAATTAGTTTTGTTTGCTTTCGAACTTCATATACATGAAATTGTTCAGAGTCTTTGGTAGGAGAGGGTGTTTGTTTTTTATTGAATACTGTGTTTCTGAGGTTAATCCATATTTTTGCACATAGCTATTGGACATTTATTCTCATTACCGGAGAGTATTTAGTAACGTGGATATTGACGATTCAATATTCTGCTATAGGTGGACATTTAAAGTAATTTTATTTGGGGCTATTACGGATAATGCTGCTGTGAATAATCTTATAGTTTGTTTGTTTGTTTGTTTGTTTGTTTTTTTGAGACGGAGTCTCGCTCTGTCCCCCTTGCTGGAGTGCAGTGGCCGGATCTCAGCTCACTGCAAGCTCCGCCTCCCGGGTTCAGGCCATTCTCCTGCCTCAGCCTCCCGAGTAGCTGGGACTACAGGTGCCTGCCACCTCGCCCAGCTAGTTTTTTTGTATTTTTTTAGTAGAGACGGGGTTTCACTGTGTTAGCCAGGATGGTCTCGATCTCCTGACCTCGTGATCCACCCGTCTCGGCCTCCCAAAGTGCTGGGATTACAGGCTTGAGCCACCGCGCCCGGCCTTTTTTTTTTTTTTTTTTGGATGTTGGAAGGCTTTTTTTTTTTTTGAGACAGAGTCTTGCTCTGTCTCCCAGGCTAGAGTGCAGTGGCATGATCTTGGCTCACTGCAGCCTCTGCCTCCCGGGTTCAAGCGATTCTCCTACCTCAGCCTCCTTAGTAGCTGGGACTACAGCTGTGCACCACCATGCCTGGCTAATTTTTATACTTTTAGTAGAGACGGGGTTTCACCATATTGGCCAGGCTGGTCTCGAACTCCTGACCTCAGGTGATCCACTTGCCTCGGCCTCCCAAAGTGCTGGGATTACAGGCGTGAGCCGCCAGATCTGGCCGTGTGTTCAGCTTTCTTACCAACATGCTGGAAAGTGCTTTGTGCAGTTTATAGCCGTTTATACTGTGTGAGATCCAGTTCAGGGTGCCTCACAGCTGCCTCAACTCTTGGCATTTTCTCTCTTTTTTATTTTAGGTATTTTGGCAGGTATTGTGGTTTTAATTTGCATTTCCCTTGTGACTAATGATGTTGAAGAGCCTTCCATGTGCTTACTGGCTACCAAGTATGGTTTTTTTTTTTTTGAGATGGAGTCTCGCTCGGTCGCCCATGCTGGAATGCAGTGGTACCATCTTGATTTGCAACAACCTCTGCCTCCTGGGTTCAAGCTTCTCCTGCCTCAGCCTCTTGAGGAGCTGGGACTACAGGCGCCTGCCACCACGCTGCCTAATTTTTGTATTTTTAGTAGAGACGGGATTTTGCCATGTTGGTCAGGCTGGTCTCAAACTCCTGACCTTGGGTGATCCACCCACCTCGGCCTGCCAAAGCGCTGGGATTATAGGTATGAACCACTGCACCTGGCCAGCATGGTATATTAAAAATGCTTTCCTGTACATTCAGCAAATGTTCACCTCTTGGTGCTGCTCACCTTGTAAGTGTGGTGGAGAAGCTAGAAGTCTGAGCACTTGTAAGTGTGATGGAGAAGCTAGAAGTCTGAGCACTTGTAAGTGTGATGGAGAAGCTAGAAGTCTGAGCACTTGTAAGTGTGATGGAGAAGCTAGAAGTCTGACAAGTGTGGTGGAGAAGCTAGAATTCTGAGCACTTGTAAGTGTGGTGGGGAAGCTAGAGGTCTGGGCACTTGTCAGTGTGGTGGGGAAGCTAGAAATCTGGGCACTTGTCAGTGTGGTGGGGAAGCTAGAAATCTGGGCACTTGTGAGTGTGGTGGGGAAGCTAGAGGTCTGGGCACTTGTGAGTGTGGTGGGGAAGCTAGAGGTCTGGGCACTTGTGAGTGTGGTGGGGAAGCTAGAGGTCTGGGCACTTGTGAGTGTGGTGGGGAAGCTAGAGGTCTGGGCACTTTTTTTTTTTTTTGAGACGGAGTCTCGCTCTGTCGCCCAGGCTGGAGTGCAGTGGCCGGATCTCAGCTCACTGCAAGCTCCGCCTCCCGGGTCTACGCCATTCTCCTGCCTCAGCCTCCCCAGTAGCTGGGACTACAGGCGCCCGCCACCTCGCCCGGCTAGCTTTTTGTATTTTTTTAGTAGAGACGGGGTTTCACCGTGTTAGCCAGGCTAGTCTCGATCTCCTGACCTCGTGATCTGCCCGTCTCGGTCTCCCAAAGTGCTGGGATTATAGGCTTGAGCCACCGCGCCCGGCCAGGTCTGGGCACTTGTAAGTGTGGTGGGGAAGCTAGAGGTCTGGGCACACATGCAGGAGCTCTTCGCTGCAGGTCCCTGAGTGGAGGGCCCTCAGGATGAAGTACTGCGTCCCAGTGTCAAACAGTAGTAACAGCTCACCTTTTTGTTTTAGACAGTGACGGGGGTCTTACCATGTTTCCCAGACTGGTCTTGAACTCCTGGGCTCAAGTGTTCCTCCCACCTCAGACTCCCAAGTTCAGGGATAATTGGTGTGAGCCACTGAGCCCAACCTGAAACTTGCTTTTAAATAAAGAACTCAGGCTGGGTGCGGTAGCTCATACCTGCAATCCTAGCACTTTGGGAGGCCGAGGTGGGCGGATCACCTGAGGTCAGGGGATTGAGACCATCCTGCCCAACATGGTGAAACCCCGTCCATCTCTACTAAAAATACAAAAATTAGCCAAGCATGGTGGTGGGCGCCTGTAATCCCAGCTGTGGTGAAGGCTGAGGCAGGAGAATCACTTTAACCCGGGAGGTGGAGGTTGCAGTGAGCCGAGATGGTGCCACTGCACTCCAGCCTGGGCGACAAGAGCAGAAACTCTCATCAAAAAAAAAAAAGGAAGGAAGGAGAAAGAAAGAACTCCATACACTGATCTGTTTTATACTGTGTAATTGTCTATTATTATTGATTTTAAAGCTACAACCCTAAGCATCACACTCCCTCTGTTTAGAGTATTCAGGGTGTAGTATTAGTCTCCATCATTGTCCCCAGAAGTGATCAAGGTGACACTTTACACTCAGGGTGTCCAGTCTTTTGGCTTTCCTGGGCCACACTGGAAGAAGTATTGTCTACACTAACAAGAGCTGGTGAGCTGAAAAAATCTTAAAAATCATCATGTTTTAAGAAAGCTGATGAATTTGTTTTGAGCTACATTCAAAGCCATCCTGGGCTGCATGCAGCCCATGGGCCGTGGGTTGGACAAGCTTGTTTTAAGAGTTTAGGAGGAAAAATAATACTTCTGGTTATTTTTTTTTCATCCTGCTTAGTTGCTATTTTTCTGTTTTACAATGTGCAATACTGTAATATAATTTATACATATATTAATATATTGTTGTGCCACCTTATTTTTACTTTAAACTTTTTTTTGAGGTATACTTCACATAAAACAAACTTATTTTAAGGGTACCTTTCAAAGAGTTTTGACAACTGTATATATCCGTGTAACTGAAATCCCAATCAAAATAATAGATTAAGATATTACCCCTCACCCCCAGACCTTCCTCTTGCCCCTTGGCAGTCAGCTCATCCCCCCTGGAGAGTCCCAGACAGTCACCTCTGTGCCTCCCCTTCCGTAGAAGTGTTTTCTTCCAGGGTTTCATAGACATGGAGTCATGTAGAACATGCTGGTGTTTGGCCCACTCTTATTCACATGGTTTATTTGGGGTTCACCCATGTTACTTGTGTGGGCAGTTTTCCTTTGCAATTGCCGGGCGGCAATTGAGTGGATTGGGCAGTTTTCCTTTGCAATTGCTGGGTGGCAGCTGAGTGGATTCTCTTCCATGGATGTGCCATTTGTGGATCCATTACCTATGGCTGACTGTCTAGACAGTGTCCAGTCTGGGCTGCTGCGCATCACGCTGCCGTGAGCCTTTGTGGAGGAGTCACATCTGTGTGCACTGGTGCTCTCATTTCTCTTGGCGGATAACTACGGGTAGGTTGGTGGGGCTGGGTGGGCAGTGTGCGTTTATTTCATGAAAAGCTGAGCCGCTTTTCCAGAGCATTGCACCGGTTCGTATTCTTGCTGGCAGCGTGTGACAGCCCTAGTTGCCCTCTATGCTTGTTAGCACTTGGCTTTGTCAGTCTTGATCTTAGCCATTCTCCGGGTGTGTGGTGGTATCTCGGTATGTGTATTTTTTTAATACTTTGGATCATTTACATCAAATGTGGTTTAATTGGCCTTTTACTGATGATCAGTGGTGTTGAGTGTCTCTGCATATGCTTTTGGCCATTTCTATGTCATCTATAGTGAATGACCATTTTTATTGGGTTGTTTACCGTCTTACTGGATATTAAGCTTATTATTACACCCTGAACAGAAGTCCTTTGTGAGGTAGGTGTATTGTGAATATTTTCTCCCATTCCATCCTTTGCCTTGTTTCTTGATATTGTATTTCATATATTCAAATATTGATTTCTACTTAGTTTTTCACTGAGAGGTGTACAGTCAAAACCATTTGGAGGCTACTGCTCTGCTGAATTGGCAGAAGGAATTGCTGTGGACGGAAGAGAGGAAGGAGGGGACCCAGGCGCTGCCCCACAGCCTCTCCTGTGGCCTCACCCCGGGGGAGGCGTGGATGTTTGGTGGAGAGCCCGCTTTGGTTTTCCATGAATGTCATTTGGGTGGTGGGGGTAGAATGATCTCAGGAGCGTTCTCACCTCCGAGGAGTGGCTGCATCTTGATGTGTTGGCACCGGAGGGCTGTGCTGCTGTGTGCTCGGTGTGCTTTCTGCCACCACCTGCGAGACCTCCAGAGAGCCTGACCCCACAGTCTGCACCAAGATCCCAGCTGTTGTCTGGTGATCCAGATGAGAGGACCTGTGCGATAATTTCTCGCAGCAGCCTCTGGCAGGACCTGGAGTCGAAATCTTCCTTAGTCTAAAACACATCCCAAATGACCGGACATTAAATGAGAGCGCGTCTTTGTTTTACGAGGCCACTCGAGGTCGACCTCCCTCCTCTTCTGGGTGTGGCCCTTGCCCGTAGCTCCGAGTGTGAGGATCTTACATGGGTGTGCGCTCCTGAGCCAGCCTTTACCCCTACAGCAAGTTGCCACACCGAATTGCAGACCTGGCAGCCCTTTCCAGCACCTTCCTTATTACAGTTACCATGCAGCAAATGGGAGAGGGGGGCCAAAAACCCCAAAATTATTCTCCAGGCCAAAGAAAAACTCTGGAGTGCTCGACAGCCACTTACAGACCTGCTCATCACCTGTTGTTGGAACAGCCAACACTAGCCTCCTGGTTGTGAATGTTTCTGGGATCGAGGCTCCCTGATACCTGCCTACAGAAGCAGATCCGCCTGAGGACATGCACCATTTCCTGATACTTGTACCTCAGAATATAGGGCCAGCTTCATGATATGTGGGGTCCAGTGCAGAATGAAAACGTGGGACGTGTTGTTGAGAAAGCAGGAAAAGGCTGGGTGCGGTGGCTCATGCCTGTAATCCCAGCACTTTGGGAGATTGAGGTGGGTGGATCACTTGAGCCCAGGAATTTGAGACCAGCCTCAGAAATACAGTGAGACCCCCCATCTCTACAAAAACAAAACAGGTGTGGTGGTACGTGGCTGTAGTCCCAGCTATTCAGGAGGCTGAGGCGGGAGGATCGCTTGAGCCTGGGCTTGCAGTGAGCCATGATCGTGCCACTGCCCTCCAGCCCAGGCGACAGAGCAAGACCTTGTCTCTAAACAAACAAACACACAAAAAAACAAGAAAAGAGCTTCTTCATGTCTTCTGTGGACTCCTGGCCTGCCATAGTGTTTTTAATTTGCCATTTGACTTCACGCTTTCCCAGGAATACGTGTCTGAAGCAAGGCACTGCTGTTCACACCCCACCGGGGACAGTGGACAGTTGTGGGGGAAGAAGGGGGTGCAGGAGCAAGATGGGCTGTGTCCTGTTGAACCTCACTACAGAACACCAGTTTAAAGATAAATGATGAGGAATTTCAAGATGTTGGCAGTAAG
The DNA here is from genome assembly GCF_024542745.1 of Macaca thibetana thibetana. Taxonomy (NCBI): domain Eukaryota; kingdom Metazoa; phylum Chordata; class Mammalia; order Primates; family Cercopithecidae; genus Macaca; species Macaca thibetana. The sequence continues at coordinate 57,152,288 of NC_065593.1, read as the reverse complement.
GCATTAAACTCCATGCCTGGCCCTTCTGAGGCGGGCCTTCTGCAGCTGTGCTGGCCACACAAGCCTGAAGCTGGCCTTGTCTGTTTGGAAAAGTTTTGTGTCAAAACTATGTGGTTCCTAAGTCACTTTGAAGCAATGCATGCAGTAAATGTGCTTCACTGAAAGATTACACTTGCCGACCAGTGCTGAGCCAGGTCATTAGGTGCCAAAGCCTGTTTGAAGCCTCGGAGGCTTAGGTTAGAAGATTTGTGCTGAAAGGCCGGGAGCGGTGGCTCACACCTGTAATCCCAGCACTTTGGGAGGCTGAGGCGGGTGTATCACGAGGTCGGGAGATCGAGAGGAGACCATCCTGGCTAACACAGTGAAACCCCGTCTCTACTAAAAAAAAAAATACAAAAAACTAGCCGGGAGTGGTGGTGGCGCCTGTAGTCCCAGCTACTCGGGAGGCTGAGGCAGGAGAATGGCGTGAACCCGGGAGGCGGAGCTTGCGGTGAGCCGAGATTGCACCTCTGCCATTCCAACCTGGGCGACAGAGCGAGACTCCGTCTCAAAAAAAATGAAAAGTAAAAATAAACATGATGGCATGTCATGAGTTCTGAAGGATAAGAAGTTAAAGCTGACCGGGCACAGTGGCTCACGCTTGCAATCCCAGCACTTTGGGAGGTCAAGGTGGGTGGATCACTTGAGGTCAGGAGTTTAAGACCAGCCTGGCCCACATGGTGGAAACCCTGTCTGTACTAAAAAAAAATTACAAAAACTTAGCCAGGTGTGGGGACACGTTCTTGTAGTCTTAGCTACTTGGCAAACTGAGGCAGGAGACTCGCTTGAACTTGAAAGATGGAGGTTGCAGTGAGCTGAGATCACACCACTGCACTCCAGCCAGGGCAACAGAGCAAATCTGTCTTAAAAAAAAGTTGAGGCTGAGGTGATAGATGTTGCTTGAGGGTTTTTTGCTGATGAGTGACAAAGTATGGACTCTTTAGGGTTTCTAGTGTATTCCTCATTGTCTTAAACTGTCTTCAACGTTGTCAGGCTCTCTATTTGTAATTTGTGTGCTTTAAGATGACACTTGCCACTCAGACCTCCTCCAAGGAGGGGCAGGGCAGCCCATTCCTGGGCCTGGCACGGTGCTCCACCTCCAGCATACCCCTTTCTGGGGCGAGTCCTTGGACTGTGGGGAAGCGCCCGCTGCACTCTCGGTGGTGGCAGCCTCGGGCCCTGGGCTCCCCCTTGCGGAGTCCTCAGGGTGTGAGGCACAGGGAGTTGACGGGTGCTGCTCTTAGCGCAGTTGAAAAGGCCGGGTCGGTGGGTGCGTGCTTAAGGGTCACTGGTGTATGTCAGGCCTCCTGATCGTGAAAGATTGTATGACCACGTTTCAGTTCGGGGGTTCTTCCCTGTCCTGTGGGCCCCTCTTACCCACTGGCTGCAGGCTTAGCTGTGGACGTGCTTCCATCTTTGTGTTTACCCCCCCACCTTGGGACCAGCAGTTTTCCTAAATGGGGCCACTGCGTCAGCCTGGGCCCCAGAGGAAGGAAACGTGGCACTGAGCAGCTGTTAACGCAGATGAGCACGGTGGAGCCAAACCAGACGTCGAGTTCGAGCCCAGAGACCCAGGGGCCGCTGTGACAGCAGCAGGGTTCAGCCTGTGCGAATGGGGCGTCACCGGGGGTCGGGACGCCCAGGGCCATGCTGGAGTAACATGGTTGGGAAAACATTGTTCTGCTGAGTACGTATAGGAGTGGGATGAATGTTTCCCGAAGAGAGAAGAAATCTGCAGTGTGTACAGTGGCGTTACCAGACTCAAGTTTCTTGGACCATGATTTGGAAGCCCACTACAGGGCGGTGCGTGGGCGCAGTGGACGTCACTTGTGCTGGGCGGGTGACAGAACACAGGATCACAGAGTTCGCTTGGTGCCACTGCCCTGTCCTCGACAGCACTGGAGCTGCACCTTCCTGGCCTAGCGCGAGGCCAACTCTAAGGAACACATGTGGCCCTCGAGAAGGGTCAGGAACTTGTGGGAATTGCAGTGAGGCAGCGTTTTGTAACTGTTCAGTCCCACAACATGGTCCGTGGAATCTGGCCGATGGGACTGACAGGGAGACGGCCCCAGGAGCCGAGACGCTGGAAGAGTGGTGTCTGGAGCAGGCTTCTCAGGCTGTCTGTGGTGAAGGCCCAGTCCGGCATGAACCGGCGCTTCTATCAAACACCAGAAAATGATTCAAAAAATGAAGTGGTTTCCAGACACTCCCCATGTCCACACTCCCCTCGTGGTGCACCAAGGCACACGCTCCCAGCCTGGCCACAGGCCTAGACTAGCGTTGAGGTTTGCATTGGACGTTTTGAAGGCTTGCACGTGTTTTTCTTTTTCTTTTTTTTTGAGACGGAGTCTTGCTCTGTCACCCAAGCTAGAGTGTAGTGGCCCAATTTTGGCTCACTGCAAGTTCTGCCTCCTGGGTTCACGCCATTCTCCTGCCTCAGCCTCCTGAGTAGCTGGGACTACAGGTGCCCACTACCACGCCCAGCTAATTTTTTGTATTTTTAGTAGAGACGGGGTTTCACCGTGTTAGCCAGGATGGTCTCCATCTCCTGACCTCGTGATCCACCCACCCCGGCCTCCCAAAGTGCGGGATTACAGGCGTGAGTCACCGCGCCCGGCCTCTTTTTCTTTTGAAATTACTTGAGAATTAAAGCAAAGTTACAAAAATAGTCCAGAGAATTTCCATTTTCCCAGATTCCCACTCTATTACTGTTTCACCAAACCCGCATGTTCAGCCTCTCTCCCTCTCCTGAAGCATTCAAGGGGCACTTGCAAAGGTGACGCTTTTCCTGCAGGCATCCTCTTCTGTACCTGCCCCAGTGAGCACTGCTACGGCACCTGTGGCCAACAGCCGACCTTCTCCAGGCTTCATCCACCATCACTCCTGCCCTTCCCCGAGTAGGCCCTGTGTCGCGTTGAACGCTCCCGTCGCTCTGATCTCCTTTGAGGTGTGGCCATCCTCAGCCCTTGTCTTCTGTGACATTGATGTGTTTTTTTTTGTTTTTGTTTTTGTTTTTTTTTTGAGACGGAGTCTCGCTCTGTCGCCCAGGCTGGAGTGCAGTGGCCCGATCTCAGCTCACTGCAAGCTCCGCCTCCCGGGTTCACGCCATTCTCCTGCCTCAGCCTCCCGAGTAGCTGGGACTACAGGCGCTCACCACCTCGCCCGGCTAGTTTTTTGTATTTTACAGTAGAGACGGGGTTTCACCGGGTTAGCCAGGATGGTCTCGATCTCCTGACCTTGTGATCCACCCGTCTCGGCCTCCCAAAGTGCTGGGATTACAGGCTTGAGCCACCGCGCCCGGCCTGACATTGATGTTTTTGAAGAGCACAGCATTAGTGATTTTGTCGAATGTCTCTCGATTAGGATTTGTTGGATGTTTCCTCTTGATTAGATCTAGGTTAGTTACCTCTGGCAGGAACTCTAGAGGTGAAGTTGTGTCCTCTCGGGGCACCACGGTCGTGTCACCGTGGTGTCATTTTGTGCCGTGGACAGTGATGCTGGCCGTGAGCACTTGGCTGAGTTGGACGAAGAGCGGCATCCGGAACAGGGCTCTGGAGTGCAGAGTGACCTCTGCAGCCATTCTGGTCAAGCGTCTCCACGTGGTCTGCAAGGCTCCAAACCTGGCAGGTGCTCTGTAGGTCACCCCGTTACGTAAAACCACAAATTGGAAAGTGTTTATTAAACTTTCTTTTCTTTTTGAGACGGAGTCTCGCTCTGTTGCTGAGGCTGGAGTGCAGTGGCATGATCTCAGCTCACTGCAAGCTCCGCCTCCCGGGTTCAAGTGATTTTCCTGCCTCAGCTTCCCGAGTAGCTGGGACTACAGGCGCCCTCCAACGCTCCCAGCTAATTTTTTGTATTTTTAGTAAGAAGGGGTTTCACCGTGTTAGCCAGGATGGTCTTGATCTCCTGACCTCGTGATCCGCCCGCCTCGGCCTCCCAAAGTGCTGGGATTACAGGCGTGAGCCACCGTGCCTGGCTAATTTTTTTTTATTTTTAGTAGAGACAGCATTTCACCATATTGGCCAGGCTGATTTCGAACTCCTGACCGCAGGTGATCTGCCCACTTCGGCCTTCAAAGTGCTGGGATTACAGGCGTGACCCACGGCGCCCAGCCCCAGATAAAGTACTTTTAGGAGTACACAGTGTCAGGAATTGTGATGGGCTGACTGTGTGAGACAGCCTAATGTCTTTCAGACACTTAAACTCCATCATCGACCCCAAGTGCTTCTCTGGAGGAAAGCTGCAGGGCCAGGGAAGGCACCTCAGGCCTTGGGGAAGTCAGGAGCCCTCCCAGCCAAGACACCGACTGCACGTGGACCTGCACTGGGCTCGTTGCCCTGCAGCCGTGTGGGGAAGACACGGGTCTCAGGAGGATCTGAGCCCCTGGCATCTGTTTTCACCCCCACCTCCGTTCTGTTGTAATATTTTGTGCCTCTTTTTAGTGTCGTGAGGCAACTCATCCAAAATTATTCCAGTTTTTAATTTCTAGTTTTGAAAAGGGGAACAAGGATTTCCAAGGTAACTGAACTCCACAGAGAACCTGAAAACAGTTTTAATGTATCTTGTTTTGAATGTAACCTACATTCAAATAAATTATAATTATAGTGTGGGTATCCGTGCAGTCACAACCCAGGTAAAAGAAATAGGTCATTGTGGCCAGGCGCGGTGGCTCACGCCTGTAATCCCAACACTTTGGGAGGCCAAGGTGGGTGGATCACAAGGTCAGGAGATGGAGACCATCCTGGCTACACGGTGAAACCCCGTCTCTACTAAAAATACAAAAAAGGAAAATTAGGTGGGCGTGGTGGTGGGCACCTGTAGTCCCAGCTATTCTGGAGGCTGAGGCAGGAGAATGGCGTGAACCCGGGAGGCGGAGCTTGCAGTGAGCCAAGATTGTGCCACTGCACTCCAGCCTGGGCGACAGAGCGAGACTCAGTCTCAAAAAAAAAAAAAAGAAAAGAAATAGGTCATTGTCAGCACAAAAGCATAGAAAATGGCACAGTGAACCCCCATACCTGTCACATGATCCACGTTTTGCTACTTTCTACATCCATCTGCATGGACGGCTTTTATTTTTTTTTAAAAACTGTCTATTGAAGTGTCCAGAAAGGTGTGTGTATCATGCATATGCAACTGATGCATTTTTGCAGACAGGAACTCTCACCGATGCAGTCAGAATCCAGATTAAGAAAAAGCAAGTTGGCCGAGCGTGGTGGCTCAAGCCTGTAATCCCAGCACTTTGGGAGGCCGAGGCGGGCGGATCACGAGATCAGGAGATCGAGACCATCCTGTCTAACATGGTGAAACCCCATCTCTACTAAAAATACAAAAAACTAGCCGGGCGAGGTGGCGGGCGCCTGTAGTCCCAGCTACTTGGGAGGCTGAGGCAAGAGAATGGCGTAAACCCGGGAGGCGGAGCTGGCAATGAGCTGAGATCGCGCCACTGCACCCCAGCCTGGGCGACAGAGCGAGACTCCGTCTCAAAAAAAAAAAAAAAAAAAAAAAAAAGAACAAGTTGGCTGGTCACGGCGGCTGGCCTCTGTCTTTTTTTTTTTTAAACTAGAAATAGGATCTTGCTCTGTTGCCCAGGCTAGAGTACAGTGGTACGACCACAGCTCACTGCAGCCTCAAACTCCCAGGCTCAAGCAACCCTCCTGCCTCAGCCTCCAAGCCACTGGAACTACAGGTGTGCACCACCACGCCTGGGCAAGTTTTTAAACATTTTTTGTAGATAAGCGGGGATTTTGCTGTGTTGCTGATGCTGGTCTTGAACTCCTGGACTCAAGTGATCTTCCCGCCTCAGCCTCCCTAAATGCTGGAATTACAGGTGTGAGCCACCGCGCCTGGCCCCTCTCCTCGTTTTCAATGCCCTGTGCTGAGGATCCTCTGCCGTGGAATGTCATCACAGCACTGATCGTCCGTTGTCTTTAACTGGAAACATTGGGGTTGGGTCCAGTGGCCCACACCTGTACTCCCAGTACTTTGGGAGGCCAAGACAGGAGGATCACTTGAGCCCAGGAGTTTGTGACCAGTCTGGGTGACACTGGGGGACCCTGTCTCTACAAAAAATGATAATAATAAAAATTAGCTGAACATGGTGGCGTGTGCCTGTAGTCCTAGCTACTCAAGAGGCCGAGATAGCAGGATCCCTTGAGCCTGGGAAATTGAGGCTACAGTGAGTCATGATTGCGCTGCTGCACTCCAACCTGGGCTACAGAGCGAGACCCGGCCTCAAAACGAAAAGGAAACAGAACCAGATACAAGGGAAGGATGGCTCAGTGTGGCAGTGCCCTGTCCTGCGGAGAGCACTCCGCCAGGCCTGGACTAGGACGTGCGTGACTCTAGGGAGAAGTGCGAGCTCACAGGTAATATGGGGGTGTGGTCCTGTTGTGTGAAAAGCAAGCGGAACACTCAGAGGATATTGGGTTCCCCATCGTTCCAGAGCTGCTGCCCCAGCAGAGGAGGAAGAGCTCGCCTCTTTCCGTGTTGGAATTGTGCGCACTGCTGGAGCTCTCTCCTGGGAGGACCGGCAGGGAGTGTGTTCTGGTCAAGGGTGAGCCTTCTGCAGAAGTTCAGGGTGGACGTAGAATAAATACAGCACAGTGGACACCAGATGCGTCTGTGGGAAGAAGTCACTGCTGACATCTTTTTTTTTTTTTTTTTTTTTTTGAGACGGAGTCTCGCTCTGTCGCCCAGGCTGGAGTGCAGTGGCGCGATCTCGGCTCACTGCAAGCTCCGCCTCCCGGGTTCACGCCATTCTCCTGCCTCAGCCTCCTGAGTACCTGGGACTACAGGCGCCCGCCACCACATCCGGCTAATTTTTTGTATTTTTAGTAGAGACGAGGTTGTTAGCCAGGATGGTTTGCATCTCCTGACCTGGTGATCCACCCGCCTCGGCCTCCCAAAGTGCTGGGATTACAGGCGTGAGCCACCACGCCTGGCTGTTTTTTTTTTTTCTTTTCTTTTCTTTTCTTTTTTTTTTAAAGACAGAGTCCCGCTCTGTCACCTGGGCTGGAGTGCAATGGTGAGATCTCAGCTCACTGCAACCTCCGCCTCCCGGGTTCAAGTGATTCTCCTTCCTCAGCCTTCTGAGTAGCTGGGATTATAGGTGCCTGCCACCACGCCCGGCTAATTTTTGTATTTTTAGTAGAGATGGGGTTTAACCATGTTGGTCAGGCTGTTCTCAAACTCCTGACCTCAGGTGATCCTCCTGCCTTGGCCTCCCAAAGTCCTGGGATGAGAGGCGTGAGCTTCTGTGCCTGGCCTAGTAGTACAGTGTTTGATTTGATGTCCTGAGTGTCTGTCTGTATGTGGGTGTGGAGTGCGGTTTTCCACTGGGCTTCAGTCTGAGGTTGCGCGGTTGGTGCTCGCTGTTCTTCCCATCTCTGCTTCTGGCTGGCGACTGTGCGGGTGTGGACTCCGCAGCTGCCCAGCTCAGAGCCAGAGTCGTGTGCGGAGCCCAGCAGGGATGGCGGAGCCGCTTGGCATCCACGCAGTTTGCCCTGTTTGTGTCCACGTGGTTCCGCTGTGAGAACCCCTGGGTTGTAAGCTGTTAGGCTGGTATGAGAGGGTGGGTGGTCCTGGCAACATGCCCCCGCGTGAGACGGGCTGCTCGTTAGCGGTGAGGAGGACTCAGGAGAGGGTGGGTGGGAGTCTAGGGTAGCTTGCGGATCCTGCTGAAACCTCGTGCCAGGCCGGTCTTCCTTGTTGTCCTCAGAGGCGACAGCTACACACACACAACGCCCCATCCACCCCCCTTGTTTGCAGAATCTACAGGTAATGTCTGTGTAAAGGGAGCCGAACTCTGTCAGATCTCAGATACATGACAGGTGATCAGTTTTATTATTTATTGTGTATTTATTTAGAGCAGTACTGAAAGCTTATTAAAAAGCTCTAGAGCGGAAGGAAAAGAGGAAAAGTGCACTTGGAAGAGGGCCGGGCGGGTGACGAGAGATTCGGTGCCAGTTTTCTTTAAAATGTGTTTGAATTTGGAAAGTCTGAAGCCAGCAGTGAATGTCACTAAATGTGAAGTGTTGCAACTCTTTTTTTTTTGTTTTGTTTTGTTTGAGACGGAGTCTCGCTCTGTCGCCCAGGCTGGAGTGCAGTGGCCGGATCTCAGCTCACTGCAAGCTCCGCCTCCTGGGTTTACACCATTCTCCTGCCTCAGCCTCCCGAGTAGCTGGGACTACAGGCGCTGCCACCTCGCCTGGCTAGTTTTTTGTATTTTTTTTTTAGTAGAGACGGGGTTTCACCGTGTTAGCCAGGATGGTCTCGATCTCCTGACCTCGTAATCCACCCGACTCGGCCTCCCAAAGTGCTGGGATTACAGGCTTGAGCCACCGCGCCCGGCCAGAAGTGTTGCAACTCTTTGCTCTAGATATTTTTTTTTTTGAAATGGAGTCTCGCTCTGTCGCCCAGGCTGGAGTGCAGTGGCGGGATCTCGGCTCACTGCAGCCTCTGCCTCCCGAGTTCAAGAGATTCTCCTGCCTCAGCCTCCCGAGTAGCTGGGATTACACGTGTGTGCCACCACCCAGGCTAATTTTTTTGTATTTTTGGTAGAGACGGGGTTTCAGCATGTTAGCCAGGATGGTCTTGATCTCCTGACCTCATGGTCTGCCTGCCTCGGCCTCCCAAAGTCCTGGAATTACAGGTGTGAGCTGCCGCGCCTGGCCGTTCTCCCTGTTGTTTAAGGGAAGTGGCCTCACTCCGTTGCACAGGCTGGCTTTGAGCTCCTGGGCTCAAGCGATTCCACCCCTGGCTTTGTGATGCAGCTGGAAGCATTTTGCTATCTTCTATTTTACCGATTCTTTTTCTTTTTCCTTTGGTTTCGATACCAGTGGTCTGTTTCTGTCTTGGTCTTAGTTGATTCAGTTAATAATTTGCAAGGATGTAAAATCAAATAGAGCTTTATACACCAAAAGATCAGTGTCTTAAATGTATCATTTACAGACTAGGTCAGGCACTGTGGTTTACGCCTGTAATTTCAGCACTTTGGGAGACTGAGGTGGGCGGATCTCCTAAGCCCAGAAGTTTGAGACCAGCCAGGGAAACAGAGCCTGGCATGGTGCCATGTGCCTCTAGGCACTACTCAGGAAGTTGGTGTGGAGGATCGCTTGAGCCTGCGAGTTCAAGGCTGCAGTGGGTCAGTGACCGTGCCACTGCGCTCCAGCCTGGGTCACAGGGTCTTTGCTGACCCGGCTAGTCTTGAATTCCTAGGCTCAAGCAATCCTCCCTCCCCAGCCTCCCAAAGTGCAAGGATTACAGGTGTGAGTCACTCTGCCCAGCCTTCAGACCTTTTCTCCTGAAGGTGAGCAAGAAAGGAAGGTGGCTTATTTTTTCAGTGTCGTAACAGGGAATTTGTCAGAGAAGCTTTTTCAGTTTTCACGATGGGCAGGTTTTGAAGGCCAGAGCTGATGGCACTGGTGGATGGACTCCAGTGTTTCTGGCCTGAGTGCCTCCGTGCTGCCTGTCTGCTGAGGGGAGTCCTGGGAGGGGAGTGTTGGCTAGGAGTCTTGTTTGAGACCCAGTGTTGATGCATATGAGGGCCCAGAGTGTAGGGAAACCCTGCAGCTGAAGGTGGGGATTTTGGAGCTATTTGGGTACGTGTAGAGTTCAAGGTCCAAGGCCTGGATGAGCCAGGAGTCAGGATAGAGGGAGAAACTGGAGTCGAGGCCTGGAGCATTGAACATTGAACATTGGGTGGTAAAGAGAGGAGGCTCTGGTAAGGGATTGAAAAGGAGCGCTGCAAAGCGGGAGCCAGAGATTCTGGTGTCCTGGATACCCAGGAGGTGGTCGCTCTGTGAGGTTCTGCTCTGTCCCCCAAGACTGGGGCAGGACTGGCTGTCCTGCCTGTGCCTCACCGGGGAAGGAGAAGGGCGAGGGGAGGCAGCAGCAGTGCAGCAAAGAAGCAAGTGTTGAAACCCTCGCGTGCTGCCCTTCCTGACCCCAGCTAGTGTCGGGAAGTGTCTCCTCGGAGATGTCCCTGAAGTGGGAGGGCCATGGCGTAGCCTCTGACCTCCTCAGACTGGACCCTTCTAGGGCAGGTGCCCTGTAGGGCAGGGTGATGGGCAGAGCCTTCCTCTGTGGCCGGAGTGCCCGTACTGGGTGCACAGATGTGAGCTGGGCTGAGTGTGGCCAGCCACTTGTTTGGGTTGTTTGTAGACAGACAAATAGGCTGTTGTTGAACTGGGTTCATGGTGGGAACTTAGAGACTCTCAGAGTCTAAAATTTAACTGTTGTGTTAAATTTTATTCTTTGAAGGTATTTGGCTTGCGTGACCTTTGTTTGGTTACGTTTTATGTGAGTCATGTCAAGGAAGCTACATGAAGTGTGAACCAGAGTTTTCCACTGCAGACCTTCTCCCCTGTAGCTTTAATGTCCCTGGCTTTGGTTTGCCAGAGCCAACAGTGAAAAAAGTATAGGAGTTTTTATTTAAAGAAAAGGAGGCCGGGTGCCCTGGCTCATGCCTGTAATCCCAGCACTTTGGGAAGCCGAGGTGGCAGATCATGTGAGGTTGGGAGTTCAGGACCAGCCTGACCAACATGGAGAAACCCTGTCTCTGCTAAAAATACAAAATTAGCCGGGCGTGCTGGTGCCTGCCTGTAATCCCAGCTACTCGGGAGGCTGAGGCAGGAGAATCTCTTGAACCTGGGAGGCGGAGGTTGCAGTGAGCCGAGATAGCACCGTTGCACTCCAGCCTGGGCGACAAGAACGAAACTCTGTTTCTTTAAAAAAAAAAAAAAAGGAAAGGAATTATTTTTCTTAAATAAGAAAACGACCACAGAGTTATTGCTTTGTGACCCAGATACATTTGTATGTTTATTTTGAAAGGAAAAATAGACACTGGGTGGTATTTGAGTTTTAAGTCTACTATAAGACCCAAAACATATTTGTGCACTTAGTTTAAAAGGAGTCATGTAGACTAAGTGGTATTTGAGTCTTTTTGAGTCTATGCTTTTTTTTTTTTTTTTTTTTTTGGTTGGGAGAGACGGGGTCTTTTGCTCAGACTGAAGTGTGGTGGCACTGTCAGAGCTCACTGCAGCCTCGACCTCCTGGGCTCAAGCAATCCTCCTGCCTCAGCGTCCTGAGTATCTGGGACCACAGGCATGCACCACCACACCTGGCTAATTTTTTGCAGTTTTTGTAGAGATGGGGTCTTGCTGTGTTGCAAAGGCTGGTCTTGACCTCCTGGACCCAAGTGATCTGCCTGCCTCAGCCTCCCAAAGTGCTGGGATTACAAGCATGAGCTACGATACCTGATCTTTTCTGCGCTTTTAATTTTCCTGTGTGGCCGGTCTAAATAGTGTTTTCTTATTGGTGTTTTTTAAGTCATGAAGCAGTTTGTTAGACAACTTGTAAGAACACGGTGAGCTGAGCTTGGAGGTGTTGCATACACATCCTCAGCTGCTCCAGTGTTGTGGGGACTCTGCTCCTACCCTGGCTGGGACAGCAAAAGGGTGCTGATGGTGGGTTTTTCTTTTCCAGGTGCACGTTCAGGTTCCCGAGCACAAACATCAAGATAACGTTTACTGCCCTGTCCAGCGAGAAGAGGGAGAAGCAGGAGCTGTCTGAGTCTCCGGTGAAGGCCGTACAGCCGCACATCTCACCCCTGACCATCAACATTCCAGACACCATGGCCCACCTCATCAGCCCTCTGCCCTCCCCAACAGGAACCATCAGGTGTGGCCATGGGGATGGGGGAACTGGAACGTCCTCAGTCCCAGCGGCAGCCCCAAGTAACGCCTTTCTCCTTCCCTGGTGCTGACTTACGTGGAGAGAGAGATGTGAAGTGGTGTTTAAAATACTGAATTTCCTGAATTTTCTGCATTAGGAAGTGCAGTTCCCAAAGGTTCCTGGTTTTTATTTACTCATTCTTTTTTTTTTTGAGACAAGAGTCTCTCTCTGCTGCCCAGGCTGGAGCGCAGTGGCGCGATCTCAGCTCACTGCAAGCTCCGCCTCTCAGGTTCAAGTGATTCTCCTGCCTTAGCCTCCTGAGTAGCTGGGACTACAGGCATGCGCCACCACGCCTGGCTAATTTTTGCATTTTTAGTAGAGACGGGGTTTCACCATGTCGGTCAGGCTGGTCTCGACCTCCTCACCTCAAGTGATCCACCCGCCTCAGCCTCTCCAAGTGTTGGGACTACAGGCCGAGCCACTGTGCCTGGCCTGTTTGCTCATTTTTTTTTTTTTTTTTTTTTTTTTTTGAGACGGAGTCTCGCTCTGTCGCCCAGGCTGGAGTGCAGTGGCGCGATCTCGGCTCACTGCAAGCTCCGCCTCCCGGGTTCACGCCATTCTCCTGCCTCAGCCTCCCGAGTAGCTGGGACTACAGGCGCCCACAACCGCGCCCGGCTAATTTTTTGTATTTTTAGTAGAGACGGGGTTTCACCGTGGTCTCGATCTCCTGACCTTGTGATCCGCCCGCCTCGGCCTCCCAAAGTGCTGGGATTACAGGCGTGAGCCACCGCGCCCGGCTTGCTCATTCTTTAAAAGATGTTTTTAAAGTGTTGTGTTTTTTTTGTTTATTTTTTAAGATAGAGTCTTGCACTGTTGCCCAGGCTGGAGTGCAATGCGTGGTCTTGGCTCACTGCAACCTCTGCCTCCCAGGTTGAAGCAATTCTCATGCCTCAGTCTCCCGAGTAGCTGGGATTACAGGCACGCGCCACCATGCCCGGCTAATTTTGTATTTTTAGTAGAGACGGGATTTCTCCTTGTTGGTCAGGCTGGTCTTGAAATCCTGACCTCAAGTGATCCTCCCGCCTCGGCCTGCCAAAGTGCTGAGATTACAGGCATGAGCCTCTGTGCCCGGCCTCATCAAAATGGTTTTTGACGAGGGTGCCAAGACTATTCATTCAGACTTTCCAACAAGTGGCACTAGGTAAACTGTGTGTCCACATGGAAAATAATGAATTTGGGCCCTTATATCATGTGCAAAAATTAACTGAAAATGGATCAAAGGCCTACATTTAAGGCCTGAAACTGTAAAATTCTTAGAAGAAAACTTAGGCAAAACCCCCATGACATTGGATTTGGTATTGATGTCTTGCATTTGATACCAAAGGCACAGGCAACAGAAGAAAAAGACAAATTGAACTTCTTGAAAATTAAAAAAATTTGTCCACCAAAAGACAACTTAAGTAGTAAAAAGGTGTTCTACAGAATGGGAGTAAATATTTGCAAATCATACATCTGACCAAGGGATTAATATCCAGATTATAGAGACAACTCCTAAAACTCAACAACAAAGAAACAAAAGACTCAGTTCAAAAGAAAGACATTCTTTCAAAGAAGATATAGAAATGGCCAAAAGTACATGAAAAGATATTCAACATCAGTAGTTATTAGGGAAATGCCAATCAAAATACAGTGAGATCCCACCTCACACCCATTGGATTGACTGCTGTTAAAAACAAAAAACCCAGAAAATAGTGTTAGTGAGGATGTGGAGAAATTGGAACTGTTGTGCGCTGTTGCAAGGAATGCCAAACCGTGCAGCTGCTGTGGAAACAGTCTAGCGGTTCCTCAAAAAACTAAAAATAGAATTACCATGTGATCCAGCAACCCCACTTCTGGATATAGACCCAAACTGAAGGCAGGTTCTTGAAGAAATATTTGTATGCCCGTTTTCATAGCAGCCTTATGCACAATTTCCAGAGGATAGAAGATACAATGGAATATTATTCAGCCTTAAAAAGGAAGGAAATCCTGACATACGCTGAAACATGAATTAATCCTGAGGACATTATGCTCAGTGAAATAAGCCAGTCATTGAGATTCCTAGAGTATCACATTCGCGTAGACGGAAGGCAGAATGGAGGTGGCCAGGGGCTGGGGGCGGGGAGGGGGAGCCCGTGTTTCTCGGGGACAGAGCTTCAGTTTGGGAAATGAGAACATTCTGGAGGGGGTGGTGTGATGGCTGCACCTCCATGTGAATGCGCTTCATGCTGTTGAAGTGTGCAGTTTAAAATGGTTAAAATGGTAAATTTTATGTTGTGTATATTTTACTACAAAGGAAAAAAAAAAGGCCCCCTGGAAAAGCTTCTGTCATGCATGTGTTTGTGAAATGGAGGCATGGCTGGTGGACTCTGGCCACCATCCTGTGCCTGGTGCTGTCCCAGAGCAGCCCTGGCTGGTGTCAGGGCCTTCCCGTCGCTGCCCTGTCTCCTGTTGCTCCTTCGCTGAGGCTGCCATCTCTCTTTCCCACTTTGGTTGAATTTGGCTGAACATAACTGAGTGGGCCAAATAGTAGATGGGTGGGTGGGTAGGCATAAGTCAAGTCCTGCCACCCAGTGCTTATTAAGCACTACATAAAAAGGACACAGAATTCACTGGAGGAGAATGCGCCCGAGTTTGCCTGAGTCACATACAGCTCACTGCCGAGCAGCAGCCTTGAAGACCCCACATACAAGAGTGACTGACAGCAGCGGTGGGCGCAGGGGAAGGGTCGCAGCTGCAGCCCTGAGGTTGGGTCGGCTCCCGACTCAGCCTCTCCTCTCGCCGACCACTTTCTCTTCGTCCTGTGTTTCCTTGCTTGCCCCACTCCACACCTGCACAGACCTTTGTCAGGGGAACCCAGGTCCCCGGGGCCTCCAGGTGGAGTGAGCCTGAGCGACCTGACTTTCCAAAGCTGCCATCCAACCAGCAGGTCACTTGCCTTCCTCAGGCCACACTGCCTGCATCCTCCACTTGTTAAAAGTTGGCTCTTTAAACTCATAAATTGTAGATGCCATGAGTCTGTCGTTCCTGCTGTTTCTCAGTGCTTTAAGGGTGTTTGCTGGCATTGAGCAAATACTTGTTGAATGGACGAGTGAGTATACCAGTGGTGCATATTCGTGGCGGAAGGTCTAAGAAGCACTGTGGAGGGCACAAGGCCACTGGTGGTTTGCCCTTTCCCTCCTCCTCCTCCCCACCTCTCCATCTCCCTGGTCCTCCTTTTCAGTTGTTTCTCAGAGGTCACGACTTTAGGTTTGTTATTTTTTTCTAGACCTTTTCTATGCATTTGCAGTGTTTTTTCCCCAAAACTCTTCTATAACGTAGAAAATGATCTTATCTTGATTTTGTTCCATTTCAATGGCTCGTTCTTTTTATTGAAGTGCAGAAAATGAGGCATGGAGAGAACCTGCAGCTCCTTGACTTACCAGAAATGCACGTGCCCTTTAATTGGCACAGAGATCAAGATCAGAACACTCCCTGTGCCCCAGTCCAACCTGGTGGGAAAAAGTGCATGTCTGAAAACAGGGGCCTGATTCTTCGTCCTGGGTGCCCCTAGCTGACCTGCTGCTGTGCCTTCAGCGGGTGTCCACGCCCACGGCTTCATCTTCAGTGGAACCGCTTGTTCCACTTCAGTTCCAGGGGCCTTGGCTGTCAGACCCCCTCCCCTGCGTAACTTTCCCTGTCTTTTCTGTGCCCCCTGTCACAGCTCCTCAGTGAGGACCTCTGCGCCTGTCCTGTGTCAGTTTGTGTCTTTAATAAGTTCTGGAACCATCTGGAGCCTAAGTTTCCTCACTGGTGAAATGAGTGGGCCACTGCCTCCCTTGAGAGCTTGTTTTACATATCATGAGCTGGCGTTTACAGAAGCAAATACCCTATTTCCACATTGCTTCTTGGGACGATCTGAAATTTCACAGATAGTTTATAAGAATCTGTGTTTCCATAGGAAATGCTGATATTCTCTTCCTTTTTTTTTTTTTTTTTAACATTTTCGTATGTTTTCCCTATAATTAGAGCCAGTTGCTGAAGCACAGTAGGATGTGTGCTCTGTGACAGACTAATAGGAACAACCTTTTCTCTTCCACAGCGCTGCAAACTCCTGCCCCTCCAGCCCCCGGGGAGCGGGGTCTTCAGGGTACAAGGTGGGCCGAGTGATGCCATCTGACCTCAATTTAATGGCTGACAACTCACAGCCTGAAAATGAAAAGGAAGCTTCAGGTGGAGACAGCCCGAAGGTAAAGGCTTTGTAGCCTTGAAGCAGCCCCTGGGGGAGAGTGTGCAGCCACAAGGCCCTCAGTGTCACCTGTCTGTCACTCACCTGCTGTCTCGTGCGGTGGGCCCCAGCCCTGCCAGGGCGTCGGTGGGGATGTGGGCTTGACTCTGGTGTTGCTGCTGACTGTGTTCTTGGTATTGGGGTTTTGCAGGCGTACTCTTTTAGTCATTCAACACACATCTTAGGATTCCCCTAATAGCAGCTGTAGGCCCAGGTGCTGAGCAGACAGCGGAAGATGGAGGAGTGCTTTGGTCTTTGTGGAGCTCATGTGCGTTTGTGCTGGAGTTTAGCCCCTTGTCCCAGACTCTGAAGGTTATGCGAATGCACACCCTGCCATTCATGATTGTATGGGGCACGTTTGTCCCTTGTTTGGACAGCAGTTGTTGAGAGTCACACTATGACCTGGCACGTTTGTGTTCTTTGACCCAGTAATTTTCCTTTTAGGACTTAGACCAAAGGAAATGGCGGAAAGTTTGTATAAAACAGCAGTATGCGGCTGGGCGCGGTGGCTCACGCCTGTAATCCCAGCACTTTGGGAGGCCGAGGCGGGCGGATCACTTGAGGTCAGGAGTTGGAGACCAGCCTGGTCAACATGGTGAAATCCCACTTCTACCAAAAAAATACAAAAAGCCAGGCGTGGAACACAACGTGAATCTCAGCTGCTCTGGAGGCTGAGGCAGGAGTATCACTTGAACCCTGGGAGGCGGAGGTTGCAGTGAGCTGAGATCGTGCCGTTGCACTCTGGCCTGGGTGACAGAGTGAGCTCCTGTTTCAAAAAAAAAAAAAAAAAGAATGCAACCTCAGTGTCCCTAGGGAACGGTGAAGGGTGATGAGGCTATTGTGGTTCCACTTAGGAAGAGCATGCAGAGTATTTGCTGATATGGAAATATTCCGGATGTAATGCTAGGTGGAAGAAAGAGAGTAAGAACCACGCGTGGTATTACTTGACATATTTAGGAAATGTGGTCTATCCCAGCAGAACGCAGCACAGCCATGAGAATGAATAAGCCACAGCCGTGCATCCCCCACCTGCGGCCGACTGCGGTGTCTGACACAGGGTGCTAGGCAAGGAGGGCACAGCCTGTGTGGTACCATTTCTGTCAGGCTTAAAATTGGACAAATCTAAATTGTATTGTTTCAGGATGCAGTCAAGTGGTAGGTTAGTAAATCCCAGCAAAACTGCAGTCACTGTAAGAAGTCAGTAGTAATGGTGGCCTCTTTGAGAGGTAGAGGTAGTGGGCTGAGAGGGCCCATATGAGCGTTTCGGGGATGCTGGTGGTGCCCCTGTCTCTTGACCTAATATACTGATGTTCACTTTGCAAAAATTTGTTCAGCTGACATAAATGTATCGTGAGCTTTTCTGTCTGTCTTAATGTTTTTCAATTTAAAAAGTTTTTAGAAATATAGAAAAAAGATCACAAGGAAATACACCAACAGCATAGGCACAGTGACGAAGGCTTTGTTAGCTGTTTAAAAGAAGAGACGTAGCAGGCAGTGTGGCATGCACCTGTAGTCACAGCTGCTCGGGAGGCTGAGGCAGGAGAATCAACTTGAGTTCGAAGCTGTGGTGAGCTGCGATCAAGCCTTGAATAGCCACTGTACTCTAGCCTGGGCAACATAGCAAGACCCTACCTAAAAAAAAAGAATTGGGTTTGTGGAGGGTCTTCTTGTGATTACGTTTTTCTGTTTAGAAAAAAAAGCGATAGGCCGAGCATGGTGGCTCACGCCTGTAGTCCCAGCACTTTGGGAGGCCGAGGCGGGTGGATCACGGGGTCAGGAGATAGAGACGAGACCATCCTGGCTAACACGGTGAAACCCTGTCTCTACTAAAAATACAAAAAAACTAGCCGGGCGTGGTGGCGGGCACCTGTAGTCCCAGCTACTTGGGAGGCTGAGGCAGGAGAATGGTGTGAACCCGAGAGGCGGAGCTTGCAGTGAGCCGAGATTGTGCCACCGCACTCCAGCCTGGGCGACAGAGTGAGACTCCGTTTCAAAAAAAAAAAAAAAAAAAAAAAAGTTGACTTTGGGAGGCCAACGTGGGTGGATCACTTGAGCTCAGGAGTTTGAGATCAGATTGGACAAAAAAGCAAGACCCTGTCTCTACGAAAATTAGCCGGGCCTAGTGGCATGCGCTTGGAGTCCCAGCTACTGGGGAGGCTGAGGTGGAAGGATCACCTGAGCCCTGGGAGTTCAGGCTTCAGTGAACCAAGATCACACACTGCACTCCGGCCTGGGCAACAGAGTGAGACCCTGTCCCCAAAAAAGAAAGAAAGAAAGAAAAGACAAATGTCCCTTTGTCCACGCTGAGCTGTTAGCGCTGAACGCGGCCTGTGCTGTGGAATCCCATGTGGGCACGTCCGATGTCCTTGCCTCCTGTCTGTCGGCCTGCCTGTTTCCCGTTCCATTTGTGTTATCCTCGAACAGTATCTGTAATTGTGCAACTTTATGTAAATAGTGTCATCGTGAATGTATTGTTTTGCAAATGCCTTTTTTCATCCAACATCATCTGTTGCTTTTCATCCATGTTGACAAGTGTGTTGTCCAGAAGTTTACAACCAGGGGTGGTTCCCTTTCCCAGTGGGCTTGTGCCGATACGTGTGGGTTTCAGGTTGTCACTATGACGAGGAACCACCAATGGCCTTGAAAGGGCCAGGCCCAGGGATGCCAGCCTGTCAGCAGGGCACACAGCAGCCAGGATGTCTCCGACCCCAAGGCGGGGTCTCCATGGGGCTCTCTGTGGGCCGCGGGCTGCTCCTCGTGGGCGGCGGGGGCTCCTTGTGGATGGGTGTTTGGTGAGTCCAAGGGCTCTGAGCTGTCCTGGCCACTCCTGGTGCTCACGCCTGGGGAGGGGTGCTGCTGGCTCTGAGCCCTCAGCCAGCCTTCCCCACCCCTCGCCTGGACCCCTGTGGTGGCCAACAGGATCTGGTCTTGGTTGAGGTGCTTTGCCTTGGACTCCACTGCGGTCAAACAGCCTTTATTTCTTCATTTTTGACATTTGTGTTTTTACTTATGTAATTTTTAATGTTCTTTATAGTCTATAGTTTTCCATTTGCTTCCTCCATGTTTTCAAATTATGTTACTTTTATAGTAAGAACAATGAAGTATCAGGCTGGGTGTGGTGGCTCACGCCTGTAATCCCGTCACTTTGGGAGGCCAAGGCAGATGGATCACCTGCGGTCAGGAGTTTGGGACCAGTCTGGCCAACATGGTGAAACTCCTTCTCTACTAAAACCACAAAAATTAGCCGGGCGTGGTGGCGGGCGCCTGTAGTCCCAGCTACTCAGGAGGCTGAGGCAGGAGAATCGCTTGAACCTGGTAGGTGGAGGTTGCAGTGAGCCGAGATTGCGCGGCTGCACTCCAGCCTGAGCAACAGAGCGAGACTCCATCTCAAAAAAAAGAAAGATGAGGTATCAGAGGAACACTTAAAAGCACTGAGAATCTTTAAATCTAGTAAATTTAATACAAAATGTGTTAACTTCAATATTCTTTTTTGTTTTTTTAAATACAGGATGATTCAAAGCCACCTTACTCCTATGCACAACTAATAGTACAAGCAATTACAATGGCTCCGGACAAACAGCTCACCCTGAACGGAATTTATACGCACATCACTAAAAATTATCCCTACTATAGGACTGCGGACAAGGGCTGGCAGGTAAATGCCTTTCAGTTTGTTGTTAAATAGAGGCCGACTGATCCTGAGAAGAAAGTTGAGTGGCTGCTGTACTTAACTCAGGCACAAGTTAGGAAGGTAGAAGGTGGCGGGGGGAGGGGGTGTGGTGTGGGGGCGGTGGTTGGAGCCTCCTGTGCTGAGAGGAAGAGGAGTTGGGGCCGGTGCTGCCATGCTCTGCCTCACCTTCCTCGCGTGGAGCAGAAGGAAACATGGTTCTGGAAGAGCATCTAGGCTTGCGTGGTTTACTGTTGTGGAAATTCATGCGTCTGCACAGGATTCGTGAAGTGTGGATTGTCTGAGATATTTCCCTTTGACCAGTGCAGTTCATATTTGAAATGTAGGAAAAATTTGAAACCCAGCCCATCCTTCCCTTTGGCATTCTCCTGTCTTCCTCATCTAGTCCTGCTAATGGACAGAAGTTTTGAAGTTTGCAGAAACAGTTTTCAAACCGTGTTTTACCAAGGAACACGTAGAGGGCATCTTACCCAGTTGGTCGGAATATAAAACAGATGAACGTGGTGTGCCCTGTCTCAGCCGGGGAGCCCACCTGCTCGTGGAACCCCAGGGCTGCCTCCAAAAAACACTTTGAAATCTGCAAAATGTTCCCTTTGGTCAGCTCACACACCAATAATTTTAACCCTTTAGACTATGTAGGTTTTTTTTCTTTCTGTGTTATCTGTGTTGTGTTGGCTGTTTACTGGATGTATACGAGAATCTTGCTATTTGAGATAATTTGGCAGTGGGTAGGTTTGAAATATAGCATATTAAAAACATAGCAAGAGAAGAAATGTATGCATGCTTACAGTTTTTTAATTCGTTAAGTAACCAGGAATATCTATAGAATTTCTTTGAGGCTTTCATGTAATGATTAAATGATCCTTAAAAAAACATCTAAACTGCATGGCTTAGTGATGAGGGTGGTGCAGGGGCACCTGTTTTCTGTTTATTGAAGGGAAAAACCTTTTCTCTTTTAACCGCAGATGTATAAACATGTTATATTGAAAAATAGCCCACCAGCCGGGCATAGTAACTCATGCCTGTGATCCCAGCACTTTGGGAGCTGAGGCAGGTGGATCACGTGACTCTAGGATTTCGAGCGCAGCCTGGGCAACATGGCGAGACTCTGTCTCTACCAAAAAAAAAAAAAAATTAGCTGAGTGTGTTGGGTCACACCTGTAGTCCCAGCTACTCCGGAGGCCCAGGTGGGAGAATCACCTGAGCCCAGGAAGCAGAGGCTCTATCGTAAAAAGAAAAGAAAGCCTACCAGCCACGTCTTCCATATTTCCCTTGTGGAGGGGCTTGGGGGTCTTTAATCATGGAAGGTACAGAATGAGACCCAACCTCCCCTCTGACCCCCTTGGTGCACCCCATGCCTGGAGTGTCTGTGCCCGGCCCTGCCCACCTCCCTGTTTACAGCAAGGGGGCATCTCTTGACCATTAGGAAAATGCCGGATTCGGAGAGTTGTTCATATCCAGCCATGTCAGGGTCTCTTAACACATTGCATGCTAAATTCTGGCCGTATTTACTCTATTTTAATCTTTTTATAAAAGTGAGGCTGTGCTTCAGACTATCTATATGTGTACACACACACACATATACATACTAACACACACAAAACCAGACGATAACTTCTACCCATGTTCCAGTGGCCATGGCTTTATGGCTTCGTCAAGGAGAGAAACTCCACATGGAGTCCAGCTGGCTCTGGGGGAGTGTGTGAGGATCCCTCAGAGTTTAAGTGCAGCTTATTCTGATGGTTTGAAGTACCAGTTACCTGGGGCTTTGTGAGTATGTGTTTCTAAGAAGCTTTATTAGACTTTAATCTGTTTCTCTTAAGTGGTATTTCCGTGTGTTTTTTTCTAACATCTGTTTATTTGAGAACTACCTATGAATAGGACAAGGCTTTCTTGCTAAAGAGGGTGGATGGATAAAGGCCCGGCCTCAGTTTTGGGGGTGCCCTAGTCAGGAAGTCAGGACATGCCTTTTGGGGAGCAGAGCCCTTGGAGCAAGGCTCTTCTGGACCACATTCGTGAAGTGGCGAGGACCCCATGGGACCCACCCCTCATGCATGCACTGCTTTCTGTCGTCTGTTGCAGGTGCCTGCACAGCTCACGTAGGCAGGGAATGACAGACTAGCACACATCAGGCACCCCTCTCTGCTGAACTGCTATTAAACTTGTTTCTGTTGAAACATTTTCTTTCCTGTCTAGATCAAGGTCTGTAAGTCTACAGCTGTATCTCTTGCCCCAGTAAGGCCGCTCCTGTGTCATTTCACACCTCGTGGCTCCAGCTAATTTAGCAGGAGAGGGATGAGTTTCTCCAGATTCCCCTTAGTTCATGGACACCTACTATCTCTCTCTTTTTTTTTCTGAGACAGAGTTTTGCTCTTGTTGCCCTGGCTGGAGTGCAGTGGTGCGATCTCGGCTCACTGCAACCTCCACCTCCCAGGTTCAAGCGATTCTCCTGCCTCAGCCTCATGAGTAGCTGGGATTACAGGCATGAGCCACCACACCAAGCTACTTTTGTGTTTTTAATAGAGACAGGGTTTCTCCATGTTGGTGAGGCTGGTCTTGAACTCCTGACCTCAGGTGATCTGCCTGCCTCGGTCTCCCAAAGTGTTGGGATTACAGGCATGAGCCACCACCCGGCCAATGTACTCTTAATTTCTTTCTGTCCTCAGCTGTACCCTTGGCTGTTGGAATACTGACCCTCACAGGCTGTTCCTCTGCCATGAGATTCTCTGAGCTGCCCTTCCCAGTGCGTCAGACCTTATTCTGACCTTGTCCCTCTTGGCTTAAAACAAAAGCGAGGTGTTTTGCATTGTCTACCAATGGTGTGGCTTTTTGGTCAATCCTCAGAGGATATCCGAGGGTGAAATGAGACGGTCTGAGGACATCCGAGGGCGAAATGAGACGGTCTGAGGACATCCGAGGGTGAAATGAGACGGTCTGAGGACATCCGAGGGTGAAATGAGACGGTCTGAGGACATCCGAGGGTGAAATGAGACGGTCTGAGGACATCCGAGGGTGAAATGAGACGGTCTGAGGACATCCGGGGGTGAAATGAGACGGTCTGAGGACATCTGAGGGAGAGATGAGACGGTCTGAGGACATGCGGGGGTGAAATGAGACGGTCTGAGGACATCCGAGGGAGAAATGAGACGGTCTGAGGACATGCGGGGGTGAGATGAGACGGTCTGAGGACATGCGGGGGTGAGATGAGACGGTCTGAGGACATGCGGGGGTGAGATGAGACGGTCTGAGGACGTCCGAGGGAGAGATGAGACGGTCGGAGGACGTGCGGGGGTGAGATGAGACGGTCGGAGGACGTGCGGGGGTGAGATAAGACGGTCGGAGGACGTGCGGGGGTGAGATGAGACGGTCGGAGGAATCCTGTTTGAAAAGATGCCGTATGTCTTTCCTTTGTTTGCATTTACCTGCTATGGTTTGTTTTTTTCATGGTAGAAAAGTATTTAATAAGTGACACATCAGTACAGAAACACACGGAGCTTATAGCTTGTCCTTTAAAACCAGGATGGCCAAGTGAAAAGTCAATACAGATTCTTATTTTTACTATTTAAAGAAATCAAAGGGACACACTGGGCATTGAACTATGTTTTTTCTTCTTTCTAGAGATGATGTACGTGTTTTCTGATAAGTAATCTACCACACATTGTACTAAAGCAGAGCAGCAAACAGCCAGGAAAGCTGTGCCCTGCCTGCTCCTCCCGCTGGGCTGCTCCTCCCGCTGGGCTGCTCCTCCCGCTGGGCTGCTCCTCCGGCTGGGCTGGACCAGTGGAACAGCATCTCGGTAGGAAAGGAAGAAACTGCAGAGTCCCTAACCCAGAGAGCCTAACAAACTGGTTTATACAGAAAAGATCTTCAGCAAACACGCAAACACAGTAACATGCTGTAAGAATATGTTTTACTCTTATTTCTAGCGCACACATACATGCATAGGTGCCCAGTCAAATAGGAACAAATGCCAATGTAGAAAGCATTTTTGCCTTCACAGCACTAACACCTAAAACGCACACGGCATATAATACTTTGATCTTTAAGTGGATAATCATGGAAGTCTCAAGATCACATCCACTAGGTTAGCCTGAGTATTCATTTATAAATATACATATTTTTAAAATAATGCTTTGGCAGGGCGCAGTGGCTCACCCTGTAATCCCAGCACTTTGGGAGGCCGAGGCGGGCGGATCACGAGGTCAGGAGATCAAGACCATCCTGGCTAATACGGTGAAACCCCGTCTCTACTAAAAATACAAAAAATTAGCCAGGTGTGGTGGCGGCGCCTGTAGTCCCTGCTACTCAGGAGGCTGAGGCAGGAGAATGGCGTGAACCCGGGAGGTGGAGCTTGCAGTGAGCCGAGGTCACGCCACTGCACTCCAGCCTGGGCGACAAAGCGAGACTCCGTCTCAAAAAAAAAAATAAAATAAAATAATGCTTCAAAGAGACTTCTAGAAACAGTGGGACTACATCTGGACCAGAATGAAGTGACACAAGGACTGCAAATATTAAGACTAGGGGTGGCTTTTCACGTGGAGCTTTTATGTAGAGATCGTCTCTTTTCGTTGATTCCTGCAGCCGAGACAAGCTGTGATCACAGGAGATTCCAAAATCTCAAGCTGGGCTTGAGTAACACCCTAGATAGACGTCAGGAACCCCACTGAGGGTGAAGTACTGAAACTGATCCATGTGAGAAAGAGATGCAAATGTGTAAAGATTCACGCAGAGCCTGCTGGGACAGAGGGTGGAGGCGGATTCGTCCACACCCACACACCAGCGGTGTGCTCAGGTGGTGGCCGTGGGTTTGTCCGCACGTACACACCAGCGTGTGTGCTGGGGAAGGGCCCCCCAGATGGAGTGCTTGACATGGGCTCGCTCCAGAGGCGCCTGACTCAGAAGCTCCTGAGCGAAGTGTCTACTTGCGGGGGGAGGAGTACTACGGTTAATGGATACAAGAAGGTGTTTCGGGAGAAATAGGTCTAGAAGGGTTAGGTCATTTTGGTTTTGACCTGTCAATACTTAACATAAATGAAGAGTTACAAAATAGAGTCAGTCTTTTTCCAAGATGTATTCTGTCATCATGAGCTGAGCCTCTTGGGCCGGTGACATCCAGAATGTTCTCAGTTCATTGGCTGGCGGGAGGACCCAGTGCCGCAGATTGTTCTGGGAAGCTGGCACAGATGATTGACACAGCGAAGTCACCACCAAGCGACTGCTTAAGTCTGGTCCTCGGTCCTCAGTCTTCTTCTTCTGCTCTGTAGTCCAAAGAATCTGTGAAGGTAGCAGCATGTCCAGTGTGTCACCCGCTGCTTCATTTTTATGGTGCTGTGATGTGATGGTGAAAGCTGCCGTGTTGAGTCCAGGAATCCGCCGCAGCAGCTGTTCTTCAATACAGTTTTCTACCCAAAAAATGTATTCAGGCTGGGCACGGTGGCTCATGCCTGTAATCCCAGCACTTCGGGAGGCTGTGGCCGGTGGATCACCTGTGGTTGGAGGTTCGAGACCAGATGACCAATGTGGAGAAACCATAAAATACAGTATTAGCTGGGTGTGGTGGTGGGCACCTGTAATCCCAGCTACTCGGGAGGCTGAAGCAGGAGAATCGCTTGAACCCGCGTGGCGGAGGTTGCAGTGAGCTGAGATCGTGTCATTGCACTCCAGCCTAGGCAACAAGAATGAAACTCCGTCTCAAAAAAAAGAAAAAGAAATGTATTCATTAAAAATAGATGTGTAGGTGAGTTTATTCTCTTCCATGTCTTCAAACTCCAGGTCGTACCTGTTAGTGAAATTACTCTGTAATAACTGGAACTCGTCATCCATGATAATGTCATCTAAATATCCCACCACAATATCAGATTCATCAGAGGCGGAAGAGAAAGATAGCACAAAGCTCTCTTCTTCTAAGGCGTCCATCACTGCTGCCCCTATAGACTCCTGCCCTGCCTGCGGCCCAACCCGCATGCAGGGCGTGGCCGGCGACCTGGTTAAGGCCTCGCAACCAAGGCTGCAGCCTGCTCACTGCCCAGTCAGGTCAGCACCTGTGCGCCAGGCCCAGCCCTGGGTACCCGGCTGTGCCCACGTGCTGGCCCGGTCTCTGCACACCGCCAACACCACGGATCCGGGCCTCGGTGACTCCAAAATGATTTTTTATGGTTTTATAATTTTACCTAACCCGGAATTGAGATAATTGTTGTGACTGTGAAAAGTTTGAAAAGACGGGGCTCTCAGCCTCCAAAGGGACTAGAGCTGGTTCCTTTTATTTTTATTTTATTTTATTTTTATTTTTTTTGGGACAGAGTCTTACTCAGTCGCCCAGGCTGGAGTGCAGTGGCGTAATCTCAGCTCACTGCAACCTTTGCCTCCTGGGTTCAAGTGATTCTCCATCCTCAGCCTCCTGAGTAGCTGGGACTACAGGTGTGTGCCACCACGCCCAGCTAATTTTTGTGTTTTTTACTAGAGGTGGGATTTTGCCATGTTGGCCAGGCTGGGCTTGAACTCCTGACCTCAGGGGATCCACCCACCTCGGCCTCTCAAAGTGCTGGGATTATAGGTATGAGCCACTGTGCCCATCCCTTGATCTCTTTTAAAGGAAGGACTGTGCTCTGGACTCACCCTCACCCCTGCTCTTTTGGAGGCATTCCTGGACATTAGACCCCTCCTCTGAAAGGAACGTGGCCTGTTCCTTCTCCTCAGTTTCTGCACACGTCCTTACTGTGCAGAATGCACACTGGAGGGCACTCAGGGCTGGGGGGTGTTAGATAGACAAACAGTCCTTGAGAAACTTGAGGTCTGCTTAGGAAGGCTGACCAGGAAGGCACAGAGGAGAGCC
This sequence comes from Macaca thibetana thibetana, assembly GCF_024542745.1. NCBI lineage: Eukaryota > Metazoa > Chordata > Mammalia > Primates > Cercopithecidae > Macaca > Macaca thibetana. The sequence continues at coordinate 57,125,750 of NC_065593.1, read as the reverse complement.
CCGGAAGGGAGGGAGCTGGTGCTCACGGAGGGTGATTGTCAGTAGATGCTCAATTTGGAAAGCCTTTGGGAGAAAGATAATTTGCTCAGAATTGCACATCCTTCATGTTTAGCGTTAAAGAATAACAGCCCACGTTTTCTCTGAAAGCTTTATAATTTCTGAATCATTAGAGTCCAGTCAATGTGGTTTTAGTACGTGTAGCAACAGAATGAAGGTACATCTATCCTGGGTTTGATCAAATTACAACGGCCTTAAATTACCTTAGAAACATAGTTAATTTATTCTCTTTGTGTCTACATTAAATGTTTCATTACTTCCCCATATTTTCTAGAGTCTTGTTGGCTGGCAAATCACAAGTAATCTTTCCTTATTTGCCCTTGAAGTTGTTGTTAGGGAGATGGATTGGAGAATAAAATAGGTTAGAATCTATTCTGATGATGCAGACTGTGTTCTTGTATGTTTTCAGGACAGAAAGTAGCAGCTCCCCAATTCCACAGACCGACTTTGCGTCTCGTAAGTGATGGTGGTGGTGATGCAGGAGCAGGGCTTCTGGCCCATGTCGCGTTCTTCTGCTCACAAGGCTAGAGTCTGGCCCCGAAGTCACCTTTTCTGCTTCCAGATTCCCACTGTACTGACCTTCTTTCCTCCTAGCAGCATGCAAATTAAATGACTCTGCGCAGTCAGTACAGCCACAGTCTTCACTCCAGGGATGGTTGACTGCTTTCTGCTCTCCAGCGTCGGATGCCGTGTGGGGCAGTTCTTTCTGAGTTCCTGCTTAGGAGTACTGGTCCTGGCAGAACAGCCGAGAGGGCAACTGTCAACCTTCTCAGGCAGTGGCTGGGATTGCCGTTTGCACTGCTTGAGGGTTTTATATTACCATTGTCTGGGTTTGCTTTTCTTCAGTCACAGTCTTAGAATCCACCTTCTACTTCACACTTAAAATTGGTCACAGTCTCAGAATCTACCTTCTTCTTCACACTTAAAATTCTGAGAGCAGTTGGCAAAGCTTTGCCTTCTCTGTCCAGTAACAGTCATGTTTGATTTTCTGGAGGAATTGATAGAAAGACTGGGTGTCAGCTAAAGCGAAATAAAACATCATAGCAAGTATCTGTGGTTATTAGAATATTGGAAATCTCATGTGGCGCCTGCACCTGTAAACAGTTCCCCAAAATCCCACACACAGCCTCGCCCCCTCTTCATGTTGCCCACCAAGTAGCTCCCATCCGTCCACAGGGCCCAGAGGCGTTAGCATGGCACTTGAACAGCCACTGAGATTGGTTGTAAAGTGTTATTTTATATGTTGGATTTCTTAGTCACCTTTGACGATTTCCGAGGCTTGTGATTCTAATAAGATTAATTGGGAAATTTAGAAATGACTTTTTGGGTAGGTTCAGATTGTGTTTTGAGTGATCACCGTTTTAACACTTTAATAGCTTAATTTTAAATCTACACATTAATGTAAATTAATGGAATGTTTCTGTGAACCCATGACTTTTGTCCGGTTTTGGCTGTGATGGTGCCTGAATCAGGTCACAGCGGGGGCTTTCTTCAGGTTGTCTGTAAACCCTTAGCTGGGCTTTTTTTTTGAGGTGGAGTCTTGCTTGTCTTGCCCAGGATGAAGTGCAGTGGCATGATCTGGGCTCACTGCCACCTCTTCCTCCCAGGTTCAAGCGATTCTTCAGCTTCAGCATCCTGAGTAGCTGGGACTACAGGTGCGAGCCACTGTGCTCGGCCGATTTCTGTGTGTTTAGTAGAGACGGGGTTTCACCATGTTGGCCAGGCTGGTCTCCAACTCCTGACCTCAAGTGAGCCACCGCGCCTGTCTGGCTTTTTCTAATAGAAAGAATGATGCACTGACGAGAAGCTGGGAGGGAAATTTTTCCTGTGTATCTTATGAAATTATTTCAAGGATCAAATAAAAAACAGAGGCACTTTGCCAAGTCCTCTCTTACTGGAAGATGGTGTCCGTCCTGATTTTCAGCCTCTTGCTCATTTTTCTTTTTTGCTGGTTCGCCAAATACTTTATACTGGATTAATTTAATTTTAATGGCATGACAGATTCTGTAAGCTAATTCTGTGTGAAAAAGTATCTTAACAGAATGGCTCACATCAGCTCTGTGTGTCTCCAAGCAGGGAGAGGTTGGCAGCTGTAAGTCGTTGACTCCACCTGGAATGCTCTGTGCTGACAGTCGCAGTCCTGGGTTTCCCACCTTGAAAGGAGATGGAGTCAGAAAGGGCCTCTGTGTGCAAGCGCTGTGTGGATTGCCCATCCCTCCTGTTCCCCAGCTCCCCACCCTGCCTCCCGGGCCTGTTCTACCACAGAATGCAGTGTCCTTTCCTCTTTGGAAGCCCGTAGCAGCCTTGGACTCAAACCCCCGGCTGCTCCTTCCCTTGAGAGTTACTCACCAAGCGGGGAGGGCTGCTCCTTCCACACAGCACAGCCCGTAAACGTCACTCTCTGTTGTCGTCTGTAAGCGTGACGTCTGGGTTTTCACTCCTGTGCAGGACGGGCCTCCCTCAGACCTTGTGAGCTGTCAGTACATTACCTGTGTGACGCAAAAGAGAAACAGTTCACTCTGCAGGCTGCCGGCGCCCCACGTCGAGGTTCTGCTTTGGAGGGCACTAAAACTAGGACGTGTTTTCATTTCTCGGCAAAGAAATATACGAATTCTATGTATTTTTTTATGTTTCATAGAATTCCATTCGCCACAATCTCTCTCTGAACCGTTATTTCATCAAAGTGCCACGTTCCCAGGAAGAACCAGGCAAAGGCTCGTTCTGGAGGATAGACCCAGCCTCTGAGAGCAAATTAATAGAACAGGCTTTTAGGAAACGACGGCCCAGGGGCGTGCCCTGCTTTAGAACCCCTCTGGGACCGCTCTCTTCTAGGTAAGGAGAAAGAGGAACAAAAGGCCTCACTTCATGCTCACTAAACTCACCTTCAATGTATTGGGAAAATTTCCTTTTGAAAATGAAGGAACTACCAAATGCATTATGATTAAATGTTGGGATGGGGATTTGAGCAAAAGTGTTGAGTGGCTGCCCGGGCATTTTCTGGTTCTAGTGGTTGAAACATTTGAGACCGTTTGCAGAGTTTAAACTGCACTCCACTCAGTGATTGCTGCTTTGTGGGGCTCGTCGCATATTGTTCACGCCAGTGCCATGGTGACATTTTTCCTTTCCTTTGGCACAGGAAAAGTTCTTTAAAACTACTTTTTAGGCCGGGCGCGGTGGTGCACGCCTGTAATCCCAGCACTTTGGGAAGCCGAGGCGGGTGGATCACCTGAGGTCAGGAGTTGGAGATCAGTCTGGCCAATATGGTCAAACCCCGTCTCTACTAAAACTACAAAAACAATAGCCGGGCGTGGTGGCGGGCGCCTGTAATCCCAGCTACTCGGGAGGCTGAGGCAGGAGAATTGCTTGAACCCGGGAGGTGGAGATCGCAGTGAGCCGAGGTCGCGCCACTTCATTCTAGCCTGGGCAAAAGAGTGAAACTCTGTCTCAAAACAAAAACAGACGCACTACTTTTCAGCTGCTTAAACTCGTGTTGACTTACAGTGTTAATTTGCCTGAGTTTAAATACTTACTTTTAGCTTCATGAATACTGTTTTTAACCAGAAAAATAAATGAGCATAATGTCAGTCTTAAGTGCCCACTGACTTGCCCACTGCTGGCTCCTACGTCTGTGCACAGGAGCTGTTTAAAGAGGGCAGCCAGCCCTGCCCCGTAGCCGTGCTGCGTATGTGGGCAAGGGGCCTGTGATGGCCCTGTCACACAGGCTGAGGCTGTCTCCCCGACTGTCCTGCTCAGTTCACAGGCGTACAGAGAAGTAGAACTTACACAACAGCAGTTGGTGGTCAGGAGACAGATGACACCCCCTTTGCAAAGTGCTTTCTGAGTGTGTAAACATGCAATGTGTTCTTCTCGGTGACACAGGAGTGCCCCAGCCTCTCCCAATCACGCTGGAGTGCTGTCTGCTCACTCTAGTGGCGCCCAGACCCCTGACAGCCTGTCGAGGGAAGGTTCGCCCGCCCCCCTGGAGCCTGAGCCTGGCGCCGCACAGCCCAAACTCGCTGTCATCCAGGAAGCCCGCTTTGCCCAGAGCGCACCAGGTGAGACAGTGGGAGAGGAGGCGAAGGCCAGACTGTGAGCCCGACGCGGATGCCTGGGCTCCACGGGGAAGAAATAGCTGGACTGGAGGCCTCCCTGTCCCTCTGTACCTTATACTAGTACCTGAGTGTGATTTTATAGGCCTTGGAAAACTAGTAGCACTGGGAGTGTTTTTTAAAAATGAATGAACGTTCTTTAAACGATACTGAGTAGATGCCTGAAAGAACTTAGAATTAACCTGTTTCTTAGTTTGTCATTCAAAAATCCATGAAACACCCCCCGTTCCCCTGCCCCCCCCGCAAAAAAAAAAAACCATGAAGTAGACAAACTAGACACTGGAAGCAAAAACATGTCAGTTTTTTTTTTTTTTTTTTTGAGACGGAGGAGTCTCACTTTGTGGCCAGGCTGGAGTGCAGTGGCATGATCTTGGCTCATTGCAGCCTCTGCCTCCCAGGTTCAAGGAATTCTCTTGCCTCAGCCTCACAAGTAGCTGGGACTACAGGCACGCACCACCGCGCCCAGCTAATTTTCGTATTTTCAGTAGAGACAGGGTTTCACCATGTTGGCCATGATGGTCTCGATCTCTTGACCTGGTGACCTCGTGATCCGCCCACCTTGGCCTCCCAAAGTGCTGGGTGTACAGGTGTGAGCCACTGCACCCAGCCTAACATGTCCATTTTAAGGAACAGGTAAAACAGTTTGCAGTTTACTTAGAAAGTCATAATGTGGAGTAAAATTGTGTGCCCTGGGAAATTAAACAAACATAGTGTGGAAATGTGTCCAAACTGAGTCTTGCAGTTGACAGAAATGTGAATTGGATCAGTTGGGATTACTGGCCCTCCTGGGCCAGAGAACAGCCTTCCCCTGCCCACTGGCAGTGGCCCCTGACAGCCATGTCTCTCTCTCTCTGCTCTAAGCCCCCAAACCACAAAGGGCAGAGGCTGGGTGCCAGAGGCTCTGTGACAGCCCCACTCTGTTTTTGAACTTTCTGCTTCCCCTCACAGGAGGAAGATGTTGATCCTAGGTGAGTGTGGCCCTCGTCTTTCTGGCCTACAGGGGCAGTTTCTTCTTCTTCTTTTTAATTTTGTGTGTTTGTCTTGAGACAAGGTCTTGCTCTGTCACTCATGCTGGAGTACAGCGGCGTATTCTTGGCTCACTGCAGTCACCACCTTCCAGGCTCAAGCAACCCTCCCTCCTCAGCCTCCCAAATAACTGGCGCTGCAGACACACACTAACATGCCCAGTTAATATTTGTTGTAGAGACAGCGTCTCCCTATGCCCAGGCGGGTCTCAAACTCCTCCCACCTCAGCCTCCCAAAGTGCTGGGTGGCATGAGCCACCGTGCCCAGCCCAGTTTCCTCTTATATTGAGTATTGACATTTTCTTTTTCATAAGGAAAGAACTGTGGGAAGAGGTGTTACCAGATATCTAAATAGAGCTAAAATTGCATTTTTAGCAGTTAGAGATAGGAATTAAATACCCCTATTAAAATACTACATCTCCCTCATTCTTAGTAACTTTACTATTGTGAGGTGAAATAGGGCCACATCCTGTATTTTAAAGTTTGTATGTTGCTGTCGGTGCTGAGTGTGGGAACCTTTGTAGAAGTATCTGTAAGTGTCAGTCCTGTTGTGTCTTTCACCAGGGTCACCTCTGTCCAGTCAGCCGGTCTTAATCACTGTCCAGCGGCAGCTACCACAGGCCATCAAGCCTGTCACCTACACTGTGGCCACCCCAGTGACCACCTCGACCTCCCAGCCACCCGTCGTGCAGACGGTTCACGTCGTCCACCAGATCCCAGCGGTATCGGTCACCAGTGTGGCCGGACTGGCCCCAGCGAACACGTACACTGTCTCTGGACAAGCCGTGGTCACCCCGGCAGCCGTGCTGGCCCCTCCTAAGGCAGAGCCCCAGGAGAACGGAGATCACAGGGAAGTCAAAGGTGGGCACTAGGGGAAAGGAGGAGAGGCCGCCCCATCAGCCTCACACTCTTGGACGTCCGTAAGGTTTGCTCATCCTTGGCTGGGTGCGGTGGCTCAACGCCTATAATCCCAGCACTTTGGGAGACTGAGGCAGGCGGATCGCCTGAGGTCGGGAGTTCAAGACCAGCCTGACCAACATGGAGAAACCCCGTCTCTACTAAAAATACAAAATTAGCTGGGTGTGGTGGTGCACGCCTGTAATCCAAGCTACTCGGGAGGCTGAGGCAAGAGAATCACTTGAACCCGGGAGGTGGAGGTTGCAATGAGCTGAGATTGCGCCATTGGACTCCATCCAGCCTGGGTAACGAGAGTGAAACTCCCATCTCAAAACAAAAAACAAAGATTTGCTCATCCTTTTCTTTTCTTTTTTTTTTTTTTTTGAGACAAGTCTCGCTCTGTCGCCCAGGCTGGAGTGCAGTGGCTGGATCTTGGCTCACTGCAAGCTCCGCCTCCCAGGTTTACGCCATTCTCCTGCCTTAGCCTCCCGGGTAGCTGGGACTACAGGCGCCCGCCACCTCGCCCGGCTATTTTTTTTTTGTATTTTTTAGTAGAGACGGGGTTTCACCGTGTTAGCCAGGATGGTCTCGATCTCCTGATCTCGTGATCCGCCCGTCTCGGCCTCCCAAAGTGCTGGGATTACAGGCTTGAGCCACCGTGCCTGGCCTGCTCATCCTTTTCTAATTTGCCATTTGTTTTAGAGACATTTTCTAGCAGGTGTGGTAGCCATCTGACTATTATGTTTTAAACTGGCAAGATTTTTATTTGCTTTCCAGTAATATTAGTGTCGTTTCTTTCCTTTTAATTTCAGTGAAAGTAGAACCTGTCCCCGCCATTGGCCACGCACGCTTGGCACTGCTAGCCGGATCATTCAGACGGCACAGACCACCCCGGTCCAGACGGTGACCATAGTACAACAGGCACCTCTAGGTCAACACCAGCTACCAATAAAAACTGTCACACAGAACGGCACTCATGTGGCATCAGTCCCCACTGCGGTCCACGGCCAGGTGAACAATGGTAAGACATGCCGGTCTGTGGCTCCCGCGGGTGGGGAGCAGAGACCCTTCTCACTCGGGGTTCTGGTTCTGACTGTAACGATTTTAACTTTTGTCTGAGGAAATATTTGCATTTCGAAGCTGCAGGAAATCTAGTAATGCTATAGGAAGTGGTCATGGAGTCGGCTGTCATGGGATTCCCGTTGGAGGACCTGTCTGAAAAGAGATGAGGGTTTCTAATACCTTGAGAGAGAAAAATATTCTCGCCTTTTGTAGATTTCCTGGGTGTGGCCTGGAAGCAGCCTGAAACGGCGGAAGGCTGTGGCCCGCCAAGCTCCCGTGTGGAACCGCCGCCCGTCTTTTCACTTGGCGTCCTGTGGCGGGGCTGTGTTGCTGAGGGTGGGAGAAGGGCTGCTTTTCTGTGCGCTTTGCTCTGAACGTCCGTCGGAGGCCCGTGCACAGAAAACTGAAAGCGGAGACAGCAGAACGTCCGCGCCGACACCAGGCGATCTGCCTTCGCCCTGCGCTGCGCAGTGTGGAAAGGGCGGGGGTCCCTGCCAGCTGCCGAGTCAACTCTGGCGCTGGGGCCTGGCCCAGGTGTGGGCTCCCGCTGCTCTGGGTCGGGTACACGCGGGCTGTCGGCGGCTGCGCTGGCTGATCCTGCCGCTCGCAGGCTCTCAAGCAGGCAAATCCAAAGCTACCAACTAAAACTGTCTCTGTGCCCACGACACACTTTCTCTGAAAGAGGGTGAAGGTCAGAAGGCTTTCTCACGAGTTCGAATCCTTATGGAATGTTAGGGACAGAGACCTGGAAACCTGCAGGTGCCTCCTACTCTGACTCAGCACCACCCTGCCTCTCCCCAAATTTATGAAAGAACAAGGTCTGGAACCTTCTCTGGGGAAGACTAACTACCTGAGGGTTTTTTGTTTTTAAGTAACAGCCACATGTGCTGCCTGTGCTGCCTGTAGATAGAATGCGAAGTTTGCAGTCATCAGTTACCTGTTTGAATGCCTTCGTCCCCAAGCCCTGTGTCTCGTCCTCTTCTCTCTGGGTAACTGTGGCTGTCATGCTCTAAGGTGACAACCTGGTGGCACTGCAGGTAGCTGGGAGGAGACGGGCGCTGGGAGGGGACGGGCGCTGGGAGGGGGCGGGCGCTGGGAGGGGGACGGGCGCTGGGAGGGGGACGGGCGCTGGGAGGGGCGGGCGCTGGACGCTGGGAGGAGGCGGGCGCTGGGAGGGGACGGGCGCTGGGAGGGGGACGGGCGCTGGGAGGGGGCGGGCGCTGGGAGGGGGCGGGCGCTGGGAGGGGGCGGGCGCTGGGAGGGGGCGGGCGCTGGGAGGGGGCGGACCCTGGGAGGGGGCGGACCCTGGGAGGGGGCGGGCGCTGGGAGGGGGCGGGCGCTGGGAGGGCAGGCAGTTGTCTTTCTGGTTTCAGTCATTCTTCCCAGTCTTAAGACAGGGCGCAGGCCTGGTGATGCCCAGACTTGATATGTGTCAGAATCACCCAGAAGGCTTGGCTTGTTAAGAGGCCGGAGTGCTGCGTTCCCCAGAGTTCCCGACTAGGCACATCTGATGTGGGGCCCAAGAATGTGCATTTCTGAAACATTCCAGGTCTGCCTAGAGCCACCGGTGCAGGTCAGAGGCCTTCTGGGTCCACCTCTCTTAGAAGCAGATTGAAAAACTGTATCCCGGCCTGGTGCGGTGGCTCACGCCTGTAATCCTAGCACTTTGGGAGGCCGAGGTGGGTGGATCACTTAAGGTCAGGAGTTTGAGACTAGCCTGACCAAGATGGTGAAACCCCATCTCTACTAAAAATACAAAAATTAGCCGGGTGCGGTGGCTCACGCCTGTAATCCTAGCACTTTGGGAGGTCATGGTGGATGGATCACGAGGTCAGGAGATCGAGACCAGCCTGGCCAACATGGTGAAACACTGTCTCTACTAAAAAAAAGACAAAACATTAGCTGGGCACGGTGGCGGGTGCCTGTAGTTCTAGCTTCTTGGGAGGCTGAAGCAGGAGAATCGCTTGAACCCGAGGGTGGAGGTTCCAGTGAGACGAGGTTGCACCACTGCACTCCAGCCCAGGCGACCATGCGAGACTCCGTCTCAACAACAAAAAAAAACTGTATCCCTTTTGTGATTTTAAGTTATCCGAAATAATTTTTCATTATTGAAAATATTGATGTTTTAAAATAAAGCTTTTATGGGATTATTTTCAGTGTACTACTGGACTCCAAATACAGACGTCGTGAGTTGTCCACTCACCTGCACGTGGACACACAGGCAGGAGTGGCCCAGATCCTCCCTCGTCCGGGGCCTGGTCTTTCCATCTCATGTTCCCCCACAGGCTTTGTACGAGTCACGTACTTCAGGCTTAAATTTTTTTTTGTTTTTTTGTTTTGAGACGGAGTCTCGCTCTGTCCACCAGGCTGGAGTGCAGTGGCCGGATCTCAGCTCACTGCAAGCTCCGCCTCCTGGGTTCACGCCATTCTCCCGCCTCAGCCTCCCGAGTAGCTGGGACTACCGGTGCCCGCCACCACGCCCGGCTAATTTTTTGTATTTTTAGTAGAGACGGGGTTTCACCGTGTTAGCCAGGATGGTCTCGATCTCCTGACCTCGTGATCTGCCCACCTGGGCCTCCCAAAGTGCTGGGATTACAGGCGTGAGCCACCGTACCCGGTGTCAGTGATCTTTGAACAAAAACGTTTTAAATGATCTGTTATTGGGAATGGTTCTCCGTTGATTTGGTTGAAACCTTTGACTAAGAAACAACTCGGTTCGAGAAAGGATTTTTTCAGGAAATCATAATTTGGGTTCCTAGCACGACTTTTTCCTTTTCCTTTCCTTTCCTTTTTCTTTTTTTCGAGACGGAGTCTTCCTTTGTTGCCCAGACTGGAGTGCAGTGGCACGATCTCGGCTCATTGCAACCTCTGCTGCCCGGGTTCAAGCAATTCTCCTGCCTCAGCCTCCCCAGTAGCTGGGATTACAGGCGTGCGCCACCACGTGGGGCTAATTTTTTTTGTATTTTTAGTAGAGACGGGATTTCACCATGTTGGCCAGGTTGGTCTCTTGAACTCCTGACCTTGTGATCCACCCACCTTGTGATCCTCCCAAGTGCTGGGATTACAGGCGTGAGCCACTGCGCCCGGCGTTTTGTTGTTGTTGTTGTTGTTGTTGTTTTTGTTATTTTTTAGGCAAGATCTCACTCTCACCAAGGCTGGAGTGCAGTGGCGTGATCTCACTGCTTCATGCAGCCTCCTGTGCTCAAGCAGTCCTCCCACAGCAACCTCCTAAGTAACTGGGACTACAGGCATGTGGCACCACACCTGGCTAAATTTTTACATTTTTTAATACAGAGTCTCACTCTGTTGCCCAGGCTGGACTCAAACTCTTGGTTTCACACAGTCCTCCCACCTTGGCCTCTCAAAGTGCTGGGATCACAGATGTGAGCACCACGCCCAGCTGGCCCCAGTATTTTCTATTACTGCTTTCATACTCCATCCCAGAGTTTTCATCCCCAAAGCCAGTGCCCAATTGAGCAGATGAGAGAGGCTGTTGAGGGAGAGGAGGTGGCAGATGGGCTTTAAGAAAGACTTCACTACCAAGTGGAGATTCTGGAAATGCTTTTCCTTAAAACAGGTCAGCTCTAGCCTGGATGCCAAACACCCGGCATGGGGGGTCGCGGCTTTGGCCTCTGGTGTTTTTGTTTTTCTGTTTTGTAAGAGGTAGTGTCTCGCCATGTTGCCCAGGCTGGTCTCGAGCTCCTGGGCTCAAGCAGTCTGCCCACCTCAGCCTCCCAAAGTGCTGAGATTACAGGATGAGCCACCGCCTCCAGCCAGAACATCTTTTCATGTACTTTATGGTTGGTTGTATTTCTTCTTCGAAGAAATGTTTTTTCAAATCCTTTGCCCATCATTTAATTGGGCTGTTTGTCTTTTTGTTGTGACATTTGTAGTTCTTTATGCATATGTAGAGATTTCAGGCCCTTTCAGGCATGTGGGTGCACCTCAGAGACACTGCAGGGTTGGATCCAGACCACTGCAAAAAACAAATACTGCAGTAGAGCTGCCAGTCACGTGAAGCTTTTGGGTTCCTACTGTATTAAGCAATTATGTTGATACTGTATTGTGGGTAATATATTACCCCAAGGTAAATTTAGTATTTTTACTGAAGGATTATGTGGATGTGGCCAAGTTTTCTGACCTAAGCATGGGGTTAGACTGTCACGTGCAGGGAGGAACTGCACAGGCTGCCTGAGACTCCCCCAAGGGCACCAGAGGGGTCACCACCACGGGCAGAGAGGCCGAGGCCAGGGACCTGCCCTAAGGCTGTTTCCAGGAGCGCTTTTCTGCCCTGGTGCCCTCGTCACGCCCCGAGACTGTGCACACGTGGGGGCTGTTTCCAGGCGCACTTTCTGCGGTCAGTCTGTGTGGCAGGGCCCCCGTCCGACTCCTGCAGCCTCATCGAGTCTCCCACTCAGGTGTTGCTCCTCCAACTTTGTTCTTTTTAAAAATCGCTTCAGCCATTCTAGGTCCTTGGCATTTCCATGTGAACTGTAGAATTCTACACCAAGCCTGCTGGCGTCTGGATTGGGACGGTGTTGAATCCAGAGTGTGTGGCAGCGTTGGCAGAGCCCCTCTTCCTTTGATCTCTGCCCATCTGCTTGATTCCATGTTTGTTTTATTCCACGGACCACCCCCTCCCATCTTCTCAGCTACTTCGGGTTCCATTTCATGGAAATTCCTGAGTCCTCCTGGGCTTGTTAAGGTGATGCGTACAAATTAAAGTCTCTGGGGTTCTCAGGCGTGGCAAGAGCTCCTTGTGCTCAGAGCTCTCACGGAACACAGAGCAAGCCTGTCTAGATAGAGTTCAGCCGGTGAGGGGCAGGGGCTGGTGAAGACGGCTGCGCCTCTGTGTGTGCTCAGGGGCACCACGTCCTGAGCCAGGACTCCCTGGGCCACGCCTATGTCCACGCAGCTCACGTGGGCCCAAGGTGCTCATACATCACGCTCCTTGTCCAGGATGGTCCTTTCTGGCACCGTGTGGTCCTCAGTGCACACCCGAGTTTGCAGAGCTTTCGGGATGGAGCCTTCTGCCTTGTTTAGCTTGTTTAGATTAACAGAGCTCAGTGCCTTCCCAAGAGAGCACGTGGGGGCCTCATTAGGAGCATCTGCCGAGCTCGCGCGCGCGTTCCTTCTCCGCCCCTCTCGTGGTCAGCCCACCACGGTGCTGCAGGGCTAATGGCCGCTCCCTCGCCAGCTCCAGCGCCTCCAGGGCTCTGCCGCCTGTAGCCTTCCTTACGTGTTCTCCACCTCCCTCAGCACCTCTGCTGAGACCTCTGTCTTCAGGGCCGGGCATGTTAGCACAGCCCTGCTGCTGGGTTACAGGGGTTCATGTGGGGTCCCCATGTGGTGGGGCACCTCGCGACAGAGGCTCTCTGAGGGCAGGGCTGGATGGATGAGAGTATTTACGTGTCACCATTTCTTTTTTCTTTTTTTTTTTTGAGATGGAGTTTTGCTCTTGTTGCCCAGGCTGGAGTGCAGTGGCGTGATCTCGGCTCACTGCAGCCTCCGCCTCCTGGGTTCAAGTGATTCTCCTGCCTCAGCCTCCCGAGTAGCTGAGATTACAGGCGCCACCACCACGCCCGGGTAATTTTGTATTTTTAGTAGAGACGGAGTTTCACCATGTTGGCCAGGCTGGTCTCAAACTCCTGACCTCAGGTGATCCACCCGCCTGGGCCTCCCAAAGTGCTGGGATTACAGGCGTGAACCACTGCGCCCGGCCGCCCAGTTTCTTTTCACTCCAGGCCTCTCACTGCTGTGCTCTAATTGAGATAGAATAATTGTGCACGTGTGCAGGGCGCGGCGACGTTTGGAAGCGTCCGGCTCCTGGTAATCAGCACAGCCATCATCTCGTTTACCGTTTCTAAGTGTTGGGACCTTCGGTATCCTGGCTGTTTGAAACTCTAGTGTTGACTCTCATCGCCTCGCAGTGCTGCAGACCACTAAACTTAGTCCTCCTGTCTGGCTGTCATTTCTAGTTTTATGTCTTGTTAAACATTATTTATTTTTTATAGAGATGGGGTTTTGCTGTATTGTCCAGGCTGGTCTCAACCTCCTGGCCTCGAGGGACCTGCCTGCCTCGGCCTCCCTTGGGATTGCAGGCGTGGGCCACTGTGCGTGGCCTACGCCACTTAGATTCTCTGGGTCATTCAGTCACCCTGAGTCCTGGTGAGGGTGAGGCGCTCTGTGGGGTGACTCAGTTGTGTTGTGTTGCTGTGACACAACACCCAAGATGGAGTAATTTATCTTGGGCAGAAACGGATTGGCTTGCAGTTCTGGAGGCTGGCACGGGCCGTCTTCCTGTACGCTCACGTGGTGGTGGGGCCAAGGCGTATTCACCCTTTCACAATGAACTCACTTCTGGAATCGTGAACCTGTCCCTTGGTGACAGCATTAAGCTATTAGTGAGGACAAAGCCTTCATGGTCAGGTCACCTGCAGATGCCACCTCTTAATTAGGCTGCGTGGGCAAGTGAGTTGCGTTTCAAGAGACAAATGCCCACATCACAGCAGTGACCTCGTCTCTTTTGGGGTATTGGTGCTTGTCAGACACTGGCCGTGACTTGCATCTGGGTGCGTGTGTGCCTCTCTGTGGGGCCACCCTGCTGTCAGGCGCCAGGAAACCAACGTCAGGGAATGTGGGGGTCTCCCTGAGAGGCTGCTGCGTCAGCGCGGCTCCTCTGGGTCACATGGGTGGGCTCAGCGGCCTCCCGTGCCTTCCCCAGGCCTGGAGCCTCCCCTGCCCTCTGGTGGGCTCCAAGCCTCTTCCTCAGCCCAGCCTCCTGCTGTGCAGCCGCCGCGCTTTCTGGAAGCTGAGCAGCTGCTTGTTTTTTGTTTTTTTTTTTTTTGAGACCGAGTTTCTTTGTCACCCAGGCTGGAGTGCAATGGCACGATCTCGGTTCACTGCAAGCTCCGCCCCCTGGGTTCAAGCAATTCTCCTGCCTTAGGCTTCTGAGTAGTTGGGACTATAGGCCCAGCTAATGTTTTTGTATTTTTTTTTTTTGAGACGGAGTCTCGCTCTGTCGCCCAGGCTGGAGTGCAGTGGCACCATCTTGGCTCACCGCAGCCTCCGCCTCCCGGGTTCACGCCATTCTCCTGCCTCAGCCTCCCGAGTAGCTGGGACTACAGGCGCCGCCACCATGCCCAGCTAATTTTTTGTATTCTTTAGTAGAGACGGGGTTTCACCATGTTAGCCAGGATGGTCTCGATCTCCTGACCTCATAACCTGCCCACCTCAGCCTCCCAAAGTGCTGGGATTACAGGCGTGAGCCGCCGTGCCCGGCCTTGTTTTTGTATTTTTAGTAGAGATGGCATTTCACCGTGCTGGCCAGTTCGAGACTAGTCTTGAACTCCTAACCTCAGGTGATCCACCCGCCTCAGCCTCCCAAAGTGCTGGGATTACAGGTGTGAGCTACCACATCTGGCCTCTTGGTCATCTTTTATGTGTAAATTCATCCTCTGCTATTTCTGTTGCTCAGGGGTGGAAAGGAGAGGGGAACCCAATAAAGTCACATCCACACTGTTGACAGGAGTTCGGCTTCCAGGCAGCGCACATCTGTGACCTCAGGGCCGTGTCCCGAATTCCAGAATGGGGCTCTGACCGCCGAGACCCGCTGCCACTGGGTCCCTGTTTGCTGCTTGACTCTCTTCGGAGCCCAGTGTTGACTCCCGCTCTTTGTGGCTGCCCCGGCTACCGGGCCATGTGTGTTCCCTACCCACGAGGAGCTGGCCATGCATCTGGCTGAGCTCACATCCGCTCTGCTGGGGAAGAGCTGAGGGCGGAGGTCGGTCCCTGACCAGCCAGCATCCCTGCAGTAGGAGGCGGGTGTTGCCCACGCCAGTGCCTGTGGTCTGAGGGGGCTGGCCCTTGATAGACAGGTGGGGGAGTTCCCCTCCCACACCTCTGGGCACCAGGGCAGAGTGCACCGTGTGTGCTGCGTTTGTGGTTGGGTTCAGGTACTGCCTGGTAGGCCTGTCTGCTCTGAGCCTCCCGGGACAGCCTGAGGGTCTGCTGTACAGCTGCGTTGGGGCCCCCCGGGGGTGTGTTTGTGCTCCCATCCTGGGTGCTCCGAGTTGGTCTGAGGTTAGAGAAGTGCAGTGAACGGTGTGTGCGCAGCCTGGGGCTGGGGCCTGCTTCCGAGAGCATCTCGGGGCCCCCTGAGACGTGCCCTCTGGGGAGGTGATGGCGCCTTCCAGAAATGCTGCCGCCCACACGGAGGAGACTGGCCTGTGCCGGAAGCTGGAGGTGGTGGGGTCCCGTTGGCACTTGGGGGATGAGAGTGCCCCAGAGAAACAGCCCAGGGGGCGGCGTGGAGTCGTGTAGAGTCTGTGGGATCTGCCCACTCTGCTGTGGACCTGCCAAGCTCAGCATCTGCGGATCCGACCCAGGGAAAGAGTCGGTGCTGGGGGGGGGGGGGGGGGCGGTGTTGGGGGAGTCTGTGTGGGGGGAGTCTGTGTTGGGGGAGCTGGTACTGGGGGAGTCGGTGTTGGGGGGGGTCAGTGTTGGGAGGGGCCGGTGCTTGGGGGGTCGGGGGGTCGGTGCTGGATTTTCAAGAGTCCAGAGACCATCCAGGGCAGAGTGTTTCCCTCAGAGGACGTCAGTCTTTTCTTAGTCCTTCACCTGATCGGCTGAGGCCCACTCATGGCAGTCAGCTGATTTACTCAGAGCTGACTGATTTAAACGTTAATCTCATCTAAAGAAGTAACTATACAGAAACCTCCAGAGTCATGGTTGACTGAAATCTGGGCACTATGGCTCAGCCAGGCTGGCACGTAACATTACCCATCGCATGTCAGTTGGAAGCTTGGCCTTTGGAATTAACTCATGAGAAACTGTGGTGCTTCTCTCCTATGGGACAGGTGCAGCCCTGCTCCTTTCTGTGTGGAAACGGTCCAGGAGCATCTCATGTGGGTGGTGGGCGAGGGCAGGGCCTCTGCGTGAGGGAGAGCAGCGGCAGCCACTCCTTCGCAGAGCCAGCAGGGCTGTCTGCCCCAACCATTACTGGACTCAGCCTTTCTCCCCCAGCAGTGACATCAAAATTGCCTGTTTATAGGATATAACAAAGATGATGCCAGCCGTTAATAAAAATGTCCGCTAATCAGGCAGTTAACCTGCTGCAGTTTTTTGGGATCCCAAGGGCCCAGCCCAGGCTCCTGTGCCCTTGGCCACCGTGGGCCAGTCCCTGGGGGCTTGTGGGAGCCTCAGCGGGCCTGGGAGTGCCAGGACCCTTAGAGGGCGAGGGTTCATCTGAGACCATGGGGTTCTGACTCCTTCGTGTCATTTCAGCAGCAGCGAGTCCTTTGCACATGTTGGCAACACACGCATCCGCCTCGGCCTCCCTGCCCACAAAGCGGCACAGCGGTGACCTGCCGGAGCAGCCCGAGCTGAAGCGGGTCAAGACAGAAGATGGCGAGAGCATTGTCATTGCCCTGAGTGTGGACGCACCCCCAGCTGCCGTAAGGGAAAAGGGTGTCCAGAACTAGCGTCTGGGAGAGCTTTTCTTTAACAATATCAACTTTGTGGTGCCAAAAGGAGACGTGGCCTCCCGCCAGCACTCGGGGTGCAGGGCCCTGTGGTTGGACTTCACCTCCCAGCACTGAAAACACAAAACCCAGGTGGCCTTAACACTCCTTAATGTAAAGACAGAAGTCACACTTGAGCAAAATCCACACACAACAAAACCTGATTTGGGAGAGTCGCCACTGAGTACCTGCTGGGCTGCCTGTGGGCTCCGCTCTTCCCTACAAGTGAAACTGTCCTCCCACGAGGACCGGGCAGCACTGTGTGAGGACGGCATAGTCAGCACCTGCTGTGAGTGGCTCTCCCAGGACTGGGCCCTCAGGATCCACCAGGCAGCGGAGACGTGTGGAATTAAGAGTATTTTGAGATGTCCTTTCTTTACAAAATGATGGGGTCTTGGGCATTTCACATCACTCCATTTCTCCTCAGACTTTTGGAATCACACAGGCCCTTTCTGTGGATTTCATTTGGGGAAAAAACAACGTAGTTTTGTTTTTGTTTTCAGCCTATGGAATGATTTCCTTTTGTCTGTCTTGTTAAAGTTCAGATGAAGCTACTTTGGCATCTGCACATTTCCGTGTTACAGCAGCTGCCTGATGAATTTTATCCACCTCCATTTCAGCGTGTGGCTCGCATGGACAGGTGGACGGACATTGTGGCCACATGGAACCCTGAGAACCCAGGGATGAGCTGGTGCCGGGAAGGAACTGCCGGGACTCACCGAGCTGCACTTAACTGTTCTCTTTCTGGCGACTTTTTGTTGTTTGTTTCTTTGTGTTGACTTTGTCCCTGGCAAAATTTTCCACTCTAAGTAAAATAAGTCTCCTAAGTATTGTGTATGTTTAAAACGAAAGAACCATTTCTACTTAATTTGGAAAAAAGGATTCAGTCTTTTATCACAGGCCCTTTTGAAACTCAGATCCCAGGTCTCTCCGTGGTATGTTTGTATTTGGGGTGTCACCCCCGGCTCTGGGCGCCCTCTGACCCGCCGTGCACTCCCCACCTTCGGTGAGTGGCCGCCATGGTGGAGCGGGGTCCGAGCCACGTCCTTCAGGGGACGTCCGGGGCATTTCCTGTTTTGTGGTAGGAAACCTCCCTGACCTTTCAGAACTGAACCCAATCCTGAGGCTGACTCCTCTACAGAAAATGAGAGGGGAGGAGGGGGGTGAGGGAATGAGTGGGAGGCGCCCGCACCTCCTCGCCCGGCTCCTCAGGAAGAAACCGCGCGCCCTTCCCGAGTGTGCTGGCCGAGGGCCACGGCCTCAGCCTGATGCTGAGCTTTTTTTTTGTTTTGTTTTGTTTTGTTTTTTGTTTTTGAGACGGAGTCTCCCTCTACCGCCCAGGCTGGAGTGCAGTGGCCGGATCTCAGCTCACTGCAAGCTCCGCCTCCCGGGTTCACGCCATTCTCCTGCCTCAGCCTCCCGAGTAGTTGGGACTACAGGCGCCCGCCACTGCGCCCGGCTAGTTTTTTGTATTTTTTAGTAGAGACGGGGTTTCACCGTGTTAGCCAGGATGGTCTCGATCTCCTGACCTCGTGATCCGCCCGTCTCGGCCTCCCAAAGTGCTGGGATTACAGGCTTGAGCCACCGTGCCCGGCCAGATGCTGAGCTTTTTAATGTCATCATCGTAACATTATTTATTTAAATGTAGTTATTTTGGTATTTAATTTTTTTTTTTTAGAGAGGAAAAAACCTGTATTTTCGTGGTGGGATGAAATGGCTCAGAATGGTATCTTTAGGCAATTTTAAACCATTTATTATTTACATAAAGACCAAATATGGTGAATCTGTTCCGTGAATTGTGTCGGCCCTCAGCGTGGGGCTGTAGCAGCGTCACTGTGGTGACAAACATTGAAAGGCATGAAATCACTGCACACTAGCTGGATGATAACTCAGCCATGTAAGAAATAAAAGCGAAACCGTCACGTGACTGAGACCGTGTGTGTGACCGCAGCAAATCGCAGCGTGTGGATGGATCAGAGACCCTCAGTGCAGCTGTCTGCATCTTCCAAGCACTTTACAGATACCTTGGAATGTATATTTTTGTCTTACTCAGAAGGTTTGCAGTTTGTAAGATCATTAGGATTCTGCTGTATCCTGTGTGTGGAGTCAGGTCCCTCCACAGAGGGCTGCAGCTCTGTAGGTCACAGTCGATGGGGTTCTCTGACAGGAGACCAGCTCTCGAGCTCTGAGTCAAGGAACAGCTAGGTCACCGGGGAGCTTGGCGTGGACATCAAGCAAATGCATCGTATGTTCCCTTGGAGACGTTTTTACGCAGCTGTGTATGTTACTATCCAGGAGTCGGGGGTGGACTTTCCCATGTGAGCTCAGTCCATAAACTGGTTACTTCTGATCCTGGAACGTAGACTTGGCTTGACAGGTCTGGATCTGTTTCTCCTGGGATCACAGGTAAGGAAAACGCCCAACTGTCAAATGGTAAAGAACGGAGGAGGGTTTTGTTTGTTTTGTTTTGCTGTAGGCACCACTCTGCACCTTGAGGCCAGACTGAAGTGTGTCTGTCACAGACGGGAAGGCGCTACTGTCCCCTCCTCACTGCCGCTCGCTTGGCTTTTTCATTGGTACGTAGGGATTTAGGAACATCGAGGCGAGAGCAGTAACAAGACCATAGATGAGCAGACTGCCACAGCCCGGGTTTTCTTGCCAGTCTTTAAGGCACTGTTTCTAAATCTGGAACTTAGCTCTGAACCTCCAGGAACTCGAGCATGGCAAGGGTTACTGAGCTGCTGTGGCCCCTGGTGCTGGAGCTGCGGCACCTTCCGGAGAGGTCCGGCGTCATCCCCAGCTGCGTTGCTGTGAACTCCCAGCTCTCCACTGTGTTCCTCAGTGTCTTATTTTCAGGAAGTCTCTTTGACCTTTGCCCAACTTCTGAGCTCCTCAGGGACTAGAAACAATTTCAGTAGCTTTGCCCTGAACCAAACAAGACAACAAAAGGGAACTCCCGCATGACCCACGTCACGTGGTGCCCTCGGAGTGTGTGCGGCAGGTCCTCGGGTTGCTCCTCTCGCTTCAGTAGAGTGCGCTGTGGACAGCTGATCTCCTTCAGTCGTCTACCCACTTCCGTCAGTGTCCTCCTAGAATAACAGTAGTTGGTCATCAATGGCCCTTCAGTCAGTCTGCCCACTTCCGTCACTGTCCTCTGCTAGAATAACAGTAGCTGGTCATCGTGGCCAGAAGAGGGATGCGGGCAGTGTCAGGACTTGCGGTTTCTGTGCTGTGTGACACAAGGAGATAAGTGACAATCTTAGTCCTAACGTCCACTATTCTAGAAAGTATAGTGGTGATTTATGTGCAAAGATTTGAAATTTTAAGAGTACCAAGTTCCTGAAATTCAATAAAATATTTTTATTAATTTTAATGGAATGCAGAGTATCATTTTCATTTTGCTAGACTTTTCTTTTTAACTTCATGCTCTCTTCTGAGCACACTGGAGGCCTAGCACATTGGAAGAACTCACCAGGGAGCTGCACTGAAGACCAGCAGTGTAGGCCCCACCAGCGGGACGGCGTGTTGAGTATGCAGGCGGAAAAGGCGCCGTGTTACGGGCAGTGGTAACAGGGTCTTGATGATTTATCTATGATATCGGAGTTTTAAAGTTACCTGGAGATCGTGGCTGTCACTGTTTCTTCTGCAGACTTTCTCTCCAACCTGAGGATGAAGATCACTGCAAAGCACCTTGAGGTACATTTTCTCAGGAAGTGAAAAAGCAGCTCATGGCTGGGCGCGGTGGCTCACGCCTGTAATCCCAGCACTTTGGGAGGCCGAGGTGGGTGGATCACGAGTTCAGGAGATCGAGACCATCCTGGCAAACATGGTGAAACCCCGTCTCTACTAAAAATACAAACAATTAGCTGGGCGCGGTGGCGGTGCCTGTAGTCCCAACTACTCGGGAGGCTGAGGCAGGAGAATGGCGTGAACCCGGGAGGCAGAACTTGCAGTGAGTGGAGATGGCGCCGCTGCACTCCAGCCTGGGCGACAGAGTGAGACTCCGTCTCAAAAAAAAAAAAAAAGAGAAACCAGCTCTTCTGAAGACGTACTTAGTATTCAAGTACAGGAACACTTTGATCTTTCAGCCCCTGAAAATCGGGTGTGGATTGCTAATGTCTGGAATTGTGAGGACATTATCAGCACTCACCAGGGCAGCAGAGGGAAGAAATCATGCTGAAAATGACACAGAGGCCTTTGGGAGCTAAATGATGTTCACGGACAGTTCATAATGGAGTGTTTTGTTCCTTACACTGATCCCCTAATTTAAAACAGTTCATATTGGCATAAAACAACTGTTTGTCACACCCTGCGAGACTCTCTTCCAGCAGGGGTGAAGCAGTCGTTTGTAATCTGTTTCTGCCAGGCCTGTGTCTGCAGTGCACCCGGGCTGTGTTCATGGGTGCTGGGAAATGGGCACTGTTTGTTGCCCCCTTTCTGAGCCATGTCCACAGCAACACAAAATGAGAATTCAGAGTGGGTCTTGGGTGACCTCTGATGACTAAACTGGCCACAGAGGTCCCCGCGGGCTCCTCCACCCTGTCTCTCCTAGGGGTTGTGACTGTGGACCCAACAGAGCAACTATCTCAGTCCTACAGCAAGTCACCCATATGTAACACAGAACAGGCAGACCACAGCCGGAACAAGGACCGGTGTGACGGGTTTTTCCTGGGTTCTCCCCTCCCGTTGCTGGGCCTAGTCCACTGCTGAGCCTAGTCTGGGGTAGTCTATCAGAACCACACATTAGGGATGAACATTAGAATCTCCAAGAGAAGCCCCCTTCCCTCTCCTCCTGGGCAGAGAAACTCCTGCAAGCTGCAGCCCTGCAGACACGACTCCCACAGAACCCGTCACTCTGACGAGAGGAACTGGAAAACGGCTGCTCTAGTCCAAAGAGCGTGAGGGAAATCCCTGCTCCACTTTGGCCCCAGGCTGGACCTAGTCATAGGAATGGGATCAGCACAGAGAGGCTAAAACCTGGGCTTTTAAATCAAAGGACACAGCAAAGGAGTTAGAGACCCCTAAAGCTCCAAAGGAACGGCACTGACCTGGGGAAAACAGCAAAGGCTGCGTGAGCTCAACTCCTGTGTAGACTGGCCCCTGGGTGAACAGCACAACAGACTGGAAAACTAGCCTGACACCAGAGCCACAGCTCCAGGAGGCAGGCTGGCACATGCGGTCGGAACATCCCTGGGTGACCTGCCTGCTGAGACGAAACTCAACATCCTGCAGAGGGTATTCATGGACGTGGACTCTCCAGGTATCCAAATGTCTAGAATACAAAATTACTAAACGTAAAAAGAGCCAGAAAAATCCAACCCTCAAGTGAAAAGACCGAATGCCAACTCTCACGTGACCCAAATGTTGGAAACATGAGATAGAGCACAGTGATGATAACCATGCTCTGTGAAAAAAGGGCAAATGCTCCTGAAATGAATCAAATACATGAAAAAATTCAGTGAATGAACAGAAAACGTGTGGAAACAAAAATGAACTGGGGCTTGTAGGACAAGACCAAGGGTCGAGTGTGTAAGTCACCAGATTCCTATAGAACAGAGAAACAACGTATACAAACATTTTTAAATAAATATTTTAGTCCGGGCGCGGTGGCTCATGCCTGTAATCCCAGCACTTTGGGAGGCCAAAGCAGGTGGATCACTTGAGGTCAGGAGTTCGAGACCAGCCTGGCCAACATGGTGAAACCCCGTCTCTGCTAAAAATACAGAATTAGCCGGGCGTGGTGGCGCACACCTGTATTCCCAGCTACTTGGGAGGCTGAGGCAGGAGAATCACTTGAGCCCAGGAGGCAGAGGTTGCAGTGAGCCAAGATTGTGCCATCGCACTCCAGCCTGGGAGATAGTGAGACTCTGTCTAAATAAAGATTCACAAAGCTCAGTGAATTCCAATAAGATAATCTCAAGGAAAACCATGTTGAGGCAATAAACTAAACAGATTTTTTTTACCCTGGAAAGCAGCCAAAGACAGTTGACTTATACAGGTTGAGTATTCCTAATCTGAAAATTCAGTAATCTAAAATCCAAAACTTTCTGAGTGTTGACACGATGATCAAAGGAAATATTCATTGGAGCATTTTGGACTTCACGTTTCTGAATTAGGGATGCTGGGCGGGGCATGGTGGCTCATCCCAACACTTTGGGAGGCCAAGGCGGGAGGATCACATGAGCCCAGGAGTTGGAGACCAGCCTAGGCAACTTGGCAAAATCCTGTCTCCACTAGAAATAAGCCAGGCGTGGTGGTGGTACCTGTAGTCCCAGCTACTCAGGAGGCCCAGGCGGGAGGATCACCTGAGCCCAGGAGGTTGAACCTGGACTGAATCGTGATTGCACCACCACAGTCCAGCTTGGGTTATGGGAGTGAGACCTTGTCTCAAAAAAAAACAGGGATGCTGAATTGGAAAGTACATTGCAAATACTCCAAAATAAAAATTTTAAAAATTGCATTCTGAGACTGGGCACGGTGGCTCACACCTGTAATCCCAGCACTTTGGGAGGCCGAGGTGGGCAGATCACAAGGTCAGGAGATCGAGACCATCCTGGCTAACATGGTGAAACCCCATCTCTACTGAAAATACAAAAAATTAGGTGGGTGTGGTGGTGGGCGCCTGTAGTCCCAGCTACTCAGGAGTCTGAGGCAGGAGAATGGTGTGAACCCGGGAGGCGGAGCTTGCAGTGAGCCGAGATTGCACCACTGCACTCCAGCCTGGGGACAGAGCAAGGCTCCGTCTCAAAAAAAAAAAAAAATTGCATTCTGAAAAACTTCTAGTTCTAAGCTTTTCAGATGAGGGATACTCTGCTTGTATACACAAAGGATAACAAATCAGATTAACTACATTTTTTTTTTTTTTTTTGAGACAGAGTCTCGCTCTTGTTGCCTAGGCTGCAGTGCAGTGGTGCGATCTCGGCTCACTGCAACCTCTGCCTCCTGAGTTCAAGTGATTCTCCTGCCTCAGCCTCCCAAGTAGCTGCGATTACAGGCACTCACCACCACGCCCACCTAATTTTTGTATTTTTAGTAGACACAGGGTTTTGCCATGTTGGTCAGGCTGGTCTTGAACTCTGACCTCAGGTGACCCACCCACCTCGGCCTCCCAAAGTGCTAGGATTATAGGCAGGAGCCACCGTGCCCAGCTGACTAGAACATTTTTTAAGGGCTGAAAGGAAATTTTCAATCCAGAGTACTGTATCCACAAAAAATAGGAATATAGGAAAAATAAAGATATTCTTGGATGAAGGAAAACTAAGAATTCTTCACCAGTAGAACAGCTCAAAAAGATGCTTAAGGAAGTTCTTCAGGCTAAAACAGAGGAAACCTGTAACTTCAGGAATGAAAAAACCAAAAATATATCTGAGTGAATATGAGTTCTTTAGAATATGTATGACTTTCACAGCACAAATTTTAAACTGCTCCTTCAGAATGTTTGGTGTATGTAAATATAGAAAAAGTTATGAAAGAGGAAACACAAAGTTTGTAAGTTTTACCACTTCAAACAAAATGTAGCCCTTACTCTGAAGTAGACTGTGAAAGTCAGTTTTTCTATTATCACCCAGTGCAATCACGAATACTGCTTGTCAAGATCAAGTTTAAAAGTCAGTTGGTTAAATTTAAAATGGAAGGTTGAAAAGAATATTAAATAATACAAAAGGCAGCAGAAAAAAGGGAACCAACGTGGAGACGAGAGAGAGGAAATAAAGCGGAAAATAACACGGTGGCCAGCATGGTGAAATCCCGTCTCTACTAAAAATACAAAAATTAGCCGGGCGTGGTGGCGGGTGCCTGTAATCCCAGCTACTCAGGAGGCAGAGGTTGCAGTGAGCTGAGATCATGCTACTGCACTCCAGCCTGGGCGGCAGCGAGATACTGTATCAAAAAAAAAAGAAAGGTCTAAAATCAATTAAGTTTCCACCTTAAACTAAAGAAGAACAAAGTAAATCTAAAGCAAGCAGGTAACAAAATTGAAAAAGGAAATCAAAATTGAGGGGAAAAAATAAAATCTTATTTTTATTTGTAGAGACGGGTCTTGCTGTGTGGCCCAGGATGACCTCAACCTCCCGGACTTAAGCTCTTCTCCCGCCTTGGCCTCCCAAAGGGCTGGGATTACAGGCATGGGCCACCACACTTGGCCAGTTCTAATTTTGTTTAAAAAAACAGAAAACAGGCTGGGTGTGGTGGCTCATGCCTGAAATCTCAGCACTTTGGGAGGCCGAGGTGAGCAGATCACCAGGTCAGGAGATGGAGACCATCCTGGCTAACACGGGGAAACCCCGTCTCTACTAAAAAATACAAAAAACTAGCCAGGTGTGGTGGTGGGCGCCTGTAGTCCCAGCTACTCGGGAGGCTGAGGCAGGAGAATCGCTTGAAGCCAGGAGGCAGAGGTTACAGTGAGCCGAGACCTCGCCACTGCGCTCCAGCCTGGGTGACGAGCGAAACTGTCTCAAAACAAAACACACAAAGGAACAGGAAACAAGGAGCCACTCACGAGCCCGGGGCAGGGACACGGTGACAGAAACCGTCCTTGAGGAAGCCTGGAAATTGGACTTACTAGACAAACACTTTGTCTTAAATATGCTCAAGGAGTGGAAGGGATCCAGGGACAAAGAAGTATAAGAAATAAGAACAGGGCCGGGCGCGGTGGCTCACGTCTGTAATCTCAGCACTTTGGGAGGCCGAGGTGAGCAGATCACCAGGTCAGGAGATCGAGACCATCCTGGCTAACACGGGGAAACCCCGTCTCTACTAAAAAATACAAAAAACTAGCCGGGTGTGGTGGCGGCGCCTGTAGTCCCAGCTACTCGGGAGGCTGAGGCAGGAGAACGGCGTGAACCCGGGAGGCGGAGCTTGCAGTGAGCTGAGATCCGGCCACTGCACTCCAGCCCGGCGACAGAGCGAGACTCCGCCTTAAAAAAAAAAAAAAAAAAAAAAAAAAGAAACTCAAAATCTAGGACTGAAAAGTAAAATAGCTAAAATAAGAAATTCACTAGAGGAATTTATCAGCAGATTTCAGCAGGCATCAGAAAGCAGCCACGGACTTGAAGGTAGGGTCAATGAAATTACCAGTCTAAGCAGCAGAGAAGAAAAATGCAGGGAAAGTAAACGGTAACGGGCCTATGGGACCATCAAGCATAACAACATATACCTGATGAAATTCCAGAGTAGAGAAAGAGGAAGAAGAAACACTTCAGGAACCCCTGATCAATGAAAACTTCCCTGATCCGATCAAGATATGAATCTGTACGTCCAACAAGCTCAACAAAATCCAAGCAGGAAAAATGCAGAGAGACCCAGAGCTAACCGTATACGTACTCAACAGTGAAAGACTGGAAGCTTTTCCCTTCGGATCAGGAACGAGAATATCTGCCTTCACTACGGCTGGTCGGCGCTGCTGTAAGTCTTAGAGCAACTGAGCAAGAAAGGCAGGCATCTGAATTGGAAGGGGTGATAACTACTTGCAGATGGAATGATTATGTCTAAAAACTTCCACAGAATACACACACACACTCAACCTACTAGAGCCTGACAAATGAATTCAGCACTGTTGTAGTGTACAAGATCAAGACAAAACTAAGTTGTATTTATATGCACCAGCAATGAACAATCGAAAAGGAAATTAAGGCCAGGCATGGCTTCAATGGATTAAGGCTCACGCCTGTAATCCCAGCAGTCTGAGAGGCCCAGGCAGGAAGTTCACTTCCGCCCAGGAGTTTGATACAAGGCTGGGGCAACCCCATCTCTAAAACCCCCATCTCTAAAACAAAATCATAAAATTAAGAATTAGCCAGGTAGGCCAAGTGCAGCGGCCCACACCTGTAATCCCAGCACTTTGGGAGGCACAGGCAGGCGGATCACCTGAGGTCAGGAGTTTGAGACCAGCCTGGCCACCATGGTGAAACCCCATCTCTACTAAAAATACAAAAAAATTAGCCAGGCGCGGTGGTTCACACCTGTAATCCCAGCACTTTGGGAGGCCGAGGCGGGCAGATCACAAGGTCAGGAGAACGACACCATCCTGGCTAACATGGTGAAGCCCTGTCTCTACTGAAAATACAAAAAAATTAGCCGGGCGTGACAGTGGGCACCTGTAGTCCCAGCTACTCGGGAGGCTGAGGCAAGAGAATGGTGTGAACCCGGGAGGCAGAGGTTACAGTGAGGCGAGATGGCGCCACTGCACTCCAGCCTGGGCGACAGAGCGAGACTCCGTCTCAGAAAAAAAAAAAAAAAATTAGCCAGGCGTGGTGATGCATACCTGTAATCCCAGCTACTCGAGAGGCGGAGGCAGGAGAATTTCTTGAATCCGGGAGGCGGACGTTGCAGTGCGCTGAGGTTGAGCCACTGCACTCCAGCCTGGGAGACAAAGTGAGACTCCGTCTCAAAAACAAAAAAACATAAATTAGCCAGGCATGGTGGTGATGCCTATAGTCCTAGCTATTTGGGAAACTGAAGCAGAAGGATCACTTGAGTCCAGGAGGTGGAGAAAGAAAGAAAAGCATGACTGGGCTTGGTGGCTCACACCTGTAATCCCAACACTTTGGGAGGCTGAGGCGGGAGGACTGCCTCAGGCCAGGTGTTCAAGACCAGCCTGGAGAACATAGAGAGACACTGTCTCTACAAAACATTAACAGAAATGAGCCGGGCATGGTGGTTTGCACCTGTAGTCCCAGCTACTCAGGAGGCTGAGGTGGGAGGATTGCTTGAATCCAGGAGACAGAGGTTGCGGTGAGCTGAGATCGCGTCACCACACTCCAGCCTGGAGTGAGACCCTGTCTCAAAAAAAAGAAGAAAAAGAAAAAAGATAGGCAGCTGTCAGTATAAGGTGATAATGGTAAGAATAATGTGAGACATGAAGTTCAAGTCCCTTGTGCAAATATCGAAATTGAGGTAGAACAGTGCCGATTTTCTGGAGTTACACTCTGCTATAAAGGTCAGGACGACACCCTGTTCCACAGTATCTGGCCAGATCCTTGCCTGTTTTTTTCCACACGTCCATGAGAGACTAGGAGATAATTAGCCCTCAGCTCGCATGCCCCAGAAGCGTCGTCAGACTCACCATCTGAAACGTCTTACACGGATGACAGGATTCTGGCTGGCAACCAGCATGGACAACTCAAGATGGGGCTGCAGGTGTCTGTGGGAGGCTCAGAGCCCATGTCGGGGGATTCGCGGCCTCTGAGACGGTGGCGTTTCTCTTGAACAGAGCTATGAAAGAAACAACATTTCACTAGGTGCCACCTCAGTCTCAAGTCTACATTTGCTTTTGTTAAAACCTGCTGTATGTCTACATTTTGGTGGATGTTGCCTAAGACAAATCATTTTAAAATTAATGCCAAAACCACAAAATCACTAACCTGATCCCTAATTCCAGAATGTGGCAAGGATATAAGCAAAATTAGAAATCAGAATCCTTTATAAATATACATCCAAAAAAAATCCCCAACTATTAAAATTTGTTTGTTTAATCCCTGAGACAGTCTCACTGTCAGCCAGGCTAGAGTGCAATGGCACGACCTCGGCTCACTGCAGCCTCTACCTGCCAGGTTCAAGCGATTCTCCTGCCTCACCCTCCCGAGTAGCTGGGATTACAGGCGCCCGCCACCTCGCCTGGTTAATTTTTGTAGTTTTAGTAGAGAGGGTTTCACCATGTTGGTCAGGCTGGTCTCAAACTCCTGACCTCACGTGATCCACCCACCTCGGCCTCCTAAGGTGCTGGGATTCCAGGCATGAGCCACTGTGCCTGGCGAATTCAACGGTATTTACTTAAGGATAACACACCATGACCCAGTGGGCTTTCCCGCAGGACAGCAAGGTTGGCCGAACATTCAAAAGTCAATGTGATGCCACATTAATGAGTGACAGGCAACCATGATCATCACAACAGATGCAGAAAGTCACTTAACAAAATTAAACAGCCATTCCTAGTGGCAGGCATGGTCACCCCCAAGTGGCTTGTTTGCTTCTCTCGTCCGGGCCCCGCCCATCCTGCCCCAGGGCAGACTCGGAATGCAGTGAGTTCAGTCTCAGCACCTGCCTAAAACAGAAAGCCCAGATTCCTCGGATGCACAGAATCCGTATCTGCAACACCATCTGCAGTGTTCTCCGTAGAACCCACAGTTACTAGGCAGTGAGGCAAGCGTGTCCCCACTCAGAATAAAGGAAGATGAGGAGGCAGCCTCCGAGAAGACTCAGATGCTGGAATCAGCAGACGAGGATTTTTTTTTTTTTTTGAGACGGAGTCTCACTCTGTCACCCAGGCTGGAGTGCAGTGGCCGGATCTCGGCTCACTGCAAGCTCCGCCTCCTGGGTTTACGCCATTCTCCTGCCTCAGCCTCCTGAGTAGCTGGGACTACAGGCGCCCGCCACCTCACCCGGCTAGTTTTTTGTATTTTTTAGCAGAGACGGGGTTTCCCCGTGTTAGCCAGGATGGTCTCGATCTCCTGACCTCATGATCCGCCCGTCTCAGCCTCCCAAAGTGCTGGGATTACAGGCTTGAGACACCGTGCCCAGCCAGCAGACGAGGATTTTAAAGCGTGCAGAGTGCATACAAATGGGCAGACACAAGTCATTGCCGTGAATTAGAAACCAGCTTTAGAACTGACAAATGTATCTGAAATAAATGTGGCCAGGTGTGGTGGCTCACGCCTGTAATCCCAGCACTTTGGGAGGCCAAGGTGGGAAGATCGCTTGAGCCCAGGAGGTGGAGGATAACCGTCTCTACCAAAAAAAATTTTAAATAAAAACAGATGTTACATTCAGGGGCCGTCCAAGAGTGATCTCTGCAGGTGGAAACACGGGGCAATTTTGCTTACAAATTTGTATTTTTCTATGATGTTATTTTACAAGGAACATTGTGTTTTTTCACTGTATTTTCTGAACCATCTGGAAAAGAAAAATTTTGGTACAAGATTCAAAAATATCATCAACCAAATGCCTCTGACACAACAGAAGAGGTGAGGACTAAGTCACGTGAGAGATCTCCGGCATTCAGGAGCTTGGTTTGGTTGCAGAAAGAAAACACAAATATAACACTCTGGTCACAGAAGGCTGCAGACGGCCAGCGCCCCCAACTACAGTGGTGGGAGGGAGGGGGAGGGGGCCAAGGGTTCGCACAGGCGTCACCCTCAAACGCAGGGTGGGTGTGGGTCAGGGCTGCGTCCCCAGGGCACAAGCCACCTGTCCCCACAAGACATCCCAGGGCCACGGGGGAGGGAGAGCAGACCAGAAACAGCCAGTGTCATCCAGGCCCACGCACCTGTAAGATCAGACAGGAAAGCTGCTGAGTAGGCACCTTCTGAGGCAGTAGCTCTGAAGACCCTTCACACCATGTCCAGGGTACAGGAGGTTCCCGGGGGACGCAGCAGCCCGGCCTTGTCTTCTGTACGGCGCGCTTCCCATCAGTTCCATTTGAAAAGCAGCCTGCTGCGCTCCCGACAGTCCGCCGGCCCGAGGACACTGCGCCCTTGCCGCTCTACAGTGATTTTTAAGAAGCACACGCCTGGGGAGGGCCGGTGCTGCCAGGCCCTCACCACGTTCCTGGTGAACGGGGCTGTCACACAGCCCGGCCGTCCGCATCAGCTCTCGAGAAAGCCCACCCTTCTTGCATGCATTTTCCCCAGCTTCATGTTTATCAACTGGTAATTACGTTCCTACTCCCCCACCCAGAGTCAGATCTCAAGTGTTAGACAAGTCAGGGTGACCCCGACTCACTTCAACACGCAGGGACATTGCTACTCACAGCCACTCTCCACCTCCGCAGGCAACAGGAACCTCAGACCTCCTGGAGCCACACAGGCCTCCTACAGATGCATTTCCTCCCTCCCTCCTCCAGAAGTGCCCTCCAGGCAGGGGCAGGCCGTCAGCCCCGACACAGGGAGTGAGGAGGGCAGGCCGTCCCTGCCTCAGGGAGTGAAGCTCTAGGCTCTGCACCCAGTGGCCCTGGCTTCCACCTTGTCCTGTCACAGGCCGGCCCCCCTTCAGTCCCACAGGCTGTTCTGAAACCTACAGTCCAACCAGATTCTCACAAGGGCAACAGCGTTTGGCTTCATAACACACAATTCTATTTCCCATTACAGGTCCAGAGTACAACAAAATTAGTCACTTTTATTTAAAAGAAACATTACAAATAAGTGTGCAAAATTAAACATGATTAAATACACATAAAAGGAACATGCATACTTTACATCAAAATCCACATACAAAGTTAGTTGATTACATGACAGTAACAGTAAAGGAACTGAAGGAACTGGCAAAACCAAGAACTCGCTGCTACGCAGGTTTTATATGTTTGCAATCTGAAATCAAAACCATAAAATAGAGTTTCTTTAACGGGAATTTAAGAAAATTAAATATATATCCCAAGTAGCTGACAATATAGAGCCCATAACCTATTTTAGTTACCAAATGTTAAAAAAAGTTATGTGCCTTTCCTTCCCAAAATGTTAGTGTGTAGCTATTCTTATAAATGAGGGGAGGGGAGACGGTGGACTTGGGGGCTCGGAGGCCAGACCAAGGCATTTCCCTCCACGCCAGCGGGAACTGCAGCGGGCCCTCCCAGACCCTGCTCTGGCAGATGACCCCCACGTGACAGGATGTTTTCCCCCATAATAAATGTTCAAAGTCCGTGCATCACTCTGCTGTTCCCTACACGTAACCGGGAAACAGATTTAACCCAGAATGTAACCAGGAGACCCGCGTCCCTGCCCCGCACACGCCTGAGGTCCGACGGCTCAGCTTCTAGGGTGGCCTGGTGTCTGCCTCGTTCTAATGGCCCCAGCAGAGACGGGGACGGCACACACGGGCACAGATGACCACGCTGCGGGTACGGAGAAGACCACAGGCTGGGCTCACACGAGGGGAACATTCACGCTGCGTTCTCTCTACAGGGTCAGGTCGTTTTTCTTCATGTTCGGTCGGGAGAAGGAATTCCTTTCTCCTTTTCTAAGGCAAGCTGCTGGTGTTCTATTTAAATCTGCTTATAATGTAAGAACTTACGTTTGCACACGTGTTCACTTCCCCACTGCAGACTCAGTCAGAACGATGGAATCTGTTGCAAAAACAAACTTGAACTCGTCCACCCTCTCAGCCCAGTCCCCAGGTCTGTACGGAGCCCCTTGTCAGTGTGAGACGCTGTGGAGCCACTGAAGCGAACGTCACAGCTGAACTCATGGGGGCAGCCACGGCCACTCGAGCTGGTCACAGCTGAGCTCACGGGAACAGCCACGGCCACTTGAGCTGGTCACAGCCACTGAGTACCTACGGTGCCTTGATGATGATTCTCTCTTTAATACTGGAAATGGGAGTCCTTAGGAAAGCAGACAACCACATATGGCTTCGAGACCAAGGTCCCTGGGCAGCCCCTCCAGCCCGTGGCCCAGGAGGCCCCTGGGGCGCTGGCACCAGCCCCGAGAGCCTGAAGGCGGCAGGTGGTGGGTGCTGTGGCGCTCCCGGCTGGAGTCACAGCTTGTCATCGGTCATCTCTAGAAACTGCGCGTAGACATCCCGGATGCACTCCCCCTTGGGGTTGAACAGGAATTTGTAGTAGCTGCCGTCTGCACAAATAGCTGGGATAGAAGGAGACCATTTTACCCGTGTTTCTTTCCCCCAAAGTTAAAAGCAACAAGTCCCACTGAGCTGAACTGCAAACAGTCTCTTGGAGCCAGGCAGCTGCTCTGACAGCCCCAAACAGCCCCAAGTCCCCACTGAGTGCACTCGGCACTGTGGCTGGGCGCCCCGACTGTCTTGGGGTGAACATCTAGTCACCTAGTGTTGGCTACAGGGTAAGAAACATTCTTTGGTCATCTATACAAACACTGGAAGACCCGTCCCAGTGATTTCCTGGGGAGACTGGAGGGATGGGATGGGGGTTGAAGACATCCCAAATGGCCGTGCAGACCATAAGCGGGACACACTGAGCCCACAGGAGAAATAAGGGGAACTGGGCGGCCATTGGTGCCACAGTGCGGCGGTGGGAATTCTATGGGAAGTTGGGTCTGAGGCTCAGTGGATGTAGCCCAGGTGGGATGGGCTGGGACGTTCCCTCCAGGAAGGACCACTCACCAATGACAGCGTTTGGCTCTGTTCCAAAGGCACAAATGCACGGAGAGCCTGAGGGAACCTGAAACTTGGAGAAACTCCACTTGGAACTGAAGTATTTTGGAAGGAAACTGGCTGAGGCCAAACTGTGAAGACAAAAAAATAAAGGGTGGTTGCATCTACAAAAGTTTACAGGGAAAAAAAAAATCACCTGCTTAAACTCAGACTGCTGCTGAAAATATTAAAATGCTATTTCATATAGTTTGAGCTTCAATGAATTTTTTTTTGCCATGCATGACAAAGCCTGTTGTATGATTTTATTTTTAAATTCTATTTTTGCTTTTAATTTTTTTTTTTTTTTTGAGACGGAGTCTTACTCTGTCACCCAGGCTGGAGTGCAGGGGCGCAATCTTGGTTCATTACAAGCTCCGCCTCCGGGTTCAAGTGATTCTCCTGCCTCAGCCTCCCAAGTAGCTGGGACTACAGGTGCCTGCCACCACGCCCGGCTAGTTTTTGTAGTTTTAGTAGAGACGGGGTTTCACCATGTTGGTCAGGCTGGTCTCGAACTCCTGACCTCAGGTGATCCACCCACATCGGCCTCCCAAAGTGCTGGGATTATAGGTGTGAGCCACTGTGCCCGGTCTGCACTGATTTTTAAACCCCAAGAAATATCAGATGAACAAGACTTCAGCACTGATAGCATGTGAGGTCTACCCACACTGCTCTGCTGGCATGGGGGCGTCTGTGTACACTGCCCTGATGACATGTGGGGTCTATCCACACTGCCCTGCTGGCTTGGGGGGGTCCCGTCCTGTCCACACTGAAACAACAAGGACTCCTTTCATCCTTGAGCTTTTCCCACCAGCAGGCCCCCTAACACCTACCTGGACTGTTTATTCCTTTTTGGATCTTCAGCTGCAAAGATATGCACTGTGCCGTGGTCGCTGGAGACACAGATGAGGGATGCGTCCTGATTGAAGTTAATGCTGCAGAGAAAACCAGCACAGCTCGGTCTTGTGTGGATGTGGACAGAGACTTAACCCACAGCACTTGTCAACGCCGCGGAAGACCCCAATATGCCCACTCTGGAGGCGCCGATTCTGAATGCGGCCCTTTCTTTAACAAGCCGACAACCATCCCCACGGCACCACAGGTTGAAGCCACAAAGCCACAGCCACAATCCAGTGTATCACGGCAACAGTCTTCCTCGGGTGCCCCACAAATGCAGCTGGCGAGCTGTGTGTCTGGGACAGGGAAGGGGCTTCCTGCAGACCACCCCCCACATGCCACTCAGGGCTGCCCTCAGGAGACTCAGGTGAGAAACACACATTCTCTCCCACGATCCTGGCTCCAGGAGGTGCAGGCTGCCCCCGTGGAGGTCACCTGGGCTGGGGCAGGCATCGGCTGCGTGCTGTCTGTTCTGGGAGCAGACAGGCGTGTGCTCTGCACACCACAAGGCCCAGGACCTCACGGGTAAAGCCACTGTATTTATATATTAATTACATTTTCTTTCTTTTTTTTTTTTTTTTGAGGCAGAGTCTTGCTCTGTTGCCCAGGCTGGAGTGCAGTGGCATGATCTCGGCTCACTGCAAGCTCCACCTCCCAGGTTCAAGCGATCCTCCTGCCTCAGCCTCCTGAGTAGCTGGGATTACAGGCATAAGCCACCACGCCCAGCTAATTTTTGTATTTTTAGTACAGATGGGGTTTTGCCATGTTGGCCAGGCTGGTCTTGAACTCCTGACCTCAGGTGATCCACCTGCCTTAGCCTCCCAAAGTGCTGCGATTACAAGCGGGAGCCGCCACGCCTGGCTTAATTAATTACATTTTCATCTCAAAGACCCAAATGCTGCTCAATACTAGCCAAGGGGGAGGCACCAGGCCTCCTGGCCATGGCCACAGGGCATGAGATCCTACCCAAGTAGGGCTTCAGCATGAGACACCCAGGGTCTGTAGGGACACCACTGTGGGCGGCTGTGCGGCCTCTGAGACTCTAACAGGCTGGAATCGGACAAACCAACACGGTCTCCAGCATCGCCTTAAACACAAGCCGGAGCGCTGGTCAAGAGGTGACACTGGCAAAAACACCAGAAAGACTAAAAATAAACAGGAGTGAACCCGAGCCCGCCAGCCAGGGCAGCAGCGCGACCCTGCTACAAAAACACAACCGGCCTGGCGTGTGGTACACAACTGTGGTCCCTGCTACTCAAGAGGCCGAGGCAGGAGAATGGCATGAGCCCAGGAGGTCGAGGCTGTAGTGAGCCGTGATAGCGTCACTGCAGTTCAGCCTAGGCAACAGAGCAAGACCTTGCCTCAAAACAAAAACCCCAAAAAACAACAACAACAAAACCCAGCAACTACTGATAAATGCGGAAGCAGGGTTAATTACGACATTCTTTCTACTTTTGTGTAATTTCCCACAATAAAAACTTAAAATTAATCACAATTTAAAAAGCTGAAACCCAACCCCCTAGCAGCCCAACATTCTCCTCCTCCAGCCTTGTGGGGTAGAGGGTGCCTGCCCCTACCCCTCCCACGCCCCAAAGACCCATTTCCGTGCTGTTAGCCCAGAGCTCTTCTCCGGTGAAGGGGTGCCCTTACCAGTAAATATTGGCTGCTTGAGAGCCTCTTCGCAGTTCCTGGATTAAATGCCCTGATGAAGTATCAAATATTCTTATAAGGGTCCCCTTTGAAAAACAGTGAAGTGTTTCATTATCAAAGATTCAAAACTTTTTCGTTACTTTTTGAAATGATTTACATTCACAAACCCATTAGTCCACACAAGCCTTTCTCCGACTCACCCACATCATCTAATACTTAACGTTCTCCTCCAACTGCCAGCACACGCCATGCCTCTGAGAAAGAGTTGGTTGGTGGCTCCTGGTCCCACAGCACTGGGCACAAGTCGAGAGAGGCTTCAGGAGACAACCCCCTGATCGGGCAGTGTGGACTCTGCCCCTGAACGCCTGCACCCCTGGCTGACACCCAGGAGGAACGCCCAGGCCCAGGCTCCTGCTCCTGCTACACGGTGTGCTCACCTGAGAAGCACTGTTCGAATCCTAACTCCCTCAGATAGCTAGGAACAGCAGCATGGGAATCCTGCCATCAAAAAGGTGAGGCAAAAAAAATAATAATAATAAAATAAAAGGACTTAAAACCATTCACGTCAGCTATGCTGGCTTTCCCAAGAAAGAGGTGCCCAAGACCTCGGGTGCCGGGGGCGTTTTTAACATTTCCTCCCGAACGAGGAGGACTCTCCAGCTGATTCCGACAGCTGGGAAAACGAGAACTGTTGCATCTTTTGTCGAACACTCTTTGACAACATCCAACAAAAAATCTGTATATCCTTCAACCCAGCAGCCCCTACTCCTGGGAGTTCAGTAAGGAGCCAGCTTGTGGGGGACAAGGCGGGAGCAGCTCTATAGGTGACTGCCGACAGCACAGGATGGGTCACAGATGTTGCAAGGCTCTGTGTAATCCCATCTACCTGGCTAACCCAGAGGGCACTGCTGAGCTAAGAAAGCAGGAAGCAGAGAAGCATCCACATTCGTAACAGGGAGATAAAGAAGAAAAAGTTGCAGGGAGGTGGGGATGGAGAATCTGAAGGTAAAAAAGATAAAATCCCAGCACTTTGGGAGGCCGAGACGGGCGGATCACCTGAGGTCAGGAGATTGAGACCAGCCTGACCAACATGGTGAAACCCCGTTTCTACTAAAAATACAAAAATTAGCCAGGCGTGGTGGCAGGTGCCTGTCATCCCAGCTACTCGGGAGGTGGAGGCAGGAGAATCGCTTGAACCCGGGAGGCGGAGGTGGCAGTGAGCCAAGATAGCACCACTGCACTCCTGCCTGGATGACAGATCAAAACTCAATCTCAAAAAACAAAACAAAACAAAAACAAACTACCTAGAAATAACTAAACCTGCTCTCAGCTGTGTCTCAGGAGTGAGCGGGACGCGCCCCAAGCCACGTGTCCCCACATGCTGAGGAGGGACCCTGGTGCTGGCACCGTGTCAAAGGGTAGGAGCAGGGCCCCCACACCGAACCTCCGCGGACAGTGCCCACAAATGGATCCCATCACTGGCTTGTGGTCTCACCTCCTTCACAATTTATAATTTCCTACAAAGCAACACTGGGCTTGCAGTCTTCAATGAAAACTATAGTAAAAGATACCAATTTTCTTTGTAAAAATCTGAATTCAGGCAAAAAGAAGTATAAAGAATCCCAGATTTAAAATTATTTTAAAAAGTTAACAGTTCTTCTGATCTCACACATTAAAAGACAATGTGACCAACATGTCAATATTTTAAGTTATAATCTGGTGGTAATTCAATGAAGACATGTAACTAAGCAGGTAAAAAGGGTTTGGAGCTGTCTGTTCTCAGGCTGTGAAGACAGAAACACAGAAACTGTGGTTCTGCAAAATCTACAACAACATGACAAACCTGTCATGTCTGATTCTTCTAATAAACTTGGATGTGTATGTATTTTTGTTTCTTTTTTTTTTTTGAGACGGAGTCTCACTCTGTCACCTGGGCTGGAGTGCAGTGGTGTGATCTCGGCTCACTGCAACCTCCACCTCCTGGGTTCAAGTGATTCTCCTGCCTTAGCCTTCTCAGTAGCTGGGATCAGAGGCACACACCACTATGCCTGGTTAATTTTTGTATTTTCAGTAGAGACGGGATTTCACCATCTTGGCCAGGCTGGTCTCAAACTCCTGACCTCAAGTGATCCGCCCGCCTTGGCCTCCCAAATTGCTGGGATTACAGGTGTGAGCCACTGCCCCTGGCCCTGTTTCTTTGGTTTATCATATTTTACAAGGCACTGCTTTGTAAATAATTGGAAATAAAACCAGTCCCTGGGCACAAGACGACCTGTGACATGACCAGCCAGGTCCACAGGCCCCTGAGGGGCTCCAGGTTGGGGCAGGCCCACTGCCTTTTGAGTCTTGATACAGGGAGTGGCCATTTTGCTGAGCCTGCTGCTCAACGCCAACAAGGGGAGGGGCACTTACTTTCTCAGATGCAGTTGCAATTCTTGTTCCCTGCAGGTTGAGTGCGATGCAGCTCAGGACACCCTCGTGTGCAGGGATGTCCACTGGTGGCTTCTCCGTGCTGGCCAGGTCCACGAGCTGCACATGGCCCGTGTGTGTGCCCGGGAAGGCCAGGAGGGAGTTATTACTATTGGGACAAAGGACACAGAGGCCTGCGTGGAGACAGAGGACACCAATCAAGAACTGCCTTTGATTTCTCGCAGCCAAAGTCCACTTTCTGCCCCCGAGTTCTCCGAAAAAATAGACGTATAGCATTTATATCAGAACCACAAATTCAATTTAGACTTTTCATTGTAAAGAGTATGAGAGGGCTAAGCAAAGCTACCTTGCATGAGACTTCCTCATAATCAAGACATGTGCTGAATAACTCTACCAACCGTCCGTCCGTCATGGTACGCGCTACCGAAAACGCAATGCAAAACCGATCACTTTACCAATCGTCTGTCCGTCATGGTACGTGCTACTGAAAACGCAATGTGAAACCGATCACTTTACCATCTGGGGCATTTCCCAAAAGATCTCAAAAGGCAAGAACCACAGACCACAGGGAAAGATGTTGCCACCGCCAGTTCTCAGAGAAATGCAAACTACAACCACAAGGAGATGCCATTACCAGTGAGATATCATCACACACGCACGGAACGGCTACAGCTAGAGAGACCGACAATGCTGGAACACTCATAAATCAAGGATAAGATGCAAGAGGACACACGGCCACTCTGGAAAATAAATGGCCGCATTTTACAGAGTCAGACACAACCACAACATGGCTGCGACCCGGCAGCCGAACCCTCAGTGTCAACGCAAGGGAAACAAAACGACCCACACAATGGCTGCTATGGAAACATGCACGGCACTCCTTCGTAACAGCCAAAAATGGCCAGAGACCAATAAAGTCACACACACACACACACACAGCGGACAAATACATGTAAAAACCACATAGACATACACACAAGACAAATACATATAAAAAACACACACACAGCCATCAAATACATGTAAAAAAAAAACGCACACAGAGGACAAATACATGTAAAAAACAAAACCTGGTGGTTGAGTGGGGAGGGGACTGCCCCAAGAAAGTTTTCCAGGAGATGAGACGGTTCTTTTTTTCTTTGGAGTCTCACTGTTGCCCAGGCTGGAGTGCTGTGGCGCAATCTCGGCTCACTGCAACCTCTACCTCCTGGGTTC
Source organism: Macaca thibetana thibetana (assembly GCF_024542745.1). Taxonomy (NCBI): domain Eukaryota; kingdom Metazoa; phylum Chordata; class Mammalia; order Primates; family Cercopithecidae; genus Macaca; species Macaca thibetana. Next base: position 57,086,795 of record NC_065593.1, on the reverse strand, counting down.
AAGTGATTCTCTTGCCTCAGCCTCCCGAGTAGCTAGGACTACAGGCGCCTGCCACCACGCCTGGCTAGTTTTTTGTATTTTCAGTAGAGACAGGATTTCACTATGTTAGCCAGGATGGTCTCAAACTCCTGACCTTGTGATCCGCCGCCTCGGCCTCCAAAAGTGCTGGGATTACAGGCTTGAGCCACTACACCTGGCCACAAACGGTATTTATTTATTTATATTTATTTATTTATTTATTTATTTATTTATTTTTATTTTATTTTTTTTTTTTGAGACGGAGTCTTGCTGTGTCACCCAGGCTGGAGTGCAATGGCCAGATCTCGGCTCACTGCAAGCTCCGCCTCCCGGGTTCACGCCATTCTCCTGCCTCAGCCTCCCGAGTAGCTGGGACTACAGGCACCCGCCACCTCACCCGGCTAGTTTTTTTTTGTATTTTTTATTAGAGACGGGGTTTCACCATGTTAGCCAGGATGGTCTCGATCTCCTGACCTCGTGATCCGCCCGTCTCGGCCTCCCAAAGTACTGGGATTACAGGCTTGAGCCACCGCGCCCGGCCAATTTATTTATTTATTTTTTGAGACAGAGTCTACCTCTGTCGCCCAGGCTGTAGTGCAGTGGCGTGATCTCGGCTCACTGCAAGCTCCGCCTCCCGGGTTCCCGCCATTCTCCTGCCTCAGCCTCCCGAGTAGCTGGGACCAGAGGCGCCCGCCACCACGCGTGGCTAATTTTTTTGTATTTTTAGTAGAGACGGGGTTTCACCGTGTTAGCCAGGACGGTCTCGATCTCCTGACCTCGTGATCCGCCCGCCTCGGCCTCCCAAAAGTGCTGGGATTACAGGCGTGAGCCACCGCGCCCAGCCAAGAATGGTATTCTTAAAAAGAGTGAGTTTTATGTAAATTTTACCCCAACAAAGCCAGGGGCAAAACCTCAAAATTTAAAGAGATATGAAGATGGTACAACAAATGACAAAGTCAAACACAATCCATCCTCCAATTCAGAAGACAAGGGAAGGAAATGCTTGAGCCCAGAACTCAGTGGCTCCCAATGTGGTGAAAACATAGGTTCCTGGTTCACTGTGGAGGTCCTGAGAGGCCACGATCACTGGGTGGGAGGGGACAGGCCCCCACTCTGTGACTCTGGTCAGAAGGTAGTTTTGGGGTGCTGAGCTGTGGGCCCTGGAAGGTCAATCTCCTCTGGAGGCCCCTCTGTGCTCAGGACTGCTCTCGCCAAGGCACCCTGCTCAGAAAGAGACCTGCTCGGAGAAGGGAGTGCCCAGGACAGGCGTCGCCCCCGTCTGCTCAGTTCCTCACCTTTGGGGTTGTAGCAGGTTTCGAAGACGTGCAGCTGATGGGGATTGTGTGTGAATGTGAACACCTTAATCATGGAGTCCAAAACCACCACAATTCTGCAAAGAAAAACATGATCAGAGCCGCTTTCCTCTAAAGTCAAACCCAAACATTTTATGCTCCTGGTCTTCTCATACTGAAACTGAGAGACACTGGAAATACCACACAGAAAAGGATCATTCCTGAAGAAAAACCTCTGGAGGCAGGAACCAGCGCCAGGCCTGGAGGCGAGTGCACGCAGGCTGGCTCTGCCGAGGGAGTGCTTCTCGCCTGGGTGAAGAACAGCCTAAGAGACGTCGCTGAGGTTCACAGACATCAAACATTTCATCTGGGTTCAGAACCCAGCAAAACACATAGCAGAAGCGATATTTTTATGCTACTGTGTCTGGAAAAAATAAGAAAAGTCTGAAAGCAGAAGTTCCTAGATCTGGCTCAAGCATTTGCATTATTATTATTATTATTATTATTATTATTATTTTTTTTTTTTTTTTTTTGAGACGGAGTCTGGCTCTGTCGCCCAGGCTGGAGTGCAGTGGCTGGATCTCAGCTCACTGCAAGCTCCGCCTCCCGGGTTTGCGCCATTCTCCTGCCTCAGCCTCCCGAGTAGCTGGGACTACAGGCGCCTGCCACCTCGCCCGGCTATTTTTTTGTATTTTTTAGTAGAGACGGGGTTTCACCGTGTTAGCCGGGATGGTCTCGATCTCCTGACCTCGTGTTCCGCCCGTCTCGGCCTCCCAAAGTGCTGGGATTACAGGCTTGGGCCACCGCGCCCGGCCTATTATTTTTTTTTAATAGACAGAGTCTTACTTTGTTGCTCAGGCTGGAGTGTAGTGGCACGACCTCGGCTCACTGCAACCTCCACCCCCTTGAGTTCAAGCAATTCTCCTGCCTCAGTCTCCCAAGTAGCTGGGATTACAGGCGCACCTCCATGCCCAGCTAATTTTTGTATTTTTAGTAGAGATGGGGTGCAGGCTGGTCTCTAACTCCTGACCTCATGATCCGCCCGCCTCGGCCTCCCAAAGGGCCGGGAGGCCTCCCAAAGGGCCGGGATTACAGGCATGAGCCACGGTGCCGGAGATATTTGCATTACTAAGGGCCTTTAAATACTGACGTTATTAAAATGACAAACCCACACAAAAATGCAGGAAAGCTGGCCGGGTGCAGTGGCTCATGCCTGTAATCCCAGCACTTTGGGAGGCCGAGGCGCACGGATCATGAGGTCAAGAGATTGAGACCATCCTGGCCAATGTGGTGAAACCTTGTCTCTACTAAAAATACAAAAATCAGCCGGGCACGGTGGCTCACACCTGTAATCCCAGCACTTTGGGAGGCCGAGGCGGGCAGATCACCGGGTCAGGAGATGGAGACTATGCTGGCTAACACAGTGAAACCCTGTCTCTACTAAAAATACAAAAAAATCCGCCAGGCATTGTGGTGGGAGCCTGCAGTCCCAGCTAATCGGGAGGCTGAGGCAAGAATTGCTTGAACCCGAGAGGTGGAGCTTGCAGTAAGCCGAGATCACGCCACTGCACTCCAGCCTGGGTAACGAGAGAGACTCTGTCTCAAAAAATAATAATAATAATTAAAATTAAAACAAAACAAAACAAAACAAAAATAAGCCGGGCATGATGGCGTGCACCTGTAGTCCCAGCTACTTGGGAGGCCGGAATTGCTTGAACCCGGGAGGCAGAGCTTGCAGTGAGCTGAGACTGTGCCACTGCACTCCGGCCTGGCAACAGAGCAAGACTCTATCTCAAAAAAAAAAAAAAAAAAAAACAAAAGAAACAAAAACAAAAAAAAGCAGGGAGGTGGAATGACCTCTGTTTACATCCAACTTGCTTGGCCACTGTCCTCCCACAGCCGACAGAGATGGAAATCTTAGAGTAATATATGGAAATCATATTAAATAAAAACCCGAATGAACGAACTCTGCGCTATTTTGCTCAATGTACTAGGACAAACTTCCATATTCCCCCTAAATGCCCCTGAGGCCATGGCTGACAGAGCCACCTGCTACTTTCAACACAGAAAATTCAGTTTCCCTTTACCCTCAAATCGAAAACCTTTATTGAGAGGCAGCATTTGGCAAAGTATGGGCTAAAAGCAAGGTAATTCAAGGCTCAAAACTCATGTCTTCAGCTCTGCACCTGTCAGAATGGGACAGAACTCACCACAGTGAGACCCACTGCCTGGGACACTGTGGCGTGTGCCATCCATGCCCACCACCTACTTACCTCCAGTGGAGCCCCGAAAACAAATACAATTCGCTGCCTTTCTTGCAGCAATATAAATAATCCTTATATCCTTTGGGTCATAAAAACCAGGGCCAACATTTTAATACATAATTTCCTAAACATTTTTCTGCTAGAAATAGAAAAGTATTTCAGCCATCTTTAGAGAAAGTAAAATTCCACTTTAAAATGTTACTGACACCAAACCCACCTATCTCGCCGCAGTTTGACTGCCTTGACTTCTGTAGAAAATTCTATTTCAATAACAGTCTTCTTCTTCAAGTCATCCCAGATCATTACTGAAACATCAGAACAGATGAACGCAGTCATGAACAGTCACGAACAGTCATGAACAGCCACGGTGCTGGGATGCAGAGATGCCAGCTTGACACCTAAGGCGGTTTCTCTTCCCACTGGCACGGCTGTGCCCAGCCCCAGGCCTCAGACACACACCCGCACCTGGGAGGCCTTGGGGTACAACTCAAACCGGGAGCTGTGCCGGGGATCTGCCCTCAGGCCCCTTCCCCACTCACAGCGTCTCCCCTTCTTGGTAGCTGGCCGCCCACTTGCTCCCTCCCCGCCCGTTCCTCTCTCAGTGCGCACGGCCCGGTCCCGGTCTCGGTCTCAGGCGACCCACTGGCCTCACACACAGGCACGCGAAGCACGTTCATCTCCTCTCTGCCGACCCTTGCCTGGTTACTTTCCTCTCCCTGACCTTCCTTGATTCCACCCGACTGAGCCCACGGGCAAGCTGACCAATGACGTTAAAGTGCTGGAGATAAACCTGCATCAGGAAGGGCGGTTTCAGCTTTAAAGTGAAATCAGAGGGACACAAATCAGGGCCAACGAGGTTTTCACTCCACTCAACGTCCTGAGTTGTTCTTGTTCTTTTTTTGTTTTTTTCAGACAGGGTGGAGTGCAGTGGCGCGATCTTCACTCACTACAGCCCAGGCTCAAGAGATTCTCCCACGTTAGCTTCCCAAATGGCTGGGACTACCGGCATGCACTACCATGCCCAGCTAAGTTTTGTTTATTTGGTAGAGGTGGGGTTTTACCATGTTGCCCAGGCTGGCCTCAAACTTCTGGGTTGAAGTGATCCACCCGCCTCAACTTCCCAAAGTGCTAGGATTGCACGTGTGAGCCACCGCACCCAGCCCCTGCTCCTTTTTAAGTTCAAAACTTCTTCTGTCTTGTTTGCCTGCTAACATTGCAACATTCTATTAGGATAAATTAGCAGTTTGTGTTCTAAGGGCTGATGTACCAATAAGCTTTAGGGATGAGAATGCCAGCCAGCACCGTGCTTCTGAAGAACCACAGGAGGGATGGGTGCAGTGGCTCACGCCTGTGATCCCAGTGCTTTGGGAGGCTGGGGTGTGAGAGCCCTTGAGGCCAAGAGTTCAGGACCAGCCTGGGCAACATAGTGAGACTCCCATCACTGAAATAAAAAGTTATTAAAAATTAGTCACAGCTACTCAGGTTGAGTCCAGGAGTCTGAGGTTGCAGTGAGCTATAATCACCCCCCCTGCACTCCAATATGGGCAACAGAGGAAGACCTGGTCTCAAAAAAACACAGCCGGGCATGATGGGTCACACCTGCAATCTCAGCACTTTGGGAGGCAGAGGCGGGCGAATCAATGGAGCTCAGAGTTTGAGACCAGCGTGGGCAACATGTCGAAACACTCTCTACTAAAAACACAAAAAGTAGCCGGGTGTGGTGGGTGCTCCTGTCATCTCAGCTACTTGGGAGGCTGAGGCGGAAGGATCACCTGAGCCTGGGGAGTAAGCCAGGATTACACAACTGCATTCCAGCCTGGGCAATACAGTGAGACCCTGTCTCAAAACTAAATAAACAAATAAAAATCAAGTTTACTAGTAAAAAAAAAGTACCTTTAGATGTTACAAAAAGTACGTGGTACTCAAAAACCTGCTGAATACTGCTTTCTTCTACGTCTGTGAAATTTCTAAGGCTTTTTCACCTCTTAGAAACCTTATAATGAGAATGAGACCTGAGATTATCTCATACAAATGGCTCCCTTGTTAGCACCTGGGGTCCCCCAGCAATGCCAGAGGTAAGGCAAGGGAAGCGGCCCTCGAGGCCTCCTGACTTCCACCTGTAAGCTTCCCTTCCTCCTCAATGGTCGATGAAGTTCTCCATGACAAGACACAGACCAAATCTCCAGCAGGATTTCTGCCCATCCCCAATTAGCCAGGGCAAAGTCATTCTCCTGCAAAGCCTGCCCAGCTCTCTCTGTGGAACCTCCGCTGTCCCTTCTGGGTGGGCTCCTCTAGAGGACCCACAAGCCACAGGCCTCTGCCCCTCTGGGCTAGGCTAGCTCTCAACTCTGCTTTGAAGCTGGCAGACTAACCTCGGACCTGTGAGACTATAGAACTGCTCAAACGCCAAGACCTCAAGCCCTGTCTTCCACTGTTCTTCCTGCCAATAATCTCTCCCCATTTCATTTCTCTGCTCCTAATTCCAAAACAAAAATAAACGTATCAGGCAGGGCCAGCCCTCACCTGAGTGTGTCAGGCAGGGCCAGCCCTCACCTGAGTGTGGACTCTCTTCCGCACATTCATGTTCATGCAGTTCACGGGGCTCTGCTGAGAACTGTGAGCTGGGCCCCAAAGCCTGTCACGAGTCATCTAGAACCTTCTGCCTTTCCACACAATCCCTTTGTGCCTGACCTGGGCTGGGCTATTCTACTCCTAAGTACGTGGTCTCACCCAGATCCTAGTGCACCCGCTCACTTCCCACTTGGCATGCGGCGCCCCCACAGCCCCATCCTGGTCTTGATTCCGAACTGCCTCCTTCACTGAGCCTCTCCTTCCCTCCCCACCTCCTTCCACCCCACCCACCCACCACTGGGCTCCCACTCAGCCATCCTCCAAGACCACCGGCAGCCTTCAACGTCACCAGAACCAGAGCGCTTTCTCAGGCCTCCTCCCGCCTAGCACTGGGCTCCGATGAGGATGCTCGCTCCACTCTTCCTGCCTCTCCCCATCAACAGCGGCTTTCCACACCTGCCCCATCCTCTGGTGTCTCCTCACTCACCTCATGCACTGCGTCCAGACCAGAACTTTCCCAAAACACAGATCTGATGGCATCTCCTTCCGGGCCACACGTTACCTGGCATTCGAGCCTCCCAGAGATCTGCCTCCCACCTCCCGCCCCCAGCCTACCTCCCGCCTCCCATCCCCAGCCCACCTCCCACCTACCGCCTCCTGCCTCCCACGTCTTCCGTGTTCTGCCCTCCATTCCTGGATGTTTCGCCTCGAGCCCTCTTTCCTCAACCAACAGCGAGGTTAGGCTGGCACGAGGCACGCAGCTGTCAGGAAAGCTGTCTGCTCCTCCCTCTACTTAAAAGGGCCAGAGCTCTCATGCCACATTGTCTGCACTCACATGCACGGACTCCCGCCCCAACAAAAATATCCCGAAACCCAGAGCCAAACTGGATTTCTGTTCTACGTAGCTATGAAACTAATGTTCCTTTAAGTCAATGGCTCTCAGTAAGAAAAAAAAAAAAATCCTTCTACCTTGCATTAAAATGAATTCATGACATTTATGATGTCAACCTAAGGTGCAGCGGGCCCGTTTTCTGTTTACTGACTGACCGAAAAGCACGTGTTCTATGACAACTCAAGCGAGTGACGCTCTTCAGGTGCTCCGTACGGGAACAGAGACCTGGCGTCCTCTCCACCTGCTTCCTCCCCAGCGACCAGTCCTGGGTATTTCACAAAACTGCTAGGGAAAATCACACATGGCCACAAACAGAAACACATTCAAAAAAAGACTGGGATACATGAGGCATGATTCTTAAATACACAATTACAGTACCTTTGTTGGGTGGGTATTTCGGCTTTTTTCCACCACCAACTAAAGCTAAATAGTTGCAGCGAAATAACATTTCAACATGGCCAACTCCTCCTTCCAGAAATTCTGAAATGATAGTTTTAAAAAGACAAATGTTACAAGTTAATATGTATATTTTACAATAAAAAAGAAAAGAGAAAGTCAAAACAGGTAACGTGGTAATTTTCTTTTTTTTTTTTTTTTTTGTAAGAGACAAGATCTCACTGTGTTGCCCAGGCTGGAGTGCAGTAGCTCTTCACAGGTACAATCACAGCTCACTGCAGCCTTCAACTCCTGGGCTCACATGATCCTCCTGCCTCAGCCTCCCAAGCAAGCTGGGAATACGGGACTTTTTTTTTTTTTTTTTTTTTTTTTGAGACAGAGTCTTGCTCTGTCGCCCAGGCTGGAGTGCAGTGGCCGGATCTCAGCTCACTGCAAGCTCCACCTCCCGGGTTTAGGCCATTCTCCTGCCTCAGCCTCCTAAGTAGCAGGGACTACAGGCGCCCGCCACCGTGCCAGGCTAGTTTTTTGCATTTTTTAGTAGAGATGAGGTTTCACCGTATTAGCCAGGATGGTCTCGATCTCCTGACCTCATGATCCACCCATCTCGGCCTCCCAAAGTGCTGGGATTACAGGCGTGAGCCACCGCGCCCGGCCGGGACTTTTTTTTTTGAGATGGAGTCTTGCTCTGTCACCCAGGCCAGAATGTGGTGGCACGATCTCAGCTCACTGCAACCTCCACCTCCTGGGTTCAACCCACTCTCCTGCCTCAGCCTCCCCAGGTCGCTGGGACTACAGGCATGCACCACCATGCCCGGCTAATTTTTGTATTTTTAGTAGAGATGGGGTTTCACCATGTTGGCCAGGCTGATCTCAAACTCCTGACCTCAAGTGATCCACCTGCCTTGGCCTCCCAAAGTGCTGGGATTACAGACATGAGCCACCGTGCCTGGCCTACAGAACTCTTTTTTTTTTTTTTTTTTTGAGATGGAGTCTGGCTCTGTCGCCCAGGCTGGAGTGCAGTGGCCGGATCTCAGCTCACTGCAAGCTCCGCCTCCCGGGTTTACGCCATTCTCCTGCCTCAGCCTCCCGAGTAGCTGGGACTACAGGCGCCCGCCACCTCGCCCGGCTAGTTTTTTTGTATTTTTTAGTAGAGACGGGGTTTCACCGTGTTCGCCAGGATGGTCTCGATCTCCTAACCTCGTGATCCGCCCGTCTCGGCCTCCCAAAGTGCTGGGATTACAGGCTTGAGCCACCGCGCCCGGCCTACAGAACTCATTTTTAATCAGCAATTTATATCTAACTATCATCAGAAATGAGAAAGGTGACTGGCTAAAAAAATAGTGCTAGGTTTCCAACTTCTCTCAGCTTACTGTCGTCATGTTCACTGTTTCATAAAGGCTGAGCACACAACACCCCAGGAAGCTAACTCAGAAAAATGTGTGAAATACTTGAATCCATATTTCAAGAGATGGCAAAACCCGTAAACTCCAAGAAAGCATCCTAAACCTGTAAACTCCAAGGAAGCATCCTAAACCCATAAACTCCAAGAAAGCATCCTAAACCTGTAAACTCCAAGAAAGCATCCTAAACCCGTAAACTCCAAGAAAGCACACTAAAAGCTTTACTGCTCGGGAGGCTGAGCAGGCAGATCAGCCTGGTCAAGAGAGAGACCATCCGGGCCAACATGGTGAAACACTGTCTTTACTAAAAACACAAACATTAGCTGGGCGTGGTGGCGGGCACCTGTAGTCCCAGCTACTCAGGAGGCTAAGGCAGGAGAATCACCTGAACCCAGGAGGCTGAGGGTGCCGTGAGCTGAGATCACACCACTGCACTCCAGCCTGGTGACAGAGACTCCATCTCAAAAAAAAAAAAGAAAAACTTTAATGCTGAGTGATTTTTATCATTTCTTTCTTTCTTTTTTTTTTTTTTTTTAGAAACAGGGTCTTGCTATATTGCTCAGGCTGGAATGCAGTGAAGTGATCATAGCTCACTACAGCCTCAAACTCCTGGGCTCAAGGACCCCTCCTGCCTCAGGCTCCTGAGTAGCTGGGGCTATAGGCACACATCACCGAGCCTGGTTAATTTTTTCAGAAAAATTTTGTAGAACCGAGGTCTACTGTATTGCCCAGGCTGGTCTTGAACTCCTGGTCTCAAACAATCCTGCCATCTCAGCCTCCCAAAATGCTGGGATTATAGGTGTGAGCCACCGCAGTCTGAAATGCTCCAAACTGTTCATGAATTATGTAAGAGGAAAATGTCCACAAATTTTCAGAGGTCGTCCATGACAAAAGGATGACCAATGCTCTCTGAGGGGAGCAACAGGGGCACACTGATGAGAAACTCCCACGTTCTGTATGGTTCACGTAACTCAGGACTGTCCACTCACTTCTGTCTGCAATGACCATGAGCTCTACCTCTCCAGTTACAGCTGCACAAAATGACTCAAAAGTGCCTCACCTTGATCTTTGAGATATCTGAAATTCAAGGCAGTTGGGCACAGTGGCTCACACCTGTAATCCCAGCACTTTGGCAGAGGTGGGAGGACTGTTTGAGCCCAAGAGTTCACGGTCATCCTGGGCAACATAAGGAGATCCCTTCTCTACCAAAAATAAAAATTAAAAACTTGGCTGGCAGCAGTGGCTCATGCCTGTAATCCCAGCACTTTGGGAGGCCGAGGTGGGCAGATCACGAGGTAAGGAGTTTGAGACTAGCCTGCGTAACATAGTGAAACCCCGTCTCTACTAAAAATACAAAAATTAGCCGGCTGTGGTGGCGGGCGCCTGTAATCCCAGCTACATAGGGGGCTGAGGCAGGAGAATCGCTTGAGCCCGGGAGGCGGAGGTTGCAGTGAGCCGAGATCGCACCACTGCACTCCAGCCTGGGCAAAGGAGGGAGACTCCATCTCAAAAAAAAAAAAAAAAACACCAGCACGGGCAACGTGCTTTTGGGACATCAAACTTGTGTGCACCAAAGGACACAATCAACAGAACGAAAGCACAGTCTATGGAATGGCAGAGCGTATTTGCAAGCCACACATCTGATAAGTGGGTAATATCCAGACTACATGAAGGACTTTTCTAACTCAACAATAAAAACAACAACAACCTGATTTTAAAATTGGCAAAAGATTTGAATAGTACTTCTCCAAAGATCATTTACAAATGGCAACAAGTACAAGAGAAGATGCTCAGCATCATTAGGCATCAGAGACATCCAAATCAAAACCGCAGTGAGATGCCACCACCTCACACCCATCAGCATGACTAATGTTTTTCTTTTGTTGAGACAGGGTTGCCCAGGCAAGTGCAGTGATGGGAACAGGGCTCACTGCAGAGGATGGCTAATATTGTTTTTCAACCCAGGAAATAACAAGCACTGGCCAAGACAGGAAGGTAAGGGAACTCTCACACCTGTCTGATGCAGCTGCTCTGGAAAAAAGTATGGCAGGTCCTCAACAAATCAGAGAGATTGGGCGCAGCAGCTCACTCACACTATAAATCCCAGCACTCTGAGAGGCCAAGGCGGGACAATGACTGGAGGCCAGGAGTTTAAGATCAGCCTGGACAACAGTGAAACGCTGCCTCAATTAAAAAATAATAAAAAGGCTGGGCGTGGTGGCTCACGCCTGTAATCTCAGCACTTTGGGAGGCGAGGCAGGTAGATCACTTGAGATCAGGAGTTCGAAACCAGCTTGGCCAACATGGTGAAACCTCGTCTCTACCAAAAATTAAAAAAAAAATAGCCAGGTGTGGTGGCAGGCGCCTGTAATCCCAGCCACTTGGGAGGCTGAGGCAGGAGAATCACTTGAACCCAGGAGGCGGCGGTTGCAGTGAGCTGTGATCGTGCCACTACACTCCAGCCTGGGCGACACAGCAAGATTCTGTCTCAAAAAAAAAAAAAAAAACTAATTTTTATAAATCAAAAAGTTACCATATGACCACTGGATGCAGCGGCTCACACCTATAATCTCAGCACTTTGAGAGGCCTAGGCGGGGGAATCACGAAGTCAGGAGATCAAGACCACCCTGGCCAGCATGGTGAAACCCTGTCTCTACTAAAAAGACAAAAATTAGCCTGGAGTGGCAGTGCACATCTGTAGTCCCAGCTACTCGGGAGGCTGAGACAGGAGAATTGCCTGAACCCAGGAGGCGGAAGCTGCAGTGAGCCAAGATCTCCACTGCACTCCATCCAGCCTAGGTGACAGAGTAAGACTCCGTCTCAAAAAAAAAAAAAAAAAAGAAAAAAAAGAAAAGAAAAAGAAAAAAAAGTTACCATATGATCCAGCAATCCCACTTCTAGTTATATAAGCAAAAGAACTCAAGGCAGGGTCTGGAAGAGATACCTGCACACCCACGCTTACAGCAGCATCATTCATAATAGCAAGGATGCAGAAGGACCTGAGTCCACAGGTGGAGAAATGAATAAGCAACACGTGCTCCACACGTGCAATGATTTATTACTCAGCCTTAAACAGAAGCAATTCTTTCTCATTTATTATTATTATTATTTATTTATTTTTTTTTGAGACGGAGTCTTGCTCTGTTGCCCAGGCTGGAGTGCAGTGGCCGGATCTCAGCTCACTGCAAGCTCCGCCTCCCGGGTTTACACCATTCTCCTGCCTCAGCCTCCTGAGTAGCTGGGACTACAGGTGCCCGCCGCCTCGCCCGGCTAGTTTTTTTTTTTTTTTTTTTTTAGTAGAGGCGGGGTTTCACCGGGTTAGCCAGGATGGTCTCGACCTCCTGACCTCGTGATCCGCCCGTCTCGGCCTCCCAAAGTGCTGGGATTACAGGCTTGAGCCACCGCGCCCGGCCAATTTTTTCAAGATAAGGTCTCACTATGTTGCCCAGACTGCTCTCAAACTCCCGGCCTCAAGCAATCCTCCCGCCTCAGCCCCTGAAAACACTGGGATTACAGGGGTGAGCCGTGGTACCTGGCCTGAAATTCTGACACAGGCTGCAACAGAGATCCTAGAGGACACTACGCTAAGTGAAATAAGCCAGGCGGAAAACAACAAGTCCTACATGATGGCATTCATAGCAAGTCCCTACAGCAGTCAAGTCCACAGAGACAGAAAAGCAGAATGGTGCTTACTAGGAGACAGGGGAGAGAGAATTAATGGATGCAGAGTTTGGTTTTCCAAGATGAAATTCTAGAGGTCTGTTTAACAACAATGTAAATATATTTAACATTACTGATCTATACGCTTAAAAATGGTTAAGATGGTAAATTTTATTTTACATGCTTTTTTACCTTAATTTTTTTTTCAAATGCTGCCACCAAAGACCTGCTTCGCCCCAGGTGTTAGAAGTGTAACTGTTTCCTCAATGTAGGTTCAGTAAGTTTTAGACACACATCTGAGTGACCTGAGAATCATGCCAAGGTCACTAGTGTGTTCTTCAAACACTATTCAACTGAGAGACAAAGTTTAGCCCTTTTATAAACTACGTGATCTTAGGCTTATTAATAAAGTTATTAATGCTTCATCTGTCGTCTTTTCACGGTTTTTTTTTTGAGATGGAGTTTCGCTCTTGTCACCCAGGCTGGAGTGCAATGGCACGATCTCGGCTCACTGCAACCTCCACCTCCTGGGTTCAAGCGATTCTCCTGCCTCAGCCTCCCAAGTAGCTGGGATTACAAGCGCTCATCATCACACCCAGCTAATGTTTGCATTTCTAGTAGAGACGGGTTTCGCCATGTTGGCCAGGCTGGTCTCGAACTCCTGACCTCAGGCGATCCACCCACCACGGCCTCCCAAACTGCTGGGATTACAGGCGTGAGCCACTGTGCGCAGCCGTCTTTTCAAGTTCTAAAAGCAACAAGTCATTCCCTTAGCAAGATGTGATTCTGGCTAATGGTTAAGAGAAGAAATGTTGGCTGGGTGCAGGGGCTGATACCTGTGATCCCAGCACTTTGGGAGGCCGAGGCAGATGGATCACCTCAGGTTGGGAGTTCGAGACCAGCCTGACCAACATGGAAAAACCCCGTCTCTACTAAAAATACAAAATTTGCCGGGCGTGGTGGCAGCAGCTCACTCACACCTGTAATCCCAGCACTCTGGGAGGCCAAGGCGGGACGATGACTTGAGGCCAGGAGTTTAAGATCACCCTGGACAACATAGTGAGACACTGCCTCAATTAAAAAAAAATAAAAAGGCCAGGTGTGGTGGCTCAGGCCTGTACATGCATGTCTAATCCCAGCTACTCAGCAAGTTGGGGCAGGAGAATCGCTTGAACCCGGGAGGCAGAGGCTGCAGTGAGCTGGGATCGCACCCATTCAGCATGGGTGACAGAGCAAGACTGTCTTTTTTTTTTTTTTTGAGACGGAGTCTCGCTCTGTCGCCCAGCCCAGGCTGGAGTGCAGTGGCGCGATCTCGGCTCACTGCAAGCTCCGCCTCCCGGGTTCACGCCATTCTCCTGCCTCAGCCTCCCGAGTAGCTGGGACTACAGGCGCCCATAACCGCGCCCGGCTAATTTTTTGTATTTTTAGTAGAGACGGGGTTTCACCGTGGTCTCGATCTCCTGACCTTGTGATCCGCCCGCCTCGGCCTCCCAAAGTGCTGGGATTACAGGCGTGAGCCACCGCGCCCGGCCAAGACTGTCTTAAACAAACAAAAAAAAAGAATTAAGAATTAAGACAAACACAGTCAGTCACCAGCACAGTTAGCTATGCAGTCTCTGAGTTTTAACCACGGAAAGAAAAAAAAGAACAGATTTTTCAGAATCAAGAGAAGAGGCAGAGGAGGAGAGTGAAGGCCTTTCCTGCAATGAAAAGTAATCAGAGGTAACAGCCCAACTTCAGGAGTTAGAGAGGACTTTTAAACCCCTGCCAAAGAGATTCTCCCATAGCACCTGGCCCCCACCTCCTGCGGCTGAAGAGGGAGAGAGGGTCTCCCCACAGAAAGACCAGGGTTACTTTCAGAGCCTCCTACGTTCCAGACCCCAAGGGCTGGTACTAAAATATTACAAAGAACAGTCCTTGTTACAGAAAAATGTAAGATACAATAAATCTTTCTGAGTTTCTCTTCAAAGGGTTTATTTAGCCTGCTAACTTCCTTATCCTTTGTTCTCAAACTCAACTTTCTTGTTCTTCCTTGCCCCCAGTTACTGTAAATAGCCTACCTGCTTCCCGTCAGCTCTAATCAACAACTCACACCTGTTCCCTCGGTTGCCTGTATCCAGTGTTCCCCGGAACTGCACGTCTCACACGCTCCACTTCTGTACCTCACACCCCTCCCCTTCTATATTGAGAAAAACATGTACAAGTAGCCAATCAGGTCAGCTCAGATTGTGCCGTCCGACCCCAGCCCATGGGGGAGTGACGCAGAGACAGGGACTGCGTTCAGGATAAAATCCCCTTGGTCTCCTTTGTTCTCTGTGCTCTTGCCATCTTGACTGATGCAAGTGGCACCCTTCTGCAGAAGTAAATTGCCTTGCTGAGAGAATTAAACTTTTGCCTGAGTGCTGGTTTACTTCGCAGCACCGAGCATTTACTCCTGGAACATTCTATATCCAACAAAAAGAAGAAATGCCCAAGTCTGCCCAGGATGTCAGCGTCTGCATCTCTAAGGGTCCCTAGCTGCTGGACTTCTCTATAATAGCAACTAAAACTGCAGCAATAGGTTGCGAAGGACACAAAACAGGCTCCTACTAAACATCAGCTGAGGAAAACTTGAGGTACACCCCAGTCCTTGTGGTGGAGAAAAACTCTCTCCTCTAATCATGGTCTCTCTCTGCTCTCACACAGTTATCAACACAGAAGACTTCTGTGACCAAAGCAGACACCACACAGCAAACCCCAGCCGGGTATCCTCTCACTCAGTCGACAGCATCTACCTGGAGACGTGTGAGATCCTCAGGTTGAGGGCTCAGTCCCCAAGACTGTCTGCACCACACACCAGTCGCAAGTCAGAACCTTCAAAACTTCTGACTGACCAGCTTCAAGTTGGGGTTCCCGTGACCCCTTCTTTGGGTTCAATTTGCTGACACAGCTCACTGAACTCAGGGAAACACTTCCTCATGTTTACCAGTTTATAACAAAGAATATTACAAAGGACACAGATGAACAGATGCACAGGGCAAGGTATTCGGGGAAGGACGCAGAGCTTCCACCAAGCTTGCTGAACCCTGTCTCCCTGGGATTTTATGGAAGCTTCGTGACATCAGCATTCCTTCCCCAGGGGCAGAGGGTGCGGCCTTCTCTGGGGAGGGTCTTAAGACCCACAATTAGAAAGGGTGGGGGCGTGGTGGTTAATGCCTGTAATCCCAGCATTCTGGGAGGCCGAGGCAGGCAAATAACTTCAAGTCAGGAGTTCGAGACCAGCCTGGCCAACGCAGTGAAACCCCATCTCTACTAAAAATACAAAACAAACAAACAAACAAAACAACCTAGCCAGGTGTGGTGGCAGGCACCCGTAATCCCAGCTACTTGGAAGGCTGAGGCACGAGAATCACTTGAACCCATGAGGTGGAGGTTGCAGTGAGCCAAGATGGAGCCACTGCACTCCAGCTTGGGAGAGATTCTGTGAAAGAAAAAAAGGGAAGAAAGGAAAGAAGAAAGGAAAGAAAGAAAAAGGTGGGGTGGCGGTGGGGAGACAGGACACGTTAGGGTGAACAGGGGTAGAAGGAGGTCAGAGGCCTCCCCTGAGGGCCAATATTGAAACAAAAAGACTAACCAGGGCTGTGGGAGTTACCAGCCAGGATGAAAACCAAAATATGTAATTACACCTCACCTCCACAGGCCCAGACTCTCCCAACAGAGCCTGCTGCCAAAGACAAGAAACTAATCAAAGACAATGGGGAAAGGGGTGTCTGAACATGGCATACGCAGGCCGCACTGAAGACAGCGGAATGCCTGGGAACACCTCTGTCCACCGTGCAGACCCAGCAAGCTCACGGGCCGGGCCGGGCCCCAGTTACCCAGGTTCTATTCAGCTTTGTAATACGGGAGAGCTGTGTTTTTAAGTGACGAGTGGAGCTGACTTATTCCACACACTCTTACATTTCTACAACCACTGGATACTTCAAGTATCGTTCTTGAAACACTGCTATTTGTTCCCATGACCAGTGAACGTTTTTGGCAGTAGACTCTCGGCCGTGTATGGTATGTCTGAATCCGAGTCCTGAGCTGTGATCTCACAGCACCACTATGAGGACCGTGACAAGCTGCGTTCTCCACTCTGGGCTGCTTCCCTGGGGTCCAGGGGCCTCCTAGAGTAGAACAGCCAGCCCATCTCTGGAAAGAACAAACCTGTGTGTACAATGGATGCAGGACCTATGTCGTGGAGCAGGGTGGGAGAACGCTGCCCCCCAAGACTGAAGGAGCAGGGATCCCCAAGGCGGCTTCCCTGAACTACCAGCTTCCTGTTCCTGCCAAGTGGCAGAAGGTGTATCTGGAAGAGGCGTCCTGCTCAGAGCCCACAGGCTCCTTATTCAATGCCACAGTCACGCTGCAGAGAACCATGCACAAGCCCAGATCCAGGACACACTGCAACGCAGGCTTCCTTCCCCACCACTCAGGAAAGCCAAGTACTACAATAAAAAGGAACAAGGGCAAGTCTGCTGCTGCTCTTCACTGGGGGGTGTGTGTGTGTGTGTGTGTGTGTGTGTGTGTGTTTTGAGGCGGAATCTCGCTCTGTCACCCGGCTGCAGTGCAGTGGCAAGATCTTGGCTCACTGCAACCTCCGACTCCCTGGTTCAGTAATTCTCCTGCCTCAGCCTCCTGAGTAGCTGAGATTACAGGCACGCACCACCACGCCCAGCTAATTTTTGTATTTTCAGTAGAGATGGGGTTTCACCATGTGGGCCAGGATGGTCTCGATCTCCTGACCTCGTGATCTGCCCACCTCGGCCTCCCAAAGTGCTGGGATTAGAGGCGTGAGCCGCCGCGCCCGGCCTGCTCTCCACTGTTAAACTGTAAGCTGCCAGACGCAGAGCAGCAGGTGAGTCTAAGTGCAGAGACAAACTGTTTAAATGTGCCATGAAAAAGACAGTGTGGCCCTACCGTATCCATCTCACATTAGGGCGTATCTACTCACATAATCTGGAAACGGGAGCACACCACACACACACACGTGTGAGAACTGACTGCATGCTAAGCTCAGGGACAGCCTGCCCCAGACACAGCCGAGCCAGCAGACGCACAGGACTGGGTACGTGAATGACGCACTAAACCATGACAATGGTATACTTTTCTGGAATTTAGAAGTTTCAGATGTTTCTTAACTTTTTTTTTTTTTTTGGAGATGGAGTCTTGCTCTGTCGCCCAGGATGGAGTACAGTGGCGCAATCTCGGCTCACTGCAACCTCGGTCTCCCGGGTTTAAGTGATTCTCGTGCCTCAACCTCCCCAGTAATTTGGATTACAGGCACGCGTCACCACGCCTGGCTAACTTTTTGTATTTGCAGTAGAGACAGGGCTTCACCGTGTTGCCCAGGCTAGTCTCGAACTCCTGAGCTCAGGCAATCTGCCCACCTCAGCCTCCCAAAGTGCTGGGATTACAGGCGTGAGTCACCATATGGGGCCGTCACATTCATTTTTATAAGAAATGTTGAACTTACTGTAAATACTTCATTAATTAGGAAGCAGTTGCTAATACGCTGTTGTGGTGTTGTGAGACACAGACAGGCTTTCACCGGCGGTTCCTGGCTCCTAACACCCAGACCCTGCTAGTCTTTTGTTATAATGTTGGGTGTGTCAGGCCTCAGGAACGAGAATCTCTCTCCTGCCCTCCTGTCGCCTGCTAAGGCAGAACTCAAACCTTCTCCATCTGATTGCAGGTCTGAAGACCCTCCGTAGAGAGGGTCCCACCCTACACACTGGGAGAAGGAATGCAGATACTATGAAGCTTCCTTAAAAATCCGGCCAGGCGCAGTGGCTCAAGCCTGTAATCCCAGCACTTTGGGAGGCCGAGACGGGTGGATCACGAGGTCAGGAGATCGAGACCATCCTGGCTAACACGGTGAAACCCCGTCTCTACTAAAAAATACAAAAAACTAGCCGGGCGAGGTGGCGGGCGCCTGTAGTCCCAGCTACTCAGGAGGCTGAGGCAGGAGGATGGCGTGAACCCGGAAGGCGGAGCTTGCAGTGAGCTGAGATCACGCCACTGCACTCCAGCCTGGGCGACAGAGCAAGATTCCGTCTCAAAAAAAAAAAAAAAATCCAAGAGGTGGCCGGGGTGCGGTGGCTCACGCCTGTAATCCCAGCACTTTGGGAGGCCGAGGTGGGCGGATCACAAGGTCAGGAGATCAAGACCATTCTGGCTAACACAGTGAAACCCCATCTCTACCAAAAATACAAAAAAAAATAGCCGGGTGTGGTGGCGGGCGCCTGTAGTCCCAGCTACCCAGAAAGCTGAGGCAGGAGAAAGGCCTGAACCCTGGAGGCGGAGTGTGCAGTGAGCCGAGATCACACCACTGCACTCCAGCCTGGGCGACAGAGCAAGACATCAAAAAAAAAAAAAAAAAAAAAAAAAAAAGAAACAAAGTAAAAAAAAATATATATATATATATATATATCTCCAAAAGGTATTTTTTGTAACACATGTGGAAAAAAAGAGAAAAAAATCAAAGAAAAATGAATTTTGAAGTAAAAAAATAAAACACATAAAAATCCAAGCGGTCAGCTGAGCACACAGAAGGTCCTGGAGGGCGGCCGCCCAGGGAGGGCTTGGAAACTCCACGGCCCATCCCCCACACCCTGTCCTGCGCTTGCCCTCATCTGTGTTCTTGGCAGTGTCCTTTACGGCGGTCCGCAGCCCTGGGCAGTGGTGGTCTGTCAGGAACCAGGCTGCGCAGCAGGAAGCGAGCAGCAGGCAACCAAGCGTCCCCGCTGAGCTGTGCCCATCACATCAGCAGCAGCGTTTCTGTCTGAAGGTTAGAAGGCCCAGACTCAAGCACGGTGGGGCTGGGGCAGTCTTGGGGACCGAGCCCTCGGCCTGTGGGATCTCACTCTGTCTCTAGGTAGATGGTGTCAGCCCCACATTCAGTCACAGAAGTCTTCTTCTGTGCTGACATCTGTCATGGTGTTAAGAGCGGAGAGGAAACATGGTTGGGGGTTTTCCCACACAGCTGCTAATGATTCAACTTGGACACCAATGCCTGCAACTCTTCTGTAAGCTTCTGGGTCAATTTAGTAAAAAGTATCCTGAGATTTGCAAGTCAAGCTGTTTTAAAACATTTTGCAACTACTTATCTGCATAAAGCAGAACTGTCCCAATTTACTGTTCCAAGTGAAACAAAGTAACTATAAATTAGATGCATGAAAAGCCACCAACTTCACCTGTAACACTGGCTAATTCCACTGACTTCCTCTGAGAGTAATGCGGGTGCTACTCCTGATGATGATGGTGGCATCACACACTCCACAGCACCTAACGTGTGTGCAGGCATTGATCTGTGTGTCTGACGCACTCCGACTCATTTTCACAATAGCTCCATGAGGCAGTCATTGTTATCAACCTTATTTCACATATAAAGAGAGGTAGCCGGGCAGGGAGGCTCACACCCGTTATCCCAGCACTCTGGGAGGCCAAGGTGCACAGATCATGAGGTCAGAAGTTTAAGACCAGCCTGGCCAACATGGGGAAACCCTATCTCTACTAAAAATACAAAAATTAGCCGGGCGTGGTGGCGTGTGCCTGAGACAGGAAAATCGCTCCGGGAAGCGGAGGTTGCAATGAGCCAAGATCATGCCACTGCACTCCAGCCTGGGCGACACAGCGAGACTCTGTCTCAGAAAGGGGGGGTGGGAAGAGGTGCAAGGAGGCTGAGAAATTTGCCCAAGGTTGCACAGCAACCTGGTAAAGGGCGTAACCAGGACTCAAATGTACACACTGTGGATGCAGCCTGAGGAAATGCACCCTGAGTTACAAAATAAACTCCCAGACATAAAGGACCACTTACTGTTTTACATCCCAGGGTTACAGGTGAGATTTTATTTGAAAAGAGGTTTCTGCTGCCAAAAATCCCTGATGTGACAGGGAAAAGGCACGAGAAGTTCACGCTGATCTAGAGTTCACTAGAGAAATCAGGCCAGTGAACAAACCTGCTCAGCACACTCCTGGATCCCTCAGCACCTGTAGAAGCTCAACAGAAGAAAGAGGACAGCTCCCTCCAAGTTGGCGAGGGGCCATGAACCCTACCCACTTCTCAGAAACAGCCATCCCCTCCCTGCTCCACCTGCAAGGTTAAATTTAGACTCTGAGGGTTGGAAAAGGGAGAAACCAGGAAATGTCCGTTAATTCTTACCTTGTTTCTCTTTTTCTTTCAGTGGGTCAGTGTTATAGACTCGGAATCCATTTTCCATCCCACACGCAAAGCATCCTAAAGCAGAAGTGTAAGACAGACATTAATCCCCAGGTCTGGAGAAACGGCAACTACTGCGAACTCCTGCAGATGCTGAAACCACACAGGCACCACAGGTGCTAAGTCACAACTCCTTTCCTTGCAGAAATGTTACTGACAAGCACATTCATGAGGGACATTTTGTTTGTCCTTTAGCAAAGGAGTCTTGGAGTTGTTCACCTCAAAGGACACCTCTAGAGGAAACCCACCAAGCAGACAATCCCACCCACTGTGGACACCGGGTGAGGGGAGGGCAGGGTGCTGGGAGACAAGAGGTAGTCCTAGATCCAGGAACCGGGAAGGTGAGGCAAGGATGCTCTTTCCCATTTACAGGGTGGTCTCCCGTGACTTTGTCCCACCTATAAATCATCCTCACTCCTTAAAACCCTGTCAGAGTCTCAGTGAGTTACCCAGGTCACTCATCCTGGTCACTGTCTCCAAGCCACACACCAGCCACACAAGCGAACGGCACCGTTAGAAACTGAACAAAGCGCTTAAGTGCGAAGATGACAGTGTGTTAATGCTTGTGTATGACCCAAGGACTGCATCCGTCTCCTGAAATGCCATGTCCAACTGTTGGCTCTACGAAGCTGTGGCGGGAAAGAGAAAAAAAACAAACTGCCCAATTATTTTTCACATGAAATGTCGCGAAGTCTGGTTCCTTGCAATGACTGCACAAGTGGGTGTGAAAGACCAATGCAAAGGCCTCTTAAAATTCCCATTCGAGGCCGGGTGCAGCGGCTCACGCCTGCAATCCCAGCTCAAAAAAACAAAACAAAACAGGCCGGGCGTGGCGGCTCACGCCTGTAATCCCAGCACTTTGGGAGGCCGAGGTGGGCAGATCACCTGAGGTCAGGAGTTCCAGACCACCCTGGCCAACATGGTGAAACCCACTAAAAATACAAAAATTAGCCAGGCATGGTGGCATGTGCCTGTAATCCCAGCACTTTGGGAGGCCAAGGCAGGTGGATCACCTGAGGTCAGGAGTTCGAGACCAGCCTGACCAACATGATGAAACCCCATCTCGACTAAAAATACCAAAAAATTAGCCAGTCTTGGTGGTGGGCGCCTGTAATCCCAGCTACTCGGGAGGCTGAGACAGGAGAATCGCTTGAACCTGGGAGGGGGAGGTTGCAGTGAGCTGAGATCACGCCATTGCGCTCCAACCTGGGCAACACAACAAGACTCTGTCTCAAAAAAAAAATAAAAATAGAAATACCCAAACCACCTCCTAGAAATCCACAGGAAAAAGGCAAAGTCCTCAATAGAAAAATGGGCAAAAGACTTAGATATGTCACAAGAGGATATCCAAATGGTCAAGAAACACGAAGTCAGGAAAATGCAAATAAACAACACAGAGAGATTTACACAGCCACCAAAATGACCAAAAATAAAGAGAAAACACCAAATGTGAGCTGGGTGTAGAGCCTTGGGAACTCTCAGACCTGCCATTTGAGGGCAAAGTGGTACAACCACTTTGGAAAACTATTTGTACTATCTACTATACTGTCAATTCTACTTCTAGGTATATAGGAGTATATGCCTTGTGGAAATGTGAACATATGCTCTCTGAAAGACATGTTCTAGAATAATCATTATTCTTACTACTCATATTATGCTTATGATAGCCAAAAACCGGAAAGTACCCAAATGCCCAACCATGGTAGAATGGATATATGAATTGTTGTATGTCTGCACAAAGGAATACTGTACATCAAGAATGATATGGTTGGGCATGGTGGCTCACATCTGTAATCCCAGCACTTTCGGCGGCCAAGGTGGGCAGATCACGGGGTCAGGAGTTCGTGACCAGCCTGGCTAACACAGTGAAACCCTGTCTCTACTCAAAATACAAAAATTAGCTGGGAACGGTGGCGGGCGCCTGTAATCCCAGCTACTTGGGAGCCTGAGGCAGGAGAATCACTTGATCCCAGGAGACGGAGGTTGCAGTGAGCAGAGATCACACCACAGCACTCCAGTCTGGGTGGGAACAAGACTCTGTCTCGGAAAAGACAAAAAAAAAGATCTACAACTATACTCAACAATACAGAAGAAAAAAAAAATCACAAACATGATGTTGAGTAAGAAAGCTACAAAACGGCCGGGCACGGTGGCTCATGCCTGTAATCCCAGCACTTTGGGAGGCTGAGGTGGGCGGATCACCTGAGGTCAGGAGTTCCGAGACCAGCCTCAACATGGAGAAACCCCATCTCTACTAAAAATACAAAATTAGCCAGGCGTGGTGGTGCGCACCTGTAATCCCAGCTACTTGGGAGGCTGAGGCAGGAGAATTGCTTGAACCTGGGAAGCAGAGTTTGCTGTGAGCCTAGATCGAGCCATTGCACTCCAGTCTCGGCAACAAGAGTGAAACTCCGTCTCAAAAAAAAAAAAAAAAAAAAGCTAGAAACAAAAAAAAGTACAAAAATAAAGTACAGAAGTAGGCAAAACTAATCTATGACGTCACAAGTCAGGTAGGGAGCATTTATTGGAATCAAGGGTTGCCAGGTATGTTCAATTTCTTAATTGTTAGTGACACCTGTGTTCAGTTTGGAAAATTCATCACTTGAACACTTACGATCTATCCACCCTTCTACAGGTATAGCACACTTCAGTAAAAAGAAGGCATTACAAACACCAGATGGTTGGAAACCACCCTCTGAGGAAGCTGGGCATCTCCCTTGCCATCTCAGCAAAACTTTCTTCCCAGAGAAACCCCAGCACACAACCCTGGGGAAGCTGGCAGCGCCCAGGAAGCCTGATTGGCCCCAGGGCATCAGAATCACTGACGAGTTCTTTTAAGTACCTGTAATCCAGCTGGGTGCGGTGGCTCACGCCTGTAATCCCAGCACTTTGGGAGGCCCAGGCGGGGGGATCATCTGAGGTCAGGAGTTGGAGACCAGCCTGGCCAACGTGGTGAAACCCCGTCTCTACTAAAAATACAAAAATTAGCCGGGCGTGGTGGTGGGCGCCTGTAATCCCAGCTAATCCGCAGCCTGAGGCAGGAGAATCGCTTGAACCCGGGAGGAGGTTGCAGTGAGTCCAGATCGCACCAGCCTGGGCGACAGAGTTAGACTCCGCCTCAAAATAAAATAAATAAATAAATAAAATTGTCTTCACAAATACGGGATCATACAGCACCTGCCTGGATTCTCTTCAAAGACAAAACTTCCAAAACCAACACGTAAAGGCTCGCAGAAGTCTGTCTCGGAATAACGGTCCTTTTCTTCCCCATCATGACCTTTGGGAAGTGCGCCCTTCAAATGGGAGGGGGGGAGGCAACCATCCGAATCCAGGTCCCGCCCGCCTCCCGCGGGAACCCGACCGCGCCGCTCTGAAGCACCTGCGGGGAAGGAGGTCACCTTCCCTGGGCGCTTTAAATCATCCAGTGCTTACACCTGGATTCCGACATGGGAAAAGAAGTAGGATTTCCCTCGGGCCTCCCTTAAGTCATTTTATTCCACCAAACACGAGGAAAAATCCCGGGGAGTGGGGGCGGGGAGAGTGAGTTTCCGACTGAAACTGACGGGAGAGGGGGGACCCGCACCCCACCCGCGCCACTCGCCACCAGAGGCGTCAGGGGCGCCGACTCCGCGGCTCCAGTGAACCCAAGCGGATTCGGCTCAGCCACGGGCTACCTGCTAAACACCCTGAAAGGAGCAGGGGGCAAAACGGGGTTCCGCGCAGCGCGTCAATCACGCTGCGCGGAAAATCCCGATAACCAGGGAGCCCGCAGGGAGCCAGGGGACCCGAGTGGGCGTGGCGCGCGCGGAGGGGCGGCCGCGCAGGAGGCCGGGGTTCTGCGCCGTCTCCCACCAACCTCGACCTCGGCCCGGGACCGCCGGCCGGGAGCGGCCACAACCCGGGGGTGAGCGGGGGACGAAAGGCCGGGAGGGTGGGAGCCGGTTCGGGCCTGGTCCGGACCCCGGCTGAGGCTGGGAGCGGCGGCGAGGGCCGGAGCCGGGGACTTCGGAGGGGAGCTCGGGCGGGGCTGGGGTCCCGGGTGGGAAAGCCTGGCCGGAAAGGGGCGCCCGGGAGAGGCCGGAGAGTCGGGGACCCCGGGCTGCGGGAAGGCCCGGGCAGGCAGGGCGACAGGGCCGCGCCTCGCGCCTCCTCACCGTGGTCCTGGTTGAAGCCGGCGTAGAGCAGCCCGTTGCCGTGAGGGTTACACGGCAGGAGGTTCATGGCTCCGCGATGCTGGGCCGCCGCTCCTCAGCGCCGCATGCCGCTCGCCGGGGCCGGCGGTCTGGTCCCCTCTGGCCGGCGCTGAGGCCGCCGCGGCCGGAAGTGCCGGACGTGCGTGCGTGCGTGCTGGACGTGCGTGCGTGCTGGACGTGCGTGCGTGCTGGACGTGCGTGCGTCCTGGATGTGCGTGCGTGCTGGACGTCCGTGCGTGCACGCGCGCCCCCCAGGGAGCCTATGGAGCGCCGAGCGCATCTAACCAAAGCGAGGCGAGGCAAGGCCGGGCGGGGGGGAGGGGCGGGGCGGGGAGGGCGGGGCGGGGAGGGGAGGGGCGGGGCGGGGCGGGGAGGGGCGGGGCGGGGCGAGGCGGGGAGGGGCGAGGCGGGGAGGGGCGGGACGGGGCGAGGCGGGGAGCGGCGGGGAGAGGCGAGGCCGGGAGGGACTGGGCGGGGCGAGGAGGGGCGAGGCGGGCGGGGCGAGGTGGGGCGAGGCGGGCGGGGAGGGGCGGGGCGAGGAGGGGCGGGGCGGGAGGCGCGGGAGGGGGCGGGGCGGGAGGGGAGGGGCGGGGAGGGGCGGGGAGGGGCGGGACGAGGAGGGGCGGGGAGGGGCGGGGCGGGAGCATCGAGCACGTTCGAGGGAGGGTCTGGCCTTGTCATGCGCGGGGTCGCCGTGGGACGGAGGATGGCCCCTTGAGGGGTTGGCACCGACACCTGACGGTCAGAGGAAGGAGGGAGAGCCGGTGAGGGAGGCTGACCCAAACTGAGGCCGGGTGCATCATCCCTCAGGAGAGGCAAGTGCAGAAGCGCCACAATACTAGGGCCCCCCTTCAGGACACACAGACCGCCAGGACAGAGACCTTCCCAGGACACGCAGCCCCCCCCCAGGACACACAGCCCATAGAGGACACAACCCTTAGGACCCCACCGAAAGGACAGGTGGTCCTCACACAGCACAGCCCCCGCAGGACTCCAGGCCCTCAGGTCACATTGCCCAGAAGACACAGGGGCCTCCCAGGACTCACAGCCCCCTGGGAAACACACAGCCTCCCCAGGACACAGAGCCCCCCAAGACACGCAGACCCCCAGGACACAGAGCCCCCCCAAGACACGCAGACCCCCAGGACACAGAGGCCTCCCCAGGACACAGAGCCCCCCAAGACACGCAGACCCCCAGGACACAGGACCCCCAGGACACAGCCCCCCAAGACACGCAGACCCCCAGGACACAGAGCCCCCAAAGACACGCAGACCCCCAAGACACGCAGACCCCCAGGACACAGAGCCCCCCAAGACACGCAGACCCCCAGGACACAGAGGCCTCCCAGGACACGCAGATCCCCAGGACACAGAACCCCCCCAAGACACGCAGACCCCCAAGACACAGAGGCCTCCCAGGACACAGAAGCGCCCCCAAGGACATGTGCCTCCCCCAAGGCAGAGGCCCCCTCCAGGTCACAGAGTCCCCACCCCCGGACATAGGGGCCCCCTAGGACACACAGCCCATAGAGGACACAGCCCTTTAGGACTCCACCTAAAGGACAGGTGGCCCTCACACAGCACAGCCCCCGCAGGACTCCGGGCCCTCAGGTCACGTTGCTCACAGGACGCAGTTCTCCTCCACTCTTAGGGTCAGGCTGCTGAGGGCGTCCTGGTCACGGAGCTTTGTCCCCGGGGTAGGCTCACGCAGTGGATGGCCGTGGAGGCCTGAGTGCTGACCCTCGTTTCTCCTGCCCAGGGAGTCCTCTCCACTCCCCCTCCTCACCCTCCTGTCCCCTCCTGGGCTCTCCCTGTTCCCTGCAGCACACCTGATCTCCTAGGAGGTTCTGACACTGTCCCCTCACAGCCACCTGCCTCCACCCGTCTGTCATCCTCATCCCACCCTCGCCACTTGCCTGAGCTGGTGCTGACCTCTCAGCCATGGGGAGGAAGGAGCTGGACTGTAAGCTCAGATCACTGGCCCACTTGGGCCAGGCCGTCTTTGCGTCGTGGGCATCAAACACCTCGATTCCCCCACAAGAGGGGCTCCTCCCTGAGAGTGACCAGGAGCCTCGAGATGGCAGAGTGAGTTGGGCTGCCCAGGTTGTGACTAGGGCTCAGGGGCCCAGGTCCAAATCACAGAGCTGGGGCGAGACTTAAGTGCAGTCCAGGGGCCCAGCACCCTCTTCCCTGGAGGGCACTGGGTTCTCTTCCATGCACACATACTGGTACCTGCTGTGAGAAGTGTCACATGGGGAAAGGAGAGAGGCGTGGGTAAGGGGCATTTCCCTTCATTTCCCTGCTTGCCACCCTTGGGGCCTCCTTCAGTCCACATTTTACTCAGTCTCCCGGTAGCTATACAGGCCAGGGGCGAGGGCATGTGTGGACATCCACACACAGCGCTGGTTGTATCCTAACCGGGAAACTCAAAGCA
Organism: Macaca thibetana thibetana; assembly: GCF_024542745.1. Lineage (NCBI taxonomy): Eukaryota > Metazoa > Chordata > Mammalia > Primates > Cercopithecidae > Macaca > Macaca thibetana. The sequence goes on along the minus strand of NC_065593.1, from coordinate 57,059,432 downwards.
GCCTTGCCTACCACGGTGGGTTGAATGGTGGCCCTCAAAAGATGTGTCCTGGGGGCCGGGCGCGGTGGCTCAAGCCTGTAATCCCAGCACTTTGGGAGGCCGAGACGGGCGGATCACGAGGTCAGGAGATCGAGACCATCCTGGTTAACATGGTGAAACCCCGTCTCTACTAAAAAAAAAATACAAAAAACTAGCCGGGTGAGGTGGCGGACGCCTGTAGTCCCAGCTACTCTGGAGGCTGAGGCAGGAGAATGGCGTGAACCCGGGAGGCGGAGCTTGCAGTGAGCTGAGATCCGGCCACTGCACTCCAGCCTGGGTGACAGCGCGAGACTCCGTCTCAAAAAAAAAAAAAAAAAAAAAAGATGTGTCCTGGGGGGCTGAGTGGGGAGGATGGCTTGAGCCTAGGAGGTTGAGGCTGAGGCTGCACTGAACTGAGATTGTGCCACTACACTCCAGGCTGGGCAATACAGCAAGACTCTGTCTAAAAACAAACAACCAACCAACCAAAAGCCAAAAAAAAAAGATAGGTCCACCCAGAACCTGAGAATAGGGGCTGCTTTAGATACAGAATCATTGCAGAAGTAATTAAGGATCTCAAGATAAGATCATCGTGGATTTGGGGTGTGCCTTAAAGCTGAAGACTGGCACCTTTGGAAGAGACAGGAAGGGAGGAGATACAGGGGA